>NW_027271665.1:217500-827500 GCF_040938485.1 Diadema antillarum
GATAGTATTTATATACCCTTTTGACAAAGAGAAGGACCGAAGAGAATGGTTAAATCAAATCGGTTCAAAGCTAACTAATACTCGAATAAAAATGAAATAAGTATGTCAAGAAAAAGTGTGTTAACTGGGTACATATTTTGATGACAGATACTTCCTTAGTGGGCCTTTAAAAAAAGTAAAGTACAATGCTTCGGATAATGTCATGCAATGTCATGTAATGTAATGCCTCTGATTTCTGAGCTAGAACAGTCTTGGAGTTCACAAGGTGATAGTCTTTCAAACGAAGTTCTTTCGAACTTCAGGTTCCTAATATTTCTGGTGAGATAATGAGAAACCGCTTAAGAAATATGAAAGAGAATGTAATTCCAAAAGCGATTCAACGTTTATTCGATGAAAATCGGTTTTGAAATGGCTAAGATATCCAAAAAATAGCATTCCTATAAAGAGTGGGACCAACCTTTTATTAGGATCGCTTTGTTTTACTTTGTTTTTGGATGTCTCAGCAATTCCAGTTTTGAATTCCCCTTAAAATGGTTTGCTTTGTGCTATTTCACAGGTGATTTCTTCGTATCACAAAAAAGTTCTCATCTCCGCCAATACTATACAATCCCTTTATGTGAAATATACTGTGGAACGATGAAAGAAGTTATTTTGTGATGTTGAAAGAATGTAAATGTCTTGAATCTTTAAAGTATTTTAATGAGCAATGAAATAAAGCTATATATGAGATAAACAGGCAAAAGTAGTAATGATGCTATATTAGTGCACGCTATTGAAGTAAATTTAATGGATTCAGTTTAGTGCTACAATAGTTTCCCCACACAATATTTGAATACAATATGTGTGGCAGAATCGTAGAATTGAATAAAATAATCAGGAATCTTTTGAAAATAATATTTTTTCCAAAAATGTAAAGTACATCGATGTTCCTTGATAGAGTTCTTTGCAATCAGGTTATATGTTCGTTTTCCGTTAACAACTGTAAGAATCGATCGTCATACCTAGGAAAGGGAAAACATATGAATTGATACATTATCATTTATATCCTGCGAGTCACCTTTTCTGAAATGAACAAAATTTTCCTATTTACATTCAAAGATAATTTGTTTGAATTTCAACACTGCGGTATTTGTAACAAGTTACGATTCAAATGATTAGTAAGGGTGTCTATATCACGGTTGGATGAAAACATGTACGTATCATCATCAAAAAGTTGAAATAAAATCAGAGATGAGAAGAATTTCCCTCCTGGACAGAAGACACTGTTCCACAGCAATGTTCACAATACGGTTACATGGTCGACTACTTGTATGTGAAAACGCTCGAATTTAACAATGATGATTTGACACTGTGGTCTGGTTTCAACAGAGTTATATTCATATGATAATGTTCTGTGTCACACTATAAATCGATGATTAACAATATGTTCACACTTTTAAAATGCTCGAATTATTTGTGGAGAGGTTTTGCAGTGTGTTCACATTGTGTTCACACATTGTGTTCACACATGTGTTTCTCACAGTGTGGGACACTGAGTAATTTCCAGTAGAGTTGTGATATCATTTAGGCCTATATTGAATTAATATTGAACAATAAAGGCCCAAAAAGAAGGAAGCTGGAGGCATTCCACACCTAATGCCGAGTATCGTAGCCTAATACACTTTGACTAAGTGAAACATGAAATGATTGGATATTCAAATCGTTAGTGTTCAAATTGAACAGGGTCATATATGAGGAAATTTCCATACAGTTCACCGTAAAGACAACATATCTTAAGTTCATCCCAATTTAGATATGCCTATTGTTAATTTATGGGAAGGGGGAACACGAAAATTATAAAAAAGTACAAATGCTCCTGGTCATTTTTGAAGCTGAACTTTTTATCATTCACTGCATCTTGTAGGAAGTCAGTTTGGCTGACTTTCTGTTCTCATAATCACTCGATCATCAAATGTACATCAAATGCTATTCGAAGGGGTGAGAAAGGGTACGCACGACCTTTTTTTTTTAATTGTTCGTGATGAAACCTTGGTTACTGGTTTATCCTTCAGAGACATCTGTCTAGCCGTTGATTAATTACCCTGACTTCAATATTACCTTGACTTCACCCGAATTGTCTATAGCAACGCCATACACATGGTGTGCATATATTACCTATGCATTAAACACTTAATCTAACTCGCCAATCACTGTGCATGAATGGTTTTGATCAGCCATAAATGGAATCACGCAAGTAGCAACGTCCGTGCTTCTATGTTGTGGAGCATGTGCAATAAAATCTTGTTGAAATATGCATTCTCTGTGTACTCTTAAATTTCAGATGGTCATGCTCGTTGTTATTACCTTGATTGGCTTTACAGGTAAGATGATGACAACATAGTTGCATAATATATATACTTTGTTAGATTGTCTATACCTTGCATGTATGTATATATATGTATATATATATATATATATATATATATATATATATATATATATATATATATATATATATATATATATATATATATATATGGTTCATAATATAGTGGTAAAGATGGGTTTTGATTATTATAATAAGGGGGATATGGGGCACAGAGCCAAATAAAGATCTACGTTGGTGAAGATTTGATGAGATGATGGTGATGATGATGATAAGGCTTATGTATATATCCTGATGTTTGTATTATTTCATCATATTTAACGCGGATTATTGTATCAATACCGTGAAAGAGGATTATACGACTGTTGTTATTGCAATGCAGAGATAGTATATGCATTGATTTCTTATTGATTGATCACCGGTAATATTTGATATTTTATGTGTGATATGAGTTGCAGTAATGTAAACTCTGATATTGTTGTTTTGTACCCATGTACATGTCTAAACCTGCCATTCGTTTTGAATGAAACGGTGGACCTGGTTCTTTTGTATACATATCATTCTCACACTTTGTTGAACTTGAATAAAGTCATAAATGATATATACATGTATATATATATATATATATATATGTATACGGTACATAGTATAACACACACACGCACACACACACACACACACATATATATATATATATATTATGTGTGTGTGTGTGTGTGTGTGTGCGTTTGTATATTTAAGTATTCCAGACTGAGCTTCTGCTTTCTCTGCAAGAAATCTATATATACATGTATACATAATATATTGAAAAGGGAGGGGCTGGTCTGAGGCAGTTGCGTCTGACCAGTGTGTTGAAATGTATCAAAATAGAAGAAATTAATTCACATTAAAATCTTGATTTTGACTTATTTCTTGAGCTGGAAAAACAAAACGTCATCGAAGAAATAACCAAGTTAGATGGGAATGCGATACGAAACATCTCTCTTTGAAATGTTTGAGAAAGTGTAATAAATACTTTATAATGTAACTACATGTTGACCTCTTAGTGCCATTTAGAGCTTCATTTCGCAGATAAATCGATAATGAATAGTCATAAGGAGGTGCAGATGGATAAAAGAGATAGGTATAGACAGACAGACAGAAAGATTAAGAAGTTGGAAGTCTCCAATATATAACTGACTGTTCAAATTCAACCTTATGACAGCTGCAACTCAAACACTGTCACCAGCCGGTGATTGTCAGCCTAATCTGCAGTGCCCACTCCAAACATACATGAACGCCGAGGGAGAATGGGTAACGATACGGGGTATCGCAAAGCCAGTGCTCGGACAAACCATGCTCTCTTTCAGCACATCCGTCATCGACTTAACTGCATTTAAGCAATATAAATGTCAAATCCCAGGTGAGGACATAGGTTCTTGCAGGTTAAGCCAATGTGACACCTGGCAACTGAAATGACGTGGCATGTTTAAGGAAAAATTACTGGAACTTCACACTATATAAATTTATAGACTTTTAGTAATCGAACAAAAAATATGTCCTTTCCATTTGTTGGTAAACTGTAAATACAAGCAATGCGAGCATGTTTTCTTCTCTTCATTAATATCATAATTTACTTTTTATTTAACTTTATGTCTTAGAAGTACGATCTGCTCTTGCAATGGGCATTTTGGGTTAGATTATCTGCCCACGTAAGTTCGGGTGCTGTTCATTATCCCAAAGGTTGGTTATTCCGAAGGCTCGTTAATCCGAAACACACAAATTCCTTATACATTGAGGTTCGTTAATCCGAAAATGAAAAAGAATTCGTTAATCCGAACATTTGTGGCGTTATTCCGAATGTTTGTTATTCCTGAGATTCGTAAATCCGAAAATGAAATTCGAATAAGGAACCTTCGGAATAACGAGCTGTAACCGTAAGTTCTTCTCCTGATAGGTTTTATCAGTTTTCTCTATTTCCTTCTCGTTTTCAACCCTGAGGTACAGTGAATTGTAAAAGTATGGTCATTACTTTTCTCTTCTGTTTTATTTTGTTTAAACAGGTAAGGCTGTTTTTCAGAGAGGCCGTGAATACAGTGTTACAACAACAACAACAGTAACAAAACAGTTAACAAATCAATCAATGCAAATTATCAATAAAACTAGCATAACATAACAAAATACATTGCGACACAAAAGAAACTAGATGCCAAGAATAAAGAAAGTATTGACATAACCACTAGCCACAAACGCTACAAAAGAGGGTGACACAAACAGGTTCACGTAAATTCAGACAAATTAACTTAAACATAATAGAAATCCACAAAAACAAACATAATCTACTTTTTTTTTCAAAAGCTTTCAAATTACTTATCATTCTTAGATATTCAGGGAGGTTTTTGAGTATCTTAATACTGGAATAAGACAATTATTGGAAATACTGTATACTTCTTTATTTTTAAGGACTATGAGAAGTAAATTATTATTATGAATATTGATATTCCTGACCAGACTTGGTGTCACGTGGGTTTACTCAAATAAGGATAACTTCGCACATGCCATGTACAGTTTCCTCTCAAGGTTTATTTCCAATAAAATCCGATTCACATACAAAGGGTTATTTGACCAGTCAATCCATTTCTATAACAAACTCGTCCGGTCAAATCTCTAAATTCCAAAAATTGACCCAATGTAAGAGTCAATGTCAAAATCTCACTTTTACTGTTTAAAACTGCATCAACCCCTTAGAAAATAAACGCATCAGTTGACACTGTCTTGACTTCAAACCATTCCACTCAGAGGTCACTGACCTAACCTCAACTATCCCCACTTAAGGAAATTCAAACTTAATTCACACTTTGACTTCCCTTGGCTTAAATTCCGTCTCATGTATACAGGTCATATGCAATGCTGTTTCTGTTAAACAAATAGGTTTGGCTTTACCTCTGGTCCACAGCAAGTCCTGAGCTAACTTGACTCTGTGTGACCTCTCTGATTCTGAGTCAATCCAAATTCACCAACATGTCCAGGTCCTAAACTCACCTGACATCCAAAACTATCTCTTCACGTTCACTATCTATATCGTGCCCACTCAACAGGGCTACCACAACTCAATTGACAGTCCTGAATTGACTTGTCCCGAAAATTTGCTCATTCTGGCTCAGAATCACTGCCACATCTTACTCCATAATCTCATTTAGGTCTTAAACCCAATCATCACACTTCAAGCCACATTCTCGATTGATTTACCTGAAACAGACTTGACCTGAATGCATTATGCATATCATAATTCAACTCAATAATAACCAGTGTTACATCTTGGAATTTTGGTACCGGTATTTCATACTTATAAACCACGTGAAAATTTCACAACAACCTGGGTCTCATATAATAGGTACAAATCAACTATATCTCGGTGTATTCGAGCGTAGCTTATCTCACTGCTAGTCTTTGAGAGTTTGTCAGACTTTTGCAAATACTCCTGCTCTCCAATGCGAATGTGTATCGAAGGTATACATCACCATGATCTGGCCTCTGTAAGTCCATGGACGTGTCCACTAGTCTCGCTAACTGACGATGTAACCACGCGACTCTCACTGCCAACGCGAGGTGGCTATCGCGATAACTCGTCTGACCTCACATGCACGTTGTCTCAGCAACATGGAGACTCTAGGCCATGCAGTCCCAGCTTAAGTGCATCACCCAAACTCCAGTCCAGTCCGTAGTGCGACACGGAAAGTTGTGTTCCGTCCTTAGTGCCATCTATAATAATGATAGTCATAATTCCAAACACGTTTCCTACCAAAGTGCCTTATAGTTTGGTCATTCACAATGAGATACACTTAGGTAAAATAAGCATTGCACTAATGGGCATTTAAAGTCCCCAGCAATGACATTCAGTTTAAAAACCCACAACAATACATCAAAATTTTATGACCAACCAATGAGGTTATTCCTACCTCGCATTTTCACATTTAGATCTGACATACGAAAGTGGACAGCAAAATTACACGTATTCTTCAATTCTACTAACATGAGGTTTGTCTAAAAATATCAAATACTTCATCTGACCTTGTCAATATGAGGTGAATACATGTACTTACTGAAAGGCTAAACTCCAGTCTTCTCAGTTTACTTTGTACTTACATACGTGCAGTTCACAACAGTCTTCACCTTTCATATACGACCTTTAATATTTGTCACTTGTACATTCACTTATAAATTCATTGTTTTTCACCTAGTCCATTGTCTCTAGTGAAGAACAAAGTCAAGATAAAACTCACCGATGGTGACCAAAATTTGCTCGAATACAGCTTACAAACTGCAAAACCAGCTCCAACTCTGCTGGCAGGTTAGCAGCCTTCCTCAACCCTGTGCAGTAGTTTACAGCTGCTTAAATCAAACTTCTCAGACCAATTACTGCATGTTGCAAAGTAGACTGTACCGTGTGACAGCTCTGAGGAACTCTGTCCACTCAACATGGCAGCTAGGGTGTGTCTGACTCCTTCTAATACACTCCTCTACCAAGATACAACCAAATGGCCAACCTAAAACCAGCCAGAACCAGTTCTCAATACACCTGTATTACCAAGTCTCTATACTGTGTAGTGTGGACTTCACTACACTGACATACAGATTTCAATCATTATCATGTTAATTAGTTTCACCATCAATGGCACTTGAGCATGTTCACCATCAATGGCACTACTCATACACAATACAGGTGTTTACTCCTGGTTGCAATCCAATAAACATGTGTTTGACATACTAGTCTCATCAACTTATTAAAAATAAGCAAAACAGAGCAGTGTGGATTTCAAAATTGTCACTTTCACTGTGACACTTGGCATCTCTGTAAGATGTTGAACAATAAAGAAATACGGCAAAAACACACAACACGAAAGCAGAAAACAAACACAAGAACAAACATAAAAACCGGAACAACCTGCATCAAATGCGGGAAAATAAACAAACAAACAAACCAAAAAAGTTTGCATCATTATTGTGACGTATAGGTGTTTTGACGTTAACATTTTACTTACATACAGATTGTGCCTCGGCACCCTGTAAGAACGCTGGCATATGTGAAGAACTCCCATCAGGCTTTGCGTGTGTCTGCAATTCCACGTTCACCGGAAGGCTGTGTGAAACCTACCTTCTAGAAGAGCCAAATAGTAAATGACGCTTTTACAACTAATACGGATTATAAGATCCTTTATGATAATCATAAAAGATCTTATAATTCTGTTATTCCTATAAAACGATGGATCAAAGTGTGTGTGTTTTACCACCATTTTCAAGTTTACTTTACATTATGACTATGAGGAACAAATGCTTTTTTTGTGTTATGGGACTAAAAATTTGCTCCTGTGATAAATAAAAAGTTTTCTTTTAATTTCTCACACTTGTTTACTTTGAATCAATTCAATAATGTATGTGATATTTGCATTTTTTATATTTCAAGCTCATAAGGAAGTTTCACCCAAGATGAGAGGGCATCTCGACAAAACAGTGTCTGATCAACCCTGTTTAATACCCATCTGTGGCTTTAAAGGGGATGGCTAGTAACTGATCAGTGGGAATCAGTGGGAATGCTGGGGATGATTGTTCCAATCCTTTTAAGAGTACATTATAATTATGTCTATTGTTGTGTGAAAATTATTTGCTTCAGAATGGTCTCATATTTAAGTAGTGTCAGGTGAATGTTTCCCGATCACTGTACAGGCATGATGCTATTTAAACCTGGAAACATTAAATTGCACATTACCTGATTATGAGAGCATTCCGAAGCAAATAATTTTCACACAACAATACATATATAATGTATTCTTAAATGAATCCCACAAGGATTGGAACAATCATCCCCAGCATTCCCACTGGTTCTCACTTATCAGTTACTAGCCATCCCCCTTCACGGACAAGAAGAATTACTAATGATAAAACGTGCTATTTCATATCTGTCTTGTTTATTGAACAACAATTAGTGCAGTAAAATATTTTGCTGAGTACAAATAAGAAGTAAGTATTATATTTTATGTCATTAGAAATCATTAATAACACAGTAGTTTTCTTTCAAGCAGAGATGATATCGGGCACTGTTTTGGGAGTTCATTACATTTACCAAATTTACGATTTCGACCAATTCAGTGCGTAGTTTTTGTACCCATGTATTGGTTATGCATTCTAATTTGCCTTTATCATGTTTTAGTCGCTTTATTGGTGCCTGCTTTTTAATGCATGCATCTTTATCATTCACACTCACTCTCACATAAAGATGACGTTGAATGTTTCACCGACTTTCTGAGGGCGGTGGACTACAGGGGTACTGTAAACAAGACTAGAAACGGCACGACTTGTCAGAAATGGACATCGCAAACGCCGCACAATCACCAGCAATTACAAGCACACCCTACCAAGGGACTGGGCGACCACAACTTTTGCCGAAATCCTGACGGGGGTAATTGGGCGTGGTGTTACACCACTGACCCATTGGTGAATTACGAGTACTGCGAAATTGGCAGCGCCCAGCCTACATGCGGCTTAATAAACCGTACGTGTTGAGGGTGTTAATGAAAGAAAATGTCTTTAGTGAAAGCGTTCACTTGATATTAAGTCCTTAAAGTGCAGATCCTCACTAGACTATCAGATAAGGGAAATGTATTGGAAGAAGAAAAAGATGACGGGATGTCATGCGTTATGTTATTCGAACTTGATCATTTCGAATTTTGCATCATTTTGTATCGTCAATCTGATATGTAAAAGAGAAATTTTACTGAACATCTACATGCAGGTTATCAGGCATGGTAATAGCGAACAACATTACTATACGAATACAACATTTGAAACTTCCCATGTCTTCATTGATTATGAAAAAACGCGTAGATAAGTTGTTCTTGCTCACTTCTTCTTCGTCTCTTTTCCTTGTTGATTTTCTCTTTACACTTTCTTTACTTTTCTATGGAAAAGTTTAGAATAATTTAACTAATATTCTTGTACTTCGAAAATATTCTTTTTTCCGTTTTCCTTTCTCAACTTGCTGTATCTGGATTTTCAAACAATTTAATGAGTGCAAATAATTATTTAGTATTTCATTTGACACCGTCGTAATGTCATTAATAAACCTACATTAGACTGATAGATTTCTTGTCACGCCAAAAGGGGCATGGGTCCTGTTTTTCATTCATTATATTTTTCGAAGTTACAAATTCGATCAAATCAGGGCATTATTTGTATCCATCTATTCGTTATCGAATCTATATTCCTATCTATCATTTACTCTCTTTATTCATTTTATTCATTTCATTTATTATTGGTTCATGTTTTCTTAAAAAAATACGAAGTAGGCACATTCAGTTTGCTAACTGCTTTCCAATGCCGCCCTGTATATACACAAAATATAAAATTACAATACATTTATAGTAACATGACTCACACAATCAATGATCAATGACCAATGACATAAACAAACAAAAGGAATAAACTTAAAAACATTTATGTATATACTGTATACTGAATGCATTAAAGGTTATATACGGCCTTAGCAATTTGGAATTTTGGAAAAAGGGAGAGTATATAGCCATTAAAAAATGTCTAATGGGTGTGACAATGAGAAACAAAAATACAACTGTATAGAACTTGTTGGATTCACAGGAGAAAAAGAAGATTAAAGCTTTAACAATTCGTTGCTTCATGTATTAATTCTATGTCTGTTCCCTCTGTCAAATAAAGAGGGTGTTGAATGCTTTACCGACTACCTGTGGGCGGCGGACTACAGGGGCACTGTTAACAGGACTGTAAATGACAGGACTTGTCAGAAGTGGACATCGCAAACGCCGGTTACGCACACGATGTTACAAGATCACCCTACCAAGGGACTAGGCGACCACAACTTTTGCCGAAATCCTGACGGGGGTGACTGGGCGTGGTGTTACACCACTGACCCGTCGGTGCGTTATGAGTACTGCGACATTGGCAGCGCCCAGCCTACTTGCGGCTTTATAAACCGTACGTGTTAAGGATTTTGATAAAGAAAGAAACTTGCCTTTAGTGAAATCGTCCACTTGATATTATAATCTTATTCCTTAAAGTTTAGATCTTCTTTAGATTATCAGATAAGAGAAATGTATTGGAAGAAGAAAAAGAGGATGGGATGTCGAAGAAGAAACAGAATACGAAAAAAAAATGATACTTCTTCAGTTCTTCTTGTCATATTGGTCCCTGCCTGTGTTTTTTTTTCCTTCTTTTTTTCCCTTTCACTTCTGTAATGATTACGGAAAATAAAACGCCATGATGATAATAATGATGATTGAAATAATAATAATAATAATGATAATAAAATAATGATAATGACAATAATGATAATAAATATATTAGTATTATCGTTATTATTGTTATTATTGTTATTATCATTATTGCTTCACCATTGATTAGCAGTTGCATTACTAGCGAAGATACTACTCCATACTAACTAATGATGGGGAATCTCTCATGGAAAGTGTGTCACAGAATATTGTTTTTCCTTATGTTATTGGAACTTGATCATTTCGAATTCACAGTATTCATATTGTCGATTTAAAAAAGAAAATGTTACTGAAGATCTACATGCAGGTCATCAAGAATTTTTTCCGTGGTAATAACGTAACGAACACAACACTTGAAACTTCTCATATCTATATCGCTTATGAAACACCGCGTAGATAAGTCGTTTTTGCTCACTTCTCTTTCATCTCTTCTTTTCATTGATGATTTTCCCTTGAGACAATGATCTAATTTTATATTGTATACTATATACTGACTACATTAAAGGTTATATAAGGCCTTAGCAATTTGGAAATTTGGAAAAGGGGAGAGTATATAACCATAGACAAAAAAAAAAAAAAATGTCTGATGGGTGTGACAATGAAAAAGAAAAATTCAAATGTAGATCTTGTTGGATTCATGGCAGAAAAAGAAAATTAAAGCTTTAAAAATTCGTTGCCTCATGTATCAATTTTATGTACATTTCCTCTTTCACATAAAGACGGCATTGAATGTTTCAACGACTACCTGGACTACGATGGACTACAGGGGCTTTGCTAACAAGACTGTAAATGGCAGGACTTGTCAGAAGTGGACATCGCAAACACCGTATCCCCACACGCTATTACAAGATTACCCTAACATTGGACTGGGCGACCACAACTTTTGCCGAAATCCTGCCGAGGGGGATTGGGCGTGGTGTTACACAACTGACCCGTCGATGCGTTATGAGTACTGCGACATTGGCAGAGCCCAGCCCACTTGCGGCTGATAGACCAATCATTTTGATGGCAACGTTGAAAAAGAAACCTGGCTTCACTGAATGCACCCACGTTATAAGTCTTTGAGGATCAGGTCTTCATTAGACTGGATAAAAAACAAGAAAAAGACGAATGAAGAAAAAAAAAGGAGAAAGATCTTATCACCTCATTTCGTATCTTGGCTGTCCTGGCCGCCCTTTGCTTTCTCCCCCTTTATTTCTATAATGATTACACTAAAAGATGCAATCATTTTTTTTTTTTTTTTGTTGGCTACATGTTGCTTTGCACACGTAGATATTCTCAAGAGTTACCATTGTTGTTTAATCGACACTAAATATGTATTCTGTACTCTGTTTGCTTACTATGAATTCAAGTTCCTACTGTATTTGGGGAACAGAAAAAGAAATACATGTATATACATCATTTTATAGTCAGTGCACTATCATAACCCCTGACTGAATCACTTCATAACGTGTTTCATTAGATTAAAAGAATATTCAATAGTTTAATTTATTTCTATATGAAAAGAACGAAACATATTAAAATTAGCGTACTATAAGTTTCACAAAAAAATCGAACGTAAAAAAAACCCGATATTAAATGTTAAGTGAAAATGTTGTTTAATCATGTTTTCTATAGGTACAGGATGTTTATACATATACGTATATATATAAATTATACACTTTATAAATTTTTCCCAAGATGCGCTTAAGACATCATCTCATAACTCTACCATTTAGATTTGTACACAATAAGAGATGTAAATTATTTAGTCGATTACTAAGCTATTGCCGCCTCTTGTTATTTATTATCTCGTAAAATTATTACTTGTTGCTGCCAAATACAATTCTCTTCAGGATTTTATGTCAACACCACGAATTTATAGATTTATGCATAGTTTAATGGGACGCATTTATTGTACCTTTTTAATGACGTCATTGTCTCTATCAATTTGACTACGCGGTTGCGGTTGCTATTATAGTGCTTTGGGTGATACTGGCTCCTGAAGGGATGTTAAAGTTACAAAAAGAATGCATTTTTGAACTCTTACACAAGGGTTTCTATAGTACGTCTACTCTGAAGAATCTACCAATGACGAACGACATCAGACCTATACCCAAGAAATTTAGGAAATGCTCGAGTTAAAGAAGCGACATTCTAATATCATTTTATCACAATTTTGTAAATGCAAATGACACAGAAATACATTAAGTGAACTGTACACCAACAGGATCAGTGAAGTGAAAATGCACTTCTCAAAAATAAGAACAAAAAAAAACCCTCTACTTGTATAATATCAATAGACTACTCGATTAGGTAATTACGAGGCAAACCATGTCTGTAATAGTGAAACCATAGATCATATCATTTTGTATCAGTTATTGATGTGAATTAAACTGCATAATAATGTCATCACTCAAGAGTTTCCTTCTGCTGTGTACTTACAATATTAGTCAGTTAACTTATACCGCTTTCAGTAACTCATGTATTTTTGGCTCGCTCCTGGTGCGAGCTAAATTAGCATGCGCCAAGTATCAAAAATTGCGTCCAGTAACTATAGCAGAGCCGCGCTACATTTTACAATGATCCATTCATAAACTCAGTCAAGTAAGGGATAACTGCCATGGTAACTGAACACCTCATGGACAGAGCGGAAGAGCATTTTCGCGCGATATTTGATGTGCGTGCCGCGCGCTTATGAGCTGAGCAGGGTAAGCTGTGACCTTTGGCCGTGAAAGGAATTTTGGCCCGCGCCTGGTGCTAGCTGCAGCAGCGCCAAAATAGTCCGCACCTGGCACGGGTCACTTTGGCCCCCACCCATTCATAAACTCAAAATTTTCGTCTTGGTCCGCTCCTGGTCCGCTCCTGGTCCGAGCCAAGAGGGTTACTGAAAGGGGTATAACACCTACTATACATACTCTTTCTGCATAAAGTCAGCATCGATAACTTGTAAGATATCATTCAATATTCTACATCTGAAGATAAGCGAATTTCACGTATAGACTTATTGATATACTATGTTAGGTAACATCATAGTTATGATGATATTAACAGTGGGATGAAAATTATATGTACCTATGCACGTATCTATTTACAACTGTAACGTATACATTTTGTGTAAGCTTGCATGATTTCATTTGTGTAATGTATTTTTAGTTGTGTGCCAGTGAAATACAAAATTCTGTTTAAAAAGAATAGACAATTAACACTCATATCACGTGACGCATCATTCATTGCATGATCTGATAATCTTCAATAGCCGTTTCTCCTTATGGCCGATTCTGATGGTACATCTATCGAATATTTAATCCATTTGTTAAAGTCAGCTGAATTACTTAATACTTTGTGACGAGTTTGCTGTTAATCTGTTTATCGAAATAAACTTAAGCGTTAACTGACATTTTACCTAAAGATTCATTGATTCGTTACGATTGGCATTACACCCATACATGTCTGAACTGCTAACTGTATTTATGTGTGTGTGTGTGTGTGTGTGTGTGTGTGTGTGTGTGTGTGTGTGTTGTGTGTGTGTTGTCGTTGTTCATCCTTCTTTTCGGCCGCATCATATAAGCGGTATGCTTGAAAAGAATATTAACTGGTGTCAAAATAGTGTGATTAAAGTGGGAAGGAGATATCCTTTTTGCTCACGATACGTACCTAGATCCATGGTGTCTGCCTCTTTGGGTACGTATAGGCCTATTGTTTCGTCTGCTGCTTATACATTTAAAGGGGACGGTTATTAGCTGATCAGTGGGAATCAGTGGGAATGCTGGGGGATGATTGTTCCAATCCTTGTGGATTCATTTAAAAGTACATTATATATCTATTGTTGTGTGAAAATTATTTGCTTCAGAATGGTCTCATGTGCAGTTCAATGTTTCCAGGTTAGCATGCCTGTACAGTAACGGGGTGATCGTTAACGGACTGTTATCAAAACAAAGTCAATGGACATTTTAAATAGCGGAGGGTGCCAATGTCATTTCGTACTGCAGTCTTAACATCCACAAGCTATACACACAGTGTTATGCCTCTTGCTATAGGGGGCGGTATGATTACACACAACTTTGCTCAGTCCAGACTCGGGGTTCGAACCTGGGTCGCTTGGCTCGGAGACAGACGAGCAGCTACCGACTGAGCCAACTCATCACCCTAATGAATGGTTCAATATTATGAGGAAGACTTAGGGGTAAAAACGATCAGGAATTCAACATTGCTGTGAACGCATGTAAATGCAAAGAGATTTCCTGGAGAAAATACCAAACGCATTTTTACCTCTCCTGGCTCAAACGTCATTGGAGTTTATAGCCGAAGTTATTAGGAGAAAACATTCATAAACTCATCGCAATCCCACTAGGTGCCAACAGCGCAAAACATCCGTAAAGTAGTAAATATTAATGGCCAAAATAATTCACGAAATGATCACGATCCCGCTGGCCGTCATTGATTTCAATTATTAATTTCAATATTACATGTTTCTAGCACCCTTGATTAAAAGAAGAAGAAACCCATGTAATACAATTTGATTTTTAGGCCTAACATTTCATATTGTATTTCACTATCGGTAATGTTCTTTCTTCAAAATGATTCAATACACCAGGAAGAGATATAGGTATAGAAAGAATCACGAATTCGACCCTGCCGTACACTTTTCAAGGACGCATGAACAACACTTTGGAAGAGATTTTTGGGAAAAAAAAACACGTTTTGAACTCCTCCTTCTTCCTTTTTTTTTGGTCTTCTAATTCGTTTCAACTCACAAATGATTCATTCTGATTTTTTTTTTCACAATGAAAATGATTCGCATACATGTGTAATAACAACGGAGAGACTACATGTTTATGTTATTCCGTGTTTTTACTGCGTACGGTTACGAGGGACCGGTTAAAAGAAGTGATATCTGCGCCGCCGCGGCGCGACGGTTCCATAACATATAACAATTCATTTTTTTTTAACCCAATGAGATTGAGTTTGATGTCTACAAATTCCAAGTACTGGCTAAGATGTATCATACCGGTACGTTCTTGTAATAACTGTATTTAGTATATGTGTGTATGTGTTTGTGTGTTTGTGTGTGTGTGTGCGTATGTAAATGAGTGTAAACAGTTGGTTAGTACTAAATATATCCATGGACACTAACTGAAATGACATTAATGTAAAGGTGTGGAGCTACGGTAACTGCGACGGGCAAGCGTTGTTCGGCAATATGATGTATTGTGTGACAAAATGATATGTTGTATACTTTTGTGTTTTTGACCGTGTTTCTGACGACAATTGCCGTCAGGTCTGAATTGAGAATACCTATAATTTGATTATTTTGCAAATCATTACAGTGTAATCAGGATGAATATTGTTACTGGTTGCAAGTTATTTCCCCTTTATTTTTTTCCAAATATATATATATATATGGAAATGTTATCAGGATGAATATTCTCACTGGTTACAAGTTATTTCCCCTTTATTTTTTTTTCCAAAAAAAATATATATATGGAAATGTCAACAAAGTATTGCTTTGTCTAGCAATAGGATATGTCGTGTAGCAATGTGATGTTATTGTCTAACAATATGATATTGTTTGCGGTTGTGTTTTCGACTGTTTTTCTGACAGCAAGTGCCGTCGGGTCTGATGAGAATATCCATATAATTTTGATTATTTTGCAAAACATCACAGTGCAATCAGGATAAATAATTCTACTGGTCATAAGTTTTCTCCTCTATTTTCAAAAAAAATATATATATACATATATAAGGTAATGCCAACAAAATATTGTTTTGTTTAACAATATGATATGTTGTGGTATGCTTTAATTGAAAATCCTGTAAAATTAGAGATGAATTGGATTTATGAATTTAGATTTATGTAACTGTTCGGATTTCTTTCTTTTTATTTATTTTTTGTTGGTGTTGGGGAATTACGCAAACTTGATATTATGATGTAATGAATGATATACATGAATATTGCAGTGATATCTTGTACACGACAATAGTGAATTTCATTTTTTCAGTGCCGAAAGGCTATGCAGTTGCGAGTGTCCCCCCCCCCCTCCCACCATATTTACACAATGGAACAAAAGGTTTCCAGGGGTTCCAACTGATTGTGTCTGTAGTGTGTATTAACTTCATTTGTCTGTATCATATTTTCAATACATGTGTAATCCTTGTTGGGTTGTACTTTGACCAGTTGAGGAATATATTGCATTTAAAAAACGACCCCCCCCCCCATCCATTTTGTTTTTGAGATGATTATTACTACAAGTCTGATCCCCGTCTTAATTGTGACAATTTTTGGAAAAGTTACAAGTTTTTATCCGTACGTTAGATCTTTATCGCTTGTCTGCATATTCATATGCGCACAATTCCTGCGTACTCATCATTCTGCCAAACTGGTGTAATGTGAAGTACAGTACTTGCTTGTACAGCAATTGTTCACTTGTACGGTCCCAGTATCGTCTGCACTGAACCGAACCCTTTCCTTATCTGCCTACACTCGCAGCCACGCCCACGTTAAACACGCACACGTTAAGACACACACACACACACGCACACACACACCCAAATCTCACACTCTCAAGCACAATCATACTCTCGCATGTTAAAACACTGCTTACACACGCCATGCATACACACACTACCACTGTTATAATGATGCCATTGGCGGCATTGGTGTGAAAATATGTTTCGTATTCAGACCTGCGGTGTGCTAACAAGTGCCCGAAAAGGTACTTGGCCTGGGGTTTTTGGAGCTATTCTGTACTTATCGTATATTATTGATGATCCGGAAATTGATCGAATGTAATAGCCAAGCCACGTTTGTCCTTGTCTAATGTCGGCTCAAATTTTTGTGTATGTATGTTTTTGCTGTCGTCTCGGAAGCCCACAGAGACACTGGATTTATTCTTATTATGTTGTGTGTGTTCTATGTCTTTTTCTGTCCATGCTTCTCAGTGTTCTTACTTACCTTATCCTGCCCTTTCTCGTTTCACGTTCTACGTCTCTTCAGCGATCTTCTGCTTATCATAATTTTGACGTCACCCATGTTCGTAGATTATTCCAGCGTCTTGCCACATCCCGGCGACTGGGTATTTTCTTGTATCGTCCACTTATTCACGACATCCTAGTTTTGTTAATAACGCAGACTTTTAAAAATTCGTCTCGTATTTTAATTATGGCTAATTTTCTGAATGCTCCATTTCATTCCGTATCGAACGATGATTTTTTTTGAATTGTTTAGGAACACAAGCTTAGATTCTGACCCAGTTAGTGGGTTAACCAGTACACGAACCACCCCTTACGATGATTTTGTTACCGATAGCCTGAATACAGCTGCAAATGAATTGCCTCATGATCTTAGTAATGATTTCACTCAAAATATGTTGTGCAATTATATTACAGTGAATCAATGCAAAGATATGATTCATAATTTTTCTGAGGACACGTTTTCTTTGTTACATTTGAATATAAGGAGTTTGAATAAACATTTTGATGATTTAAAATTTCTATTAGAATCTGATGCAAGCCAGTCGCTATCCGTTATCGGATTAAGTGAGACATGGTTAGCTTCCAATACAGAAAATTATTTCGCAATTGAGGGTTATAATTTGTTTGTTAACAATAGGCTTGATAAGAATGGAGGGGGCGTTGCATTGTACATATCACGTTCCTTTGATACTATTGTTCACGAAGATATTTCTAGAATGGACAATGTTGTTGAATCTTTGTTTATAGAAATTCTTATCCCAGGATGTAGAAATCTTATGGTAGGCATTATATACAGACCTCCTAATTCAAACGCCAATGATTTTTTAACTTATTTTTCAGATCTTGATAATTCACACGTTTTCCGAAATAAGGATTGCTTTTTACTCGGTGATTTCAATATTGATTTGCTGAAGTCTGAGCATGATAATATCTCTAGTGATTTTCTTCACACACTTCTGTCCTCGTCCTTTCTTCCTCTTATTTCTAAACCCACACGTGTTACAGATCGCTCTGCCACCCTCATTGACAACTTGTTTTGTAATATTCTACCCCTCCCTGACTCTTTTATAATCCTTTCAGATATGACTGATCATTTTCCAATAATGACTTGTTTTACTCTTAAAACACCAGCTAATATTAAACCTATTTCACCTCTTTTGTTTAGACGTAGAGTTTCACCTGAAAAGTTAGCTAGTTTTGATGTGGCCCTGGAGAATGCTGACTGGTCAGGAGTATTTGGCAGCGATGATGTTAATATATCCTTTTGTAATTTTATGGAAACTTTTAATCATCATTTAGATGATGTAATCCCAAAACAAAGAAATAGAACAGAGTATAAAAAGACACCTAGATTACCTTGGATTTCCAGATCAATTCTTCGTTCAATTAATAGGAAAAATCGTTTGTATTATAAGTACAAATTGGAAAAAACTGAGCGATCGAAGAATAGATATACATCATATAAAAATACTTTGACAATGATTTTACGTTCTGAAAAGAAAAGATATTACTTTCAGCAATTATCGAAATATAAGTTTGATATGAAAAAATAGTTGGAAAGTCCTAAAACAGGCCATGAATGTTCCGAGTAAACACTCTGACACTGATAAAATTAAATTGAATGATGAATTGATTAATGATCCTCTTCATATTGCAAATATTTTTAATTCTTATTTTTCAAAAATAGGCGAAAATTATGCTCAAAACATTCCTGCAACAAATTTTCATTTTACTGAATTTTTAGGTCAGCGTAATTCTGATTCCATATTTTTTTATACCAACTAACAGATTTGAAATTATTGATATAATTTCTTCTTTTGGAAATAAACGAAGTTCTGGTTATGATGAGATAGATAATTTCATACTTAAGGGTGTTATTTCCTCGATTGCTGATCCACTTGCTCATATATTTAATCTGTCAATTTTTAATGGTGTGTTCCCTGATATAATGAAATTAGCTAAAGTAATCCCAATATTTAAGGCAGGCGATAAGTTCGAAGTCAGCAATTATCGCCCAATTTCATTATTATCGTCATTGTCTAAGGTTTTAGAAAAAATTATTTACAAGAGAATGATCAATTTTTTGAAGGTACACGACGTTTTTACGAATTTTCAGTTTGGTTTTCGTGAGAAACATAGTACTACGCATGCTCTTTTGCATTTTGTTGATAGAGTTGTTCACGCAATCGATAACCATTCTCATTTAGTTAGTATTTTCTTGGACTTCTCCAAGGCCTTCGACACTATCAATCATGATATTTTACTTTATAAGTTATCGCATTATGGAATACGTGGGAAGGCCTTGGAGTTGTTCAAGAGTTATTTAGTTGATAGAAAACAATTCGTTACAATTAAAAACAATGATTCCGTTGTCAGAGAAGTTAAATGTGGTGTCCCACAGGGAAGTCTCTTAGGGCCGTTATTGTTCATTATTTATATCAAGGATTTTTGTCGCGTATCCGACGACCTCTCTTTTATTCATTTTGCAGATGACACTAACGTATTTTTTGCCCATAATGATATTGATTTTCTCGTTCATAAAATTAACATCGAATTGAAAAAAGTGACAAATTGGGTCAGGGCCAATAGGCTATTACTCAATGCTCAAAAAACAAAATATATGCTTTTTAGTAATATTGTTGATAGTTTAAGTACAAATATAGTATTAGATGACTCTCATCTACAAAGAGTCTCACATATTAAATTTTTGGGTGTCATTGTGGATGAAAAACTTTCCTGGAAATCACATGTTGATAATGTCTGCAATATAATTTCACGTAATATAGGCATTGTAAATAGATTGAAATTTCATATTCCACAAAAATCATTACTTATGCTATATTCGTCGTTAATATTGCCTCATCTTAATTATGGAATATTAGTTTGGGGCAACACGCATCAGAATTTATTAGAGAGAGTGTTCCTCTTACAAAAAAAAAGCTCTCCGTGTTATCTGTTATTCCCCTGTACGTTCTCATACAAATATGTTGTTTGCCTCCAACAAGCTCTTAAAAATTGCAGATTTGTTTTTGTTTAATTTAGGGCAATTTATGTACAAGTATTGTTATAACTTGCTTCCGTCTATTTTTGACTCTATGTTCCTAAAAAATCAATCATTTCATGAATATCTTACTAGGCGTTCCAATGAATTTCACTTACCTCTTTTAAGAACGATTTTTGCTAAAAACACACTTATTTATGTAGGCCCAAATTATTGGAATTCTTTGAATCAAGACATAAAAAACGCTCCATCCATATATTCTCTCAAGAGGAGACTGAAGTCTTTTTTATTGCAATCGTACGACTCTACAATACCGAATTAACCATTTGGCCTTTTTTCTCAGTTACACTTACCTGCTCACTTTGTCCCCTCTTCAAAGAATTAATGGTATCTTTTTCCTGGATGCTCGCAATGTTGTCACCTATGCCAATTTGCCCATAGCGTCTTGAAGTTGACTTTCCGTATGTTACTCCTGTTCATACGTCCCTCTATTTTCTATTTTCTTGTCTTATTTCAGGCGTCAAAATATTACTTTTCCCCTACAACTATCCTCTTATTCTCTTGGCATGCTTCTGCCGAAGATCGCTGTTTCTGTTGTTCTGTTTCTGTTTCTGTTGTGCATTTTTGTCTGCTATTTTGTCTTCAGTTTTTCAGTCTTGTCCATCCCGTTTGTCTTGTACAACCTTCTTTTTTCAGTAGTTGTCTCGTTGTATAGTCCTGTTTCATGTTTGTTCGCGTCTATGAAAGTGTATATCTGGTAATCTAATTTTCAGTGGGCTTCCAGACTTCTTCCACTTTATTATCTTTTGTATCCAGACTTCTTCCACTTTGTTATCTTTTGTATCTACGATGATTCGATTCCATCAATGTTCTTTTCCAGAGGGGCCCACACACTACAAGCTCTGTCTTTTTAGTGGGTCCCTCCATTTTTCGCACGGTATACATGTACTTCATTTCGATCACTTCTGTTTCTTTTTTACTATACAATGTATGATTACAATAGGTCCTCAATTATTGTACAGTCTTTTCATTTCACTATGTTCTATTTACCTTGTTCTCTGTTATCAAAAGAAGTGAAACATATGTTATGTCGAAAAATGAAATAAACTTTGAATTGAATTGAATTGAATTATGTTGTACTATCGATAACGGCAGTCTCGATCTAGAGTGTCTGGTCGTAAAAAAGTGACGTGTTGTGTAGGCCTTGTATCCATGCACGTAATCCGGCCTGAGAAGTTCGGATTTACATTTCAAAATGGAGTTCGGTTTTGTCTTAATGAATGGCGACGAGATTCTAAATCCACTGAACATGTCCTGAAACAAGCGTTGGACATAGTTATTCAGTTCTTACTGTAGAGTGATGGCAGTTGACATGGAACAAGTGGAGGACTACACTGGGCAGGACCTAGATCTTGTGAAAGCCTGCAACGGTTCTACGCAGAGGTGCGGGGAACGAATGGTGAGTAAATTTTACGTAAAAAGGTATCGCGATCATGATCACGACACGCTACGGCCTACAAAGACACTTTCTCAAAACAAAGTTAATGGGCATTGCAAATAGCGAAGGCTTTAAGCATGCAAATGACATTTTTGCTGCAGTCTTTTATACACAAGCTACACGGAGTATTTTGCCCCTTGCTAGAGGGTCGGGTATGATAACACACAACACTGCTCAATACAGACTCGGGTTCGAACCCGTGTCGCTTGGGTCGAAGGTAGACGAGCTATCGCCTAAGCCAACTGATCACCCTAATGAATGGTCCAATACTATGAAGAAGAGATAGGTGTAAAAAAAACCAGTGATTCAACCCTGTTGTGTGCCTTTCATGAACGCATGTAGAATATGCATTAGAGATTTCCTGGAAAAAATAACCAACTCATTTTCAACCTGTCCTGGCTCAAACGTCATGGGATTTTCCACCCGTAGTTATTCGTATAAATTATTCATAAAATCATCGCAATTGCACTGAGTACCAATGGCGCAAAATACCAGAAAAATAGTAAAATATTAATACCCGAAAAATTCATAAAATCATCACGATTCCGCTGGCCGCCAATAACGTAAATTGATTTCAATTATGCATGTTACTAGCGCCCATGTTCAGAAAAAAAAAAGAAACGCATATAATATCTGATTTTCTTCATTAACATTTCATATTGTATTTCACAATCGGAAATGTTCCTTCTTCAAAATGGTTCAATACAAGAGGAAGAGATATAGGTATAGAAAAGAATCACGGATTCGACCCTGCCGTGCACTTTTCAAGAATGCATGAACAACACAAGGGATGAGATTTTCGAAAAAAAAAAATAAAAAACGCGTTTTAAACCCCGTCTTCTTCTTTTTTTTATATACCTCTTCTTATTCGTATCAACTCACAAATAATTTGTTTTTATTTTTTTTCCTCAAGGATAATGATTCACGTACCTGTATAATAACAACCGAAAGACTCCATGCTTATTTTATTCTGTGTTTTTATTGCGTATGGCTATAACGATGAACCGATTACAACAAGGTGATATCGGCGGTTCCACGCACCTCGTTATAAACAGGTTTCACTGTAATATATAGCTATTCATTCGTTTTGGAACCCAATGACATTGAGTTTGATGTCTCTAAATTACAAGTACATCCTGAAATATATCATAGTGGTGCTTTCTTGTAATAAATGTATTAGTATATGTGTGTCTGTGTTTGTGTGTGAGTATGTGTATACAGGCCATATATATATATATATATATATATATATGTGTGTGTGTGTGTGTGTGTTTGTGTTTGTGTGTATGTGTGTGTGTGTCCATGTGTGAATGTGTGTAAACAGTTGGATAGAATATATCCATGGACACTACTGGCTTACTTTTTACCAGTTCCAACCTCATCTACCAAATTAGAATATGTGATTCAAGTTGGTTCCAGTTGCACGAACCCTGTTTTGTATAGGTTTTTATATTCCGAATGCTAAGAATCTTGCTATAGGATTGGTCAAGAGCTGATCACGTGATAAAGCGTAGTTTTGCCCATCACATCACTTGAGAAGAAAATTTCGTTACACTCTATGATGATAGTCCTTTTATTTTGCCGATCTCTTCAGTCCATACAGTCCTAACGTGAGATGAGTAACAACTTACAATAATCTTGATATTTTATAGATGAAGTAGTATAGAAACAAGACTTTTATATTAGGCATAGCCTTTCTATCTGTCTCCGAACACTTTCAAATGTATTGTAAATTCGTAATGTTATACTGATTCTTAGTGTGATCATTCTTTTGATTGTTATAGTATGGTGTCGTCAATTCTACGTATTTTTTCTGTTTTTGCTTTAAGTGTTGAATTAAGCGAAATCGAATCGAAATCGAAACCTTGAAAATATGCCTATGGTATTCCTTAATATTAACATTTTCTTACTCTCTAAAAACATCATTAAGTGAATATGTTCACACTTGAAGCAGTAAATGACTAAAAAGAGTGAGTTTAGAGTGAAATGGGAGTGAATTTTTGGTTGAAAATGTTTATTTTCACTCATTTTGGAATGACATCGCTGATCCAAAATTAGAGAAATTTGTTAGAGAGATGTTCTATACTTTCTACAAGAACAAGCGACAAAAAGGAGTAGCATAACGGGAAGAAAAAGGACAAGAAATAAATGAACAAGAACAACAAGAGAGCAGATCTCCAACAACAAGACACAAAACAATTGGCTTCAATTTATGCAAAAACACACGCACATACACGCACACACACACACACACACACACACACACATACACAATTCTTCCTTGTCGATGAACACACGACAAAGCCATACTACGATAGGGGAGAAAACGACAAGGAAATGACAAGAACATATATATATATATATATATATATATATATGTATATATATATAATATATCTGATATAATTATATATAATATGTCTGTAATTATATCTATATGATATACCCTTATCAATCTAATTATTTCCTTACAAAATAATTTGTAAATTCTTGCACTGAACGCCCATCTTGCCAGCTGAGTGTGCGATTTTATTGGACACTCCGCATATCGACTCGTTACTAGGCCTATAGGCATCATTATTCATAAATGTCTTTATGCATTTGGTAGAGTAGGTCCTTCAGCTTTGTGAGGACTCTTCCCTTAGCCCTCCCCCCCCCCCCCTAAGAAAAAAAAAAACCAATGCCTGACAGCTTCTATCTCGGTGTTGTTGTGGTTTTTTTTTTCCAGGACTGAGCGTCACACCAAGTAATAGATAAATACATACAGCAGATGAATGATAACGAACCCTCCAATAATCTCCAAGTGAAACAGTTCGACTATTGCCCTAGAAACGGTGGGGAGCATGCGCAAAATATCCCGTCCTATGCGAGCCTCGCTCCCGTTGCGCCTGGTCTCTCAGGGAGCCGTTTCCAATGCTTCTTCCTGTGAATCAGATGATATCGACGGATCGCGAAAATCATTTTTCCTCATTCTCACCAGGAAGGATAGGTCGATCATCCATTAGATGAACAACCATGGGTTCTATCCTTAAGGTGAGTTTGAATAGCCGAAGGTAATAGAAATATTGTTTCATATTTGATTATCATAATTTTTTTCCATTTGATGATGACTTTACTTAAAAATAAAGTCTTAAAAGATTGCATTCATTTGTTTTGCATTCGAATTCTGAAATATTTTTGACCATTAGTTCTCATTATTATGACATAAACATACAGTTATTACGATTGTAATGAAATCCCCAAACGTATCGACGTTTCAAATGAATAAGAGGGTTTTCCGGATATATCATTTTTATGATTTATAAGTGAATTATATCAAGTAAACTACAATAAAGCAACATTGCGTCGGCAAACGTATAAGTTACATTATGCTATTAGCACACTATTTCGTCTGCAGAAGAAAGCTGTAAGAATAATATGTCAAGCCAAATATCTTAACTCTACTAAAACTCTTTTTACGAAAGACAATGTTTTGAATATTTGAAACTGAAAGTGTTGTTATTGGTGTATGTATTTACTTATGTTTTGCAAAATTGCATTCCTCTAAGTTTTTTTTGCTTTTGTTTTTAGCGGACAGTGCAATTTATTCATATTGTTAGCAAAATGTGAATCATTATTTCATTTTGTAATCAAACCCATATTGGTATGTCCTCTGTATATGTAGAAGACCAAAAATTGGAGTAGCCTCTTCTAGATATAAGAAATAGGCCATATTTAAATGTTTTCTTTTTCTTTTTCTGAAGTGAATATTTCAATTATTGCGATTGGTTTATTCGATTTGGTTTGGTTTATCTCTGCATTACCTTTTTTTCAAGTACAATGAAAATTGAGTACAAATTGATAAAGATTATGCAAGAAAAAAGTAAAACATGCTAATCAATACAGGAACTGTCAATTTCATAACAGCAAATGAATTAAAGTATCATTATAATGTACATTGAGGAACGTGTAAAAGGGAAAACACAAAACAGGGGAAGCGTCATCAAAAGCAAAGCTGGATGACAGGAAAAGGTCTTTTTCATATACACCATTACAACACCAATAAACCCACACACATTATTAAATTTACTGTTATACAGTACACGTATTCGTAAAGGCCGTGTCACACCAGCCTTGCGTGCGACTTGCAAAGAACAATTTTGACTACCCGGAGGTCCCCGTAGATATCCGCACATGACACTACCTAGCATGTATCTCAAAAGTAGTCGCCCGGAGATGCGCACGCATATTTTTTACCCGCAACCGTGTTTAGGCCCTGTCACACCTTTCCGGGCAAGCTACTCGGGCTTGTTACGTGTAGGGATTTTCTAGCATACCGGACATTCCTGAGGGCGGAAAAGGATTTGTCAGCGCATGTGTCTTACTTGCTGGACGCGTTATACTTGCGAGTATACTGTGTGACCTTTGTACCAGTCGCGTGGGGGCTGACAACTTAGTGAAGGAATTCCTCTAATGGATGGCTGATATCTCACAGAATTGCATTATCTTGGCTGCATACGGGACTGCGAAGTACCTGCGTGGGAATTTGCCTGGGAAGTACTGCCGCTAAGGGTCTCCTACTGACGTTCTGCGCGGACCTCTACGGGCATTCCCGCGACTCACCCGGAAAAAGTTTTGGTCATGCTCAAAACTTGGCTGCGGTTAAATCGGACTTGCGTGAGCACCTCCGGGCAACTACTCGCTAGATACTGTCAGGTGCGGACCAACTGTGGAGAGCTCCTTGGAGTAAATTTGTTTCCCCGCAAGTCAAGCCGCAGAAGTTCCCCCGTACGGTATGACAAGGCATGAATGAAAATTGCAAACATTCTTGTTCGCCCGCTGAAAATCTTCTACGTGCTGGAAACTACCTCCTCGCCACAAGCCCGCGTTATGGTGTGACACGGCCTATAACGGCTGCGTGCTTGTTAAAGAACGATGCAAAATCATTGACTTTATACATATAGAATTGTATTTATAGAAAAAGAAAAAAAGTGAGGTACGCTGCTTAGGGTAATGTCATGTCATGTAAGGCAGTGTATCTGATTTCTGGACTAGAACAGTTTTCGGGTTCACAAGGTGATAGTCTTCCAAAAGGCGAGTTAGACATGTGTGAACATTCAATTTAATTGAAATATATAGTGGAATAATGAAGGAAGTTAATTTGTGATGTACTTGAACGTGAATGTGCCTGTTTAAAAAGTGTAAAGGTCTTGAAGCTTTGAAGTATTCAAGCGATGAAATGTAGATATTTATGAGATAAAAATACAAATTCAATAATCATGCTATAAGTGCATGCTCTTGAAGTGATGGGTTCAGTTTATTGCTACAACAGTTTCCCTACACCATGTACACAATACTTGAATATAATATGTGTGACAGAATTATAGAATTGCATGAAATAATCAGGAATTGCTTGAAAACAAGATTTTTGAGCATATAAAGTACATCGATGTTCTTTGATAGGTTTCTTTCTAAGCAAGTTATATGTTCGTTTTCCATTTTTGAGAATCGATCGTCATACAAAAGGAAAACTTGTCAATCCACATGCAATGTATTGACATTTAGATCATATATGTGACCGTGCACCTCAAAAAGAACATAAAGTCGCACACACCGATTTTGCGTGAGGACTGAAAATAAGTGAAATGGGTCAACCTAGCCGAACTTGACTTTTTCATATTTTCTGAAAGAGCGGGTCTTCTTCTACATTAAGCTAAAATTTGGTATCATAAAAGGGGCAGGAAAGTGTGTTTTTTTAGCAGTTTATCTCGAACATTTTTTTTTTTGTAGAATAGTGTGATTAGGTGTGTCTTTAGAATCCCTTTTTCATTTCTGAAAAATCTTGTCCACACTCTTCACTTTCAACTCTAATAACTTTTGAAAGGATAGTGCTACTGCTTTGAAAGTTGGCAGTAATTATGGACAGAATGTGTTAATGAGGCATGCTTAATTTCAGTTTAATTTGATAATCCCTTCATTGTTGTTACTCTGGTGGTTAACTTCCTGTTTTTTTATCCCATTCATTGCACAGCCAGCACGGTTTGGTATTAAAAGATTAAGCGCTTGAATAGACACTGTACTTCAGAGCCTCTTTTCTCAGTTCACACTTTTCCTGAGTTTGTGCTTTATTTCCAATATTTAGATAGGTTCGGAGAGTCCATTTGATTTGAGTTATACATCATTCTAAAGCTTAAAGTCTGCTCTTTCAGAATATGGTCTTAACTAAAAATTCATGTCTGGCGACTTTTTGTTTGTTTTGAGGTGCAGGGTCACATATGTCATCTTTACTAAAATGAACAAAGTATTGTTTTTTTTTTAATTCAAAGATTGGTTGTTTGATTTCAACAAATATGCGACATTAATAATTAGTTACGATTCAAATGATTGGACGAAACGGTTGGATGAAATAATGTATTTGAGGAAATGTAAGAAAATCAGAGATGGGAAGAATTTCCATACTGGAAAGAACACAGTGCCCCACAGTGTGTTCACAGAATGGTCACATCGTCGACTATGTGAAAACGCTCGAATTTTTTTGTGTGGAGATGGTTTCACACTGTGGTTTAGTCCTCACAGAGTATTCACATGGTAATGTTCTGTGTCACACTGTAAACTGGTGATTAACAATCATTGTGTTCAAACTGTTGAAATACTCGAATTTAACAGTGTGAAGAGATTTTACATTGTGTGCACAGTTGGTTCACATTGTGTTGACATTGTGAACATTATCACAGCCGCTCCAGCAGGGTTATGGTATCATTTATATATCTATCGAACAATAAAGGCCCAAACGAAGGAAACTTGAGGCATTCCACACCTAAAATCGAGTATCTTAGCCTAATAGCCTGTGACTAATTGAAACGTGAAATGATTGGAAATTTAAATCCTAAGTGTTCTGAATTGAACAGGTCATATGAGGAAAGTGCCATAATATTCACCTTAAAGGCAATATACCTTAAGTTTACTCCCAATCAAGATATTGATAATGTTAATTTATATCATTCAGTGCATAATGTAGGAAGTCAGCTTGGCTGAATATTCTTTTCTGATAATCACTCGATCATGAAAAGTACATCGACATACTTTTCGAAGGGGTGGGGAAGGGTACGCGCCCTTTTTATTTTGTTCGTGATGAAACCTAGGTTCCTGGATTATCCTTCATAGATGTCCGTCTACTAGTGAATCAATTACTCAAAGTTACCTTGAATTTCCTGGAACAGTTTATAGCAACGCTTTACGAAGTCGATGGATACATACCTACGCATTTAACATAAAATGTTAAATCTTAATCTAACGCGGCATCCATTGTGCATACATGGTTTTGAATAGCCATAAACGGAATCACGCGAATAACAATGTCCGTGCTTCTATGTCATGGAGCTTGGCAATCAAACCTTGTTGAAATATGTACTCTCTGTGTCCTCTTCAATTTTAGATGATCATGGTCGTTACTATTATCTTAATGAGCTTTGCAGGTAAGATAAACATCATTCCATATCAATGCCAGATTGTGTGTACGTTATATATATATATATATGTGACCTCGCACCTCAAAACGAACATAAAGTCGCACACACTGATTTTGCGTGAGGACTGAAAATAAGTGAAATGGGTCAACCTAGCCGAACTTGACTTTTTCATATTTTCTGAAAGAGCGGGTCTTCTTTTACATTATGCTGAAATTTGGCATCATAAGACGGGCGGGAAAGTGTGTTTTTTTTAGCAGTTTATCTCGAACATTTTTGGTAGAATAGTGTGATTAGGTGTGTCTTTAGAATCCCTTTTTCATTTCTGAAAAACCATGTCCACACTCTTCACTTTCAACTCTAATAACTTTTGAAAGGATAGTGCTACTGCTTTGAAAGTTTGCATTGATTATTGACAGAATGTGTTAGTGAGGCACGCTCAATTTCATTTTAATCTGATAATCCCTTCATTGTTGTTACTCTGGTGGTTTACTTGCTGTTTGTTTGTCCCATTCATCGCACAGCCAGCACGGTCTGGTAAAGATTAAGCGCTTGAATAGACACTGTACTTCAGAGCCTCTTTTCTCAGTTCACACTTTTCCTGAGTTTGTGCTTTCTTTGCAATATTTAGATAGGTTAGGAGAGTCCATTTGATTTGAGTTATACATCATTTTAAAGCTTAAAGTCTGCTCTTTCAGAATATGGTCTTAACTAAAAATTAATGTCTGGCGACTTTTTGTTTGTTTTGAGGTGCAGTGTCACATATATATATAATACATATATTTATATATATATATATATACATATTATGTATATACATATATCACACTCATACACAAATTACATATATGAATACTTAGTAACACACATACACACACATACATATATGTATGTATATATATAGTGAAGGCTTTAAGCGAAGGAAAATGGGTTTCCATCTGGATTCGAACCCGAGACCTCGGGTGCTCTACCGACTGAGCTATAGAAAGCCTAGCAATTCGGTGTTCGTCCCATTTTCTCAGTTTTTTTTTTCTGTTCAGTTTTCTTCGTTTCATTATGTATATATATATATATATATATATATATATATATATATATATATATAAGTATTCCACTGGTCCAGATTTAACTTCTGCTTTCTCTGAAATCTGAAATTAGTGGCGCTGCAAAAAAACAAAACAAAACCTTAGCATTGTCAAATTGGTAGAGGTAATGACATCGTAACGATTTGATATCGGCGGGCCTTGACCACAAATCTAAAACAACCTGCAACAATATTTATGATATGCAGATTGTATAATTAATTTTCTCATTCTTTTTTACGTTCTTAAGGAGGGGATGGGTCTGCGGCAGTTGCGATTGACCTCTAGATGTTATCAAGATATAAAGTGTGTTGAAATGTTTCAAAATAGAAGACATTACATTTAATTTAATTTTGACTCATTTTTTTTTTTGTGTTGAAAAAAAAAAACAACCTTTATTGAAGTAGTAACCAAGTGAGATGGGAATGCAATACGAAACGTCTCTCCCTAGAAATGTTTGAGGAAGTATAATAAATTCTTTATAATGTAAGTACATGTTGACATGTTCGTGCCATTTAGAGCTTCATATCGTAGAAATATTGACAATGAATATCTATAAGATGGTGCAGATGGATGAACGAGAGATAGATATAGAAAGACAGACAGAAAGATTAAGAAGTCGGTGGTCTCCATAACCGCGCTATCTGTTAAAATTCAATCTTATGACAGCTGCAACTCAAACACTGTCACCACCCGGTGATTGTCTGCCTAATCTGCAGTGTCCACTCCAAACATACATGAACGCCGAGGGAGAATGGGTATCGATACGGGGTATCGCAAAGCCAGTGCTCGGACAAACCACGCTCGCTTTCAACACATCCGTCATCGACTTAACTGCATTTAAGCAATATAAATTTCAAATCCCAGGTAAGAATATGACTTTTGACTATATAGATAAACCAATTGAAATTAAATGATATTATAAGAATTATGGGAATTTCACACTACCACTCCCAAATTGTGTGTAGACTATTGGTGATCACAAAGACATTTTTGTAACTTTTTTTCCCATCTGTAGGTAAATCCTAAATGTAGCCAATACGAGTGTGTTTTTACGGAAGCCCATTCGTAAAACTTTCAGTGGAGCTACCACTCACTGGTGGCTGCCACTTAATTATCTGGCGGCCACGAGTGTGTTTTTACGGAAGCCCATTCGTAAAACTTTCAGTGGAGCTACCACTCACTGGTGGCTGCCACTTAATTATCTGGCGGCCGCCAGACAATTAAGTGGTGGCCGCCAGTTAGCTCCAATGAAAGTTTTATCCTGCGTGGCACGAATGGGCTTCTGTATGTTTTTGTCATTCTTGTAGAAGTATTCTCATTGATATCATTATTTGTTTTTAACTTATTGTGAAACAAGTACCCTTGCTCTGGGCATTTCCGGTAACATTATCAGCCTACATAAGTTCTTTCCCGATGACTTTTATCAGTTTTCTCTATTTTGAAATCTAAGATACAGTAACTTGTAAAAGTATAATCGTTACTATTTTCGCTCTTCTTTTATGCAATGCTTGTTGTATGTCTGTAACATTACTAAAAATACTGTATACATCCTTATTTACTTAAAGAAATAATATATTAGAAGCAAACAGTAACTGAATGTGGATTTTCTCTGTTTGATTGACCAGACTTGGAATCTCTGTAACATGTTGAATGATAAAGAAGTGCGGCAAAAAACAAGCAACCAATCAAACAAACAAAACCGAAATAAAACACCCAAAACATAAAAAAGCTAAACAATATGGATCATAATGATGACGTAGGTGTTTTGCCGTTAAAGGTCCAGTTTACCTTTAGGAGTGGTGATTTTAAAAATTTTCACGATATCACATTTGACGCATATGTGTAGGTCTGTTGTATAACAGAACATCCTACTGTACATTTTTTTTTTTTTGGCAATAAAGCCTAAAATATAGGGAAATATCAGTATTTTTCTCAACTAAAACCATAACTGTAGACGGTTTAGTCTGGAAACATTTTTATTATACCTATTGTTCACATTTTATGTATCTAACAATACTTAACATTGATTATACAGATTCAAATTTTTACAGTGGTTGTTTCTATCCCTATCTCTCATTTTAGAACTATTTTAAAACACTAATGCTCGGCTTTTGTTTCATCTGCAAATGGTAAACTATGCCTTTAACATTGTACTTACATACAGATTGTGCCTCGGCACCCTGTAAGAACGCTGGGATATGTGAAGAACTCCCATCAGGCTTTGCGTGCATCTGCATTTCCGCATTCACAGGAAGGCTGTGTGAAACAAACAGTTGGGTGACCACTTTTTTAATGCATTTAATTCCTGTTATTTCTATCAACCGATGGATGAAAATATTTCCTGTTCTTGTTCAAGTTGGTTTAACATTATAATCATGAGAAACAGACTTAAAATTTGCTGCGTTTTCACCGAAATGTGATATTGATTGTCGGCATAACTACGCAAAGTATCTACAGAATGACGTTACCAAGGTACTACTCTCTATTTCTCTCTCGATCTCTGTCGTTTGGTTTGTGCACAGAGTTGAAAAATGAGCAACCCTTTCCACCTAAACACTATTATTGTCGGTTATTACAACAACTGAATAAGCTTACATGATTAACGCATTTTTCTTTTAATTTCCTAAGTCCGTTCACTTTGCATATAATTTCTTGATATTTTCAATTTCATACCCCCAAAAAGAAGTTTTACTAAAGGTCTCTGTGCAAGCCAATAAAGCAGTGGCTGATCCATTCATTCATTAGTCACCTGTGGCTTTAAACGCGTAATACAAGATTAGCTTATTGTGATAACACGTGTCACTTTCATATCGTCTGTCTTGTTAACTGAACAACAAATGGAATATCAACATGTTAGACTGAGCGCCAATAAGTAGGCCTACGTAGTATTATATTTCATACCGTCATAATAACATCCGTAATCCCATAGAAGAGTTCTTGGCAGGTGACAGGATTTCGGGAACTGTTTTTCATTCGTTACATTTACCGAAATTACGAATTCCATCAATCTAAAGGGGACCTCCGGATGATTTTCAGATTTTTACACTAGAACATTTTACTATAAATTACTTAAACTGAGTATAGAGTTTCAGAATTTATAGTGATTGGGATGAGGAATGACAATGTTTTCAAAATTTATAACGAATTGCAATGAACAAGGATGATGACATGGCAGTCTCACCATAAGAATGCATGAATTGGGGCTCAAGGAAGCAGAACAAAGGAAGAAGACAAGCATAGATTTTTCACAGGTGAACTTGTTGAGCAAGCTGTATTGGAATGGAATTACACTGCTACATTTCTGAAATGTGTGAGGCTCTGATGTCATCAACACTGTGATTTGTTTAAGATTTTCAGTTTACTGGTTTCTCTGCTCAAGGATAATAAATAAATAATAATAAAATAATAAATTGCACGAATCTATACATGAAAATATCAATGTATGTACTACATGATGCGAAATTATAAAAATCACGTAGAATGCTCCCTTCAATAATGCGTAATTTGTACCCATCTACTATCTATTCATTCTCATTTACATATCTATCACTTAATCTCTTTATTGGTTCCTAATCGTTCCTCCATTTATGCACCTTTTCACATTCTCTTCTTCACATAAAGATGGCACCGACTGTTTCACCGACTATCTGAGGGCGTTGGACTACAGGGGAACTATTAACGAGACTAAAAACGGCAGGACTTGCCAGAAATGGACATCGCAAACGCCGCACAAGCACCCGCAATTACAACGTCATCCTATGAAGGGACTGGGCGACCACAACTTCTGCCGAAATCCTGGCGGGGGTGACTGGGCGTGGTGTTACACCACTGACTCGTTGGTGCGTTACGAGTACTGCGACATTGGCAGAGCCCAGCCTGTTTGCGGCTCGATAGACCGTACGTGTTGAGGGTGTTGATGGGAAAAAAACCCCAAAACTTGTTTTTACTGAAAGCGTCTACTTGATATTAAGTCCTTGAAGTTCACACCCTCATTCATCAGATAGGCGAAACGCATCGGAAGAAGAAATAGAAGAAGTCAAAAAGAAAAAGAAAAAAGAGAAAGTTGCTACTTCTGCTCTTCTTATTATTGCGGTCCCGGACTGTGTTTTCTCTTCCTTTTATATCTATTATGAATACAAAAAATAAAATGCAATTTGTTATTATTATTAGTATTAGTATTAGTATCTAATTCTTAATATCTTCCTTGTCTTTTGCTTTTTGCTATGCCACTTGCATAACATGTGAAGATGGTCTCCATTATAATCAATGTGTCATGGGATATATTTTTTTCCTTATTGTACTTGAATTCGACCATTTTGAATTTACAGTATTTCATATTTTCGCTGTCACATCTAAAAAGAAAATGTTACTAAAGACCTGTGTGAAGATCAGTAAAGCAGTTCCTTATCAATTCATTTAATACACATCCCATGTGCCTATAGCATACAAAATATGTATACACACAAAAAAAATCACTTGAATTTCTAATACTTATACTGGTAAATTCATGTAAAAATTCTTACTACTATACCGCAAATACAATTCTTTTATTTTTACTCTGCTTGCTCTTTTAGGATTTTAGAATATTTTACTTTAAGCAAAAAGTGTCTAGTATTATATTGGATCCCATATAATGACATCATTAACCCTATATACATTGGATTTACTGTCACGCCGAGAGGACTTCCAGCGCTGCTTTTCAAACATTACATTCACCGAAGTTAAAAATTCGATCAATTCAGTGCGTTACTTGTACCCATTGTGAGCTATCAAATTTATGTTCCATATCTCTTCATTTACTTTCTTTATTAATACTTACACATTCGTTCCTTCATTTATGCGGCTTACTCAATTTCCCCTTTCCTCATAAAGATGGAATTGAATGTTTCAACGACTATCTGGGGGCGGTGGACTACCGGGGCTATGTTAACGAGACTGTAAATGGCAGGACTTGTCAGAAGTGGACATCGCAAATGCCGCACAAGCACCCGCAATTACAACGTCATCCTAACATGGGACTGGGCGACCACAACTTTTGCCGAAATCCTGGCGGGGGTGACTGGGCATGGTGTTACACCACTGACCCGTCGGTGCGTTATGAGTACTGCGACATTGGCCGTGCCCAGCCCACTTGTGGCTGAAAGACCATTTGTTTTGAGGACGTTGTAGGAAAGGAAACATGGTTTCTCCGAATGCACCTACATATTAGTCTTTGAGGATTAGATCTTTATTAGATTAGATTAAAAAAAACCAAGTAGAAAAAAAGTAGAAGAACAAAAGAGAAAAAAAAAGAAAAAAAAAACGTTCTTACAACCTCTTTTCGTATCATGGCTGTCCCGGTGGCAGTGTGTATTACACTATAAGATGAATTTATTTTGTTTGTTTGTTTGTTTGTTTTTCTTTTATTTTGCTGCCTGTTGCCTTACTCAAGAAGATATTCTAAACAGTTACCAATGTTGGATAATCAACTCTAAATGTGTATCTTGTACTCTATTTGCCTACTCTGAATTCGTATTGCTACTTCACTCTGAGAAATGAAAAGAAATATGTATATTATTATATTCCATATATTAATGAAACCTCTGACTGACTAACTTCAAAGCGTGTTTTAATAGATGAAAGAAATTTACTTAAATCTGAGTGGTAAGTTAAAAAGAATCGGACGTAAAATGAGCGATCTAAAATTGTTTAGTGAACATGTTATATTTCATCATGTTTTCATCAAAAAGAGATAAGAAATGTAATTTACTGTATATGTGACCTTGCATCACAAAACCTACAAAAAAATCGCCAGACATGAATTTTGAGTTAAGAGCAGATTCTGAAAGAGAACACTTTAAGCTTTAAAATGATGTATAATTACTCAACTCAAATGGACTCTCCTAACCTATCTTAATATTAGAAAGAAAGCACACACTCTGGAAAGTGTGAACTGAGAAAAGAGGCTCTGAAGTACTGGGTCTATTCAAGCGCTTAATCTTTGCCAAGCTGTGTTAGCTGTGCGATGAATAGAACAAAAACAGGATGATAACCACCAGAGTAACAACAATGAAGGTATTATAAGATTAAGCTGAAAGTAGGCATGCTCTATGAAGACGTTCTGTAAATGATTCATGCCAACTTTCAATGCTGCAGCATTATTCTTTCTACAGTAGTTGGAGTTGAAAGTGAAGAGTATGGACAGGGTTTTTAAGAAATCAAAAGAGGACTCTATGAGAAACACCTAATCACACTATTCCACCAAAAAGTGTTCAAGAAAAAACTGCTAAAGATACAAGTTCCTGTTCTTTCTCTGATCCCAAACTTAAGTGTAATGTAGAAGAAGACTTACTTTTTCAGAAAATTTGAAAAACTCCAGACTCAAAGACACATACATGAACGCCACGACAAAAGGATTAGAAAACTGAGTCGAGAAACTCGAGTTAGATGTCAGGTCGTCGAAATCGGTCAAAGCCATCAAATTTCTGCTTTAGGCGTAATTGTGTAGTCTAGTGTTTCGTCTATCATTTTTTTTCCAGGACCTAATTTTCTGACTTTCACCGGAACAGAAACGTGTCCGGAGATTCGGATTTAGCGCTGCAGATATAGACTCCGCCCCTAGCAATAGGGGAGTGGTCTTTAATATTGATCAGTGCGAGGCTTTCTAGTTACTGATTGGTCGTGCGTAGACCGCTGGCGCCTTGTTTGAACGAACAAAGCCGAGATTGCTAGGAGCATACTTATTATTGTTAAAGGGGAAATCTAGTTCAAATGTAGGTTAGTCTGATGAGAATGAGTAAAATAGTACGAATTCAACTGTATAATTATGATCGAAATCGGATGAAAAATAAGGAAGTTATGACAGTTTGGAGTTTTGCTATTTTTCGGGAAACATTTCTTGAACAGTCAATATGAACATGCAAATGGAAAAGTGAGCATGTCAGGGAGCCATCACATCTTGCCATATAGTTAATAAAAAAAAATGAAATTTCAATTTTATCATGTAAACTTTGAATTGCTTTAAGGTATCATTTAAAAAATACCTTATTTCAAAATATCGGGCATATTAAAAGAGATGAAATAGTTTTTTTTACTTATTTAGTTGATTCCCAATTTATCATTCGTTTAATGATTTTGTAAAAAGTATAATAAGTCATTTTGTAATAAACGAACATGGATTTTCTTTAAATTTTCAAACTAACCAGTATTTATCAACCCACGCGCATAATACGTGCACACAGATATACACACGTGACGCATACTCACACAAACACATATACATGTCCACATTCATGTAATAAATACATCCATAAAATGTCTTAAATGGCTTATGGTAATTAAAACACATTTCACCGCAATTAATGACTTTATTCACTACTCTGCACCTGTTTCTTTTTTCCTTTGCTTGTTTTTTCTATATCCCACTGGCGTCCCCTTGCGGACGCCAGAAAATAAGCACAAAGCATTTCAATGGGAAATTGCCCATATATGTATATATGTATATATATATATATATATATATATATATATATATACATACATATATATATATATATATATATATATATATATATGTATGTTACTTATTTCCTTTTGGGGGGATTCTGAGGCTGCCATAACTATCAAGCATGTGCTTAAAGACGGCAGGCTCCTGCATGTTTTTTCTTCCTCTTTATTCTGAAACAAGTGTATCCTCGATTCCTTTGATCACATTGTTATGTTTATACCTTAAAGATTGTGATTATGACACTATGAATGTAATGTTTTTGTTTTTTTCCTATTCTGTTGTCAGATACACGTGTTGTCATTTTTTTGTCAATATTTGATTTCCTTAAAAAAAAACTTACATCATGTATATTTGGACTGGATTTCCTCTTTAAAAGGTAAAAACTGTAGTACCTCATTTGGATCACTACTGCGTTGGAAGTTAAACTTTGAAGGTTGTTTTCTTGAAATGTTGATTTCCAGACCACTCGACATGCTCTCATAAAATCATCGATATCTCCCCAACCGAATACTTTTACGAGTCGTGTTATGATATAACATATATTACAAATTATATCTTTTTATATTAAATGAAAATAAAGTAGAAAAGCAAGGAAATAATATCATGTCATTTTCAGAAAAATCGACCTCTCCCGACTTTCGGATCCTTTCGTTGCAGCCGATCACATTATAGAATACAAACATACTCGCACTTTGCCTTGAGAAATTCGTGTTAAAACCATGGGTAGAGGGGCACAGCCTTAAGTGAATAGTTTTGGAGGCACCGACGACTATAGTTTGAACAAGAAACTTGAAATTAGGCAAAGCATATCTGTTTCATATTTTTGGATCAAAAATTCAAACAAAAGAAAGGGAAATGCGGGAAATGCAAAGCGAGAGATGGCGGATGCGATCTTGTGAAGGGATCCAACGTTGACCACAAGAAGCATGCAGCAGCCCCCCCCCCCCCCCCCCCGGTGTCAAGACTGCGTTGTGATGTTTGTTAAAAATGTTTCATTTGACAAGCGCGACGAGCGGTGCGAAGCAATGCGCAAGGTCGGAATTGTTTTTATGATGTCACAATCATTTTCTTAGAAATTGATACATCTCACAGAGTGACAGTAAGAGTAGTGCGCAGTGTCATAAATTGCTTTGTGATATCACAATTTTTTGTTAAAAAATGATAGATTACACGGAGTGACGGGTAAAAAGCTGCGCACAATTTCAGAATTGCTTTGTGACATCATTTTTGCAAATAGTATACTATTTCCAAAATAGTCATAGAAGTGACGTCATTTCACAAATAGTACTTTATGGAGTTTCAACTTTCTGACACAGCTGAAAATACCTATAATCACGGAAACTCTTTTAACCAAATCACAAGAGGATGAATTTTTGATCCAAAATATAATACGTAAGATTCTTAATTCTGTCATCATCTCATAACTGTACCATTGATATGGCACTAAGAAATGCAAATGAAACCATGTCTTTGGTCGATAACTATTAATGCTGTTGCAACCTCTTGTTACACGCAGTAATTATCTCGTAATTTTACTACTTGTTTTTGCCAAATACTATACGCTTCATGGTTTTATGTCGACAACAACAACAACAACAGGACTTTAGAGAGGATTTGTACACAGTTTATTGGAAGGCATTTACCGTGAAGACGTCCTTGTTTCCATTGATTTGACTATACGGTTGTGGTTGCTCTTTAGTGCTTTGGGGTGATACGGGCGTCTGGGGAGATGTTAAAATTTCACCTAAAAAAGAGTGTACATTCGACTCCCGTTATAACGAACAGGGTTATAACGAAATCCGGTCGCAACGAAATAAAAATTCAGGCCGTAACATACCCACACTATGTATTTTTATCTTTTATTTGTTTGGTTATAACGAAGTTTCGATATAACGAAAGAAAACTGCTGGTCCCGAAGACTCCGTTATAACAGGACTCCACTGTATGGAACAAATAAACAATAGAATTACAAAGTATGGGTAACATAACCATAATGTATCCAAAATTTCGTTTATATAAACCGTGTCCATTAACGGGAGTGCACTGTATTTTAAAATCATTACACAAGGGTTTCTTTGTAGTATCTACCAGAGACATCATTGGTAGTTGCCGATTACATCAGACCAATACAAAAGAAATTTGATAAATTGCTCTAGGTATCTAAAAGAAGTGAAACGTTAAGATCATTTTATCACAATTTTGTAATGCAAATTATACAGAAATACATTGTAACGAACTGTACACCAACAAGATCAGTAAAGTGAAAATGCACTCCTCAAAAATAAGAACAGAACAAAAAACTCTACTTGTATATTATCAATACAAAATTTGATTAGATAATTATGAGACTAACCATATCTGTATCATTGAATTTTTTGTCACAGTTATTGAGGTAAATACAACTACATAATGATGTCGTCACTCAAGAGATTCCATCTGCTGTGTACATGCAAATGATTTAGTCAATTATGATCCATCTACTATACTTTCTCAGCATAAAGTCAGCTTTAATTTGTAAGACATCATACAATATTCTACGTCTGAAGAGAAGCGATTTTCACGTATAGACTTATAAACATACTATCTTCTGTATTATCATATTTGTAATGATATTGACAGTGGAAATTATAAGTACGTATGTCTGTATCTATTTACAACTGTACATACATTTTGTGTAAGCGTGCATGATTTAATTTGGAGGAATATATTTTTCGTTGTGTGCTAGTGAAATATACATTTCTGTTTAAAAATGATAAACAAAAACGTATGACATGTATTGCATCACTCAGCATTACATGATGTGATAATCTTGCGCTTTTCTTCAGTAGCCGTTTCTCCTTATGGCCGATTTTGATGGTAAGGCTACTTCTTTCAATGTTTACTCCATTTGTTAAAATCAGCTAAATCAGGTGGCATGGCAGTGGCATGTTTGATTTTAATCTCTTTATCGAAATAAACTTCAACGTAAATTGAAATTTTACCAAAAGATTCTTTGATTTGTTACGATTGGCATTAAGCTGACACATGTCTGTACTGCAAAATGTATTTGTGTGTGTGTGTGTGTGTGTGTGTGTGTGTGTGTGAGTTGCTGTTCAGCCATGATTTTTGTTTCTCTTTTTTTTGGGGGGGGTCAAATCATATAAACTGTACACTTGAAGGAATCATCAGCTTGGTGTGAAAAAAGTGTCTGCTTCTTTCGACTGCTACTTATAGGGTCGCTGCGGTAAAAAAGAGAGAGGTGTAGATATGGGTCGTATAAATGGTCATTGCTTTGGGCGCGCAGCCTCGGATAGGATAACATCCCTGTTGAGTCATAGTAGGCCCATGAAGAGTCCAATCATGAGCTATGTTTTAAAAGTTAATGTAATTCTATCTAGATTATAGATCTTTTTCCTTCAGATAATTTAAATGCATTTCGCAAATAAATGTCGGTACTAGACACAACTTATTGAAGCATCGGTTAGAATGACTAAATACAATATGGCATAGTACAGAGTATCGATATCTATCAATTCTCCTTCCGTATAGCTATTTTATGAAGTATGGGATCACAAAGCGAGTGGGATTTTTCTTTGGATTTTTTTTTTTCGTTGAACACATTGTTTCGGTCTGGCGTAAGCTTTATCAGACTTACAGATTTGGACATTTAGAAACCCTTGAAACACTTTTCACTTTGAAATCAATCATTTCATAAAAAGAGACCCTATTGGGTTAGAAGTCAGTATCGGTCATGAATAGAAGCTACATAATGATTTGCAAACTTTTAGTTTAGTTTTATCATCCCTCTATAGTGGTTGCCATTGAGTTTTATATCCTGTTCTTTGCTCTTTCATTACAGAGAGCACAGCTGGATGAAATCATGCACTTGAATAGACCCTAAACTTCAAAGCCTCTTTCCTCAATACACACTTTACCAGAGTGTTTAATTTCCTTCGGTTATTTAGATAGGTTTGGAAAGTAAACACTTGAATTTGATTATACAGGGTGGCCCAAAAAGAACGGAACGCCTAAGATTTTTAATTTTAGCAATATTGTTCCACATATGCCGTTATTTTGTATATTATTGGAAAGGCCATTCTTTTTCCAAAAGAATGACAATCAATTCTTTAATTGCGGTTAATATATCATGGTTTTAGGACCATTTTTGTCAACCCTTGCAATTTTCAATATGTGATCACTTTGCACTCTCAGAGACACCGAAATCAGCGAGAATTCGGCTTGCCATAGAAGCAGTAACGTCCACAATGTGTGGAATGTGGCTGTCATTGTCCGTTACCATTGTGAATGAGACGACCTGACGACAATAACACTGTCCGCCCCACATTCCGCACATTGCGAACGCTATTGGTTCTACGGTAAGCCGAATTCTCACTGGTTTCTGTATCTCTGAGAGTGCAAAATGATCACATTTTGAAAATTGCAAGGGTTGACAAAAATGTGCCTAAAATCATAATGCATTAACTGAAATTAAAGAGCTTGGTGTCATTCTATTAGAAAAAGAATGGCCTTTCTCATAGTATGCAACATGATGATATATTTGCAACGATATTGCTGAAATTAAAGATCTTAGGCGTTCCGTTCTTTTTGGGCCACCCTGTATATATGTTACTTTAAAGATTAGAATCTGCCATGTTAGAATCCATCGTCATAAAAAAAAAAATCATGTCTGGTGACTTTTTTTTTGGGGGGGGGGGGGTTGATGCAGGACTGCATAATGCAAATATCAACATTCTTCCTTCACTTGCATCAGAACATCGGCATTCGCAACACTTGTAAATCGTCTTCCTAATACTTATACATGAAGATGTATGCGTTTGCGTGCATATACATTCGGTGCATTTTTGTGAAAAGAAAATCGTACGTTTGAGTGAGTAAGAATTATAGATTTTATTTGAGATTTTTGCATGCTTATCGATGGCAATCTATTCAACAGTGCCCTAATATTAAACAACCAAAACTGATGTCACAGTCTATAGAAACTTTATAATTTACTCTGTCATTGCCTATATCTAAGCTCACTGCTTAATTTTGTATTGTGTTTACGTACTGTACAACGATGTACAGGTTATTTGAACTATGGTTCTTTGTAGAAAGTGTTTTATACTCATAAACAGCCTTCGTGGACTACTGTCCCCACGTGTCATCTAACTCTGCGTAGATTTCATCTACAGGATTGATATCCGTGAACTTTTCTCCCGTGGGAAGTTGATGCCCTTCCATGGAAACGTTTCTGTTTGAGTGTCCACCTCCCTGATTATTCACTTCTGCGTATACTTCCTCGCAACTACTTGCGGACACAGCACAGGTCTTCTCCGGGAACTTTCCTTCTGTCTTATCTACCGTTGCGTAGAGTTCTAAAGTTGCCTTCTCAGCGCTGTTTCTATTATCTGTGATGCCGTGGTGCCAGGCAACAGTTCCGTCTCCGTTTGTACGTCCATCTCTCTGTTTATCGACTGTAGCATACAGTTCCTCACACCTGCTTGGATTCACCCCCATTTCTTCCTCGTCTTCTTCACAGCTGTCGTCCCGTCTTGTCTGATATTCTGGGTAAGAATAGTAATCTTGGAGAGGATTCAACAGGCCATAATCATCCGAGTCGGCTGTAGCATACAGTTCATCTCTCTGCCTATCAACTGTAGCATACATTTCCTCACACCAGCCTGAATTTATCCCTATTTCCCCCTGGTCTTCATCACAATTGTCGTTGGATCTTTGGCCTTCTCTTGTCTTATGATTTGAGTCGGGATAGTACGTCTGACAGTTTTGACCATCATAATTCAACGGGCTATAATCATCCAAGTCGGTTGTAGCGTACAGTCCATCTCTCTGCTTATCAACTGTAGCATACAGTTCCTCACACTTGCATGAGTTTACCGCCATTTCCCCCTGGTCTTCATCACAATTGTCGGATCTTTGGCCTTTTCTTGTCTGATAATTTGAGTCGGAATAGTATGTCTGACAGTTTTGGCCATCAGGATTCAACGGGCTATAATCATCCAAGTCGGCTGTAGCGTACAGTCCATCTCTCTGCTTATCAACTGTAGCATACAGTTCCTCACACTTGCCTGAATTTGCCGCCATTTCCCCCTGGTCTTCATCACAATTGTCGGATCTTTGGCCTTTTCTTGTCTGATAATTTGAGTCGGAATAGTATGTCTGACAGTTTTGGCTATCAGGATTCAACGGGCTATAATCATCCAAGTTGGCTGTAGCGTACAGTCCATCTCTCTGCTTATCAACTGCAGCATACAGTTCCTCACACCTGCCTGAATTTACTGTCAATCCGCCTTGGTCTTCGTCACATTTGTCATGGGACTTTTGGTCTCCTCTTGTCTGATATTCTGGATCGGGAGAGTAGGCCTGACAGATGCCCGGATTAAGCAGGCTATAGTCATCTGAGTCGAATACCGAAGGGGTCCGTGGTACCTTGTTTATGATGGTGTCGTCAGGCTGCCTTAGTCCCGTCTGATAGTAGAAGACGTCCTCGGGCGCCAAAGGGTGGGGAGCTTTGCCAAAGGGGGAGTTCGATGAATCATCCTCTAGAATACGGTCAGAAATAGGGTGACACTGGTTATCAACTTGCAGCTTCCATTCGTCGGTTGGTTGGCTCACTGCGCCGGTGCTGTCGCTTTCAATTTCGCCGAGTGTAGTGCTCCGTTCAAGGCGTTTCACAGGTCCTTCTTTGACGGGGAGTCTTGGTAATTTTTCTCCACCTGTTGTGTCCCACGCCCACAAGGAGCCGGTGCTCTGTGCGCATTTTGTCTTTTGTGGTTTCATCGCGCTACAACCGACGACTGGACCTCGTGCAAGATCATCCAGCGAGTTGTAGACAGTCGGATCAAACAGATGAGCCTGATTCATCGCAGTACCTCCGTAAGTTGTTACGCCGCCGAAATCACCGGAGACGAATTCATGGTATCCATAATCCTCGTTTCTGTTCGAGGTATCTTGATGTAATAACCCAAGCGAGCACTGAGTTCCATGTAAGTGCTCGTCCGTAGATTTGAACCGTTCCGCGGCCAGACTGTGGTCCCCGAACATGTCTTTCGAAAAGGCGCCATCCGACATTTGGCGTCTCTCCCCAACATTTCTGAGTATCTCCTCCGTATCTTGGTAGAGATGAAACGAGACCTCTCGTCCACTTGCAGGGTATTCCGGGACTGGTGGGACTGGGAGAACGGGGCGTCCCGCTAAGCTGGAAGAATTGTTGTCTGGCGGGACCAATGTGTCCATTGGGTAAGCATCATTGATAGCCTGACTACCAGGAACTGGAGATTGCATGTAATCTTCGTCCGTTTGATTCCGATGTCGACTTCGTGTGTATCTGCAATAAGACGAAACAGTTCCGCTTATCGGTTCAAATAAAAATACTTTCCTCTGAAATCAAACCGGAAATTGTGACAAATATATCCTGAATAACATTTCCACTAATCACATGCAAATATCAAGACGAAAGAGAGTGTAACTTTGTTAATGGTTCTATGAAACGCACATACAATATTTTTAGTATCAACAAGGATAAGCTTTCAGTGGCAAATATTATGCAGAATATCAATGAAACAGATGGATCAAGAATGGGCACAATATGTGATTACTTGCTCCCAACGAGCACAACACTGCAGACATTTTTCAACCGTTTTCATAGTGAGACGAAAAAAAAAATGCATCCTCCCTATTGGGAGCGTAATTTATATTTGAACCGATAAATGTGAACATCTCTCTATATTCTTCTTTCTCTATCTCTCTCGCCACTTTGCCCTCTGCACGCAATGTTTATCAAACCTCTCTACAAGCATTACTTTCAATCTCCTGCTTCCTCCTTGAATCAAGTGTTCATGTACTGCATTTTTCTTCATTCATGCAACCTTAAAAGCTTTACAATGATTATGTTACCACACAGACTGCACTTTTGTATTTCTCCTTTGTTATTTGGATATCTTATGTTTAATTTTTACAGCCATAAAAGCGAACGAACAAACGATCGAACTAAATCAACGACGACAGTCTCTATAGAGAATACTGGTTCTCTCCTATACTTATTGACCTTGCAAGATACGATACCATAACGATAGAATAAACCACTTGAAATCGGTTTCACAACACTAACCTTTTCTTTTGAAATAAATAACAGACCGTAGTGATGAGACAAAGCAGTGTAATGAAGACCGCAGAAAAAGTTGCCGATATAACCAGCAATGAAAAAGCAGAGGCTGTCGTATAATAAGAAAATATGGAAGCTATATTGATACACGAAAACATACAAATACAATGCGTCCATTCAGGTTAATTTCATAGTTGTAGATTGTGCATAAGAGTAAAGCTGTCACTGTGGTTTTTTCATGAATATCATTTATTCAATGTCCCTACAGATTAGAACAAGCGCAAATTCACTTCCACTCCAAAGTTAAGGTAATGGTACACTATCAGCTGAAATAAGGTTTCAGCTTTTAACCTTTTGCGAGATACTTTAAAACCACTATATGAAAGGTTAACGAGTTTTAAGAAAAATTTGATGTTTATTTGATGAATATGGACTTTGAAATAGCTGAGATATCCAAAAAGCAGAGTAAAACAGAGCGACCTTCATAAAAGGTGGGCTCCACCAGAACCCCGGCGGTGAGGAAGAAACAAAGTAAAAATTTCAAAAAAAAACCCAATAATAAATAAACTAATTAACATCAGAATATAGCCTTTGTATGTATTCTTGCCTCTGGCAGCCTTGTTTGCTATGTCGTGATCAGGCCTATTTTTCCATTGCTGCCATAATGTTGTGTTATGATTTATAGTTTTGTAGCATGTTGAATCGATTTTGTTTTACGTTTGTTTATTTTAGTATGTCTGAGATGAGGAATAACAACATTTATGATAATAAACGATACAATACAACAGTTTACTGGATAATTGTAAAAATAGTAGAAGTTCATCAGATGTTATGATAGTGATGGGATGTCTTTTGAGGAGTTACCTTTTACGCAAGATGGAATGGATGCGTTCCAACCTGGCGAATATGTCGATGTATTTTCGTCTGTCATACAAAGCAATGTCGCACTACCACTGACTTGGTAACCTTCATCACACCTCAGGGTGACCATGGATCCAACCCGCACGGTGTCTGAATCCCATTTTCCGTGCGATACTTTACCAAGATGACCACATTTCGACACGTTATCTGCATCTGGAGAATGACAGTAACAGTTTTTTTAGGCATACCTGAAAGTCTATAGAAGAGCATATTGCATGGCGATATATATTATATAAGTGTATGTGTGTGTAATATGAGAAATGAAGGAGAAATTTGGGCACAGCTTTGATATCATTTTTTCGTCTCACTGTTCCTCCTTACATAATATATATATATATATATATATATATATATATATATATATATACGTTGTGTGTGTGTGTGTGTGTGTGTGTGTGTGTGTGTGTGTTTGTGCTGCATGATATGTCCTAGTGGCTAGAGGATGGAGGATGGAGAGGAACGTTATTTTTTTCCATTTTATTGTAATCAGAAGAAGGGAGTTTTATGCTTTAAAAAAGAAAAACTCCAAAACGTACAGAGCTCAAGCCTACACTAAAATAAAATAAGACATTTAAGGTTATAATGAGATTTATACTTTTATGTGTTTTTTTTTTATATCAAGCATGCAATAAAAGCATATGGATTAGATTTCTGCAGTTGATTACAGAGATAATATCACAAACTGTTTTTTTTTTACATTTACGTATCCTGGTGTCGCATGGGAGTATCTACTCTTGAAATGCACTTGGTTTTTATTTCAGCATTTGATTACAGACATAATCACATGCTAATTGATTATTAACATTTACACATGCTGGCGTTGTATGTTAGTATCTACTCTTAAAATTTTCATCGTTTAGATTCCCGTGTCTTGAAAGTGTCCAAAGGGAAAAAAAAACCCCAAATCTTTCACTACAGACCGAAACTAAGCGGTATACTTAGAGGTTCCTTTTTTTACCTGCCATTTTGAATTTTGAAATGGTTCCCACTTATAGATGATTTACCTATATTTTTCTATATCTCAACTTGCGAGCAATGAAAAAAAAATCATAAAAATTCTTGGCAGTGTTCGTATTTTCTTGGTACCGCAGATCTTATTTAAATATTTTCCGTGCTTTTGTTCTACCTCATCTGTTTAGGTAACAAAATGAGAATTAATTTCAAATAATGGCTGCCAGTTTTCAAAAGGTTTTGTCCTATATATCGTCTTTGAGCATGAAAAAGCACTCAAAAGAGTGGCAATACCCATGTCTGTGATACACCAGATTTAATGTAAATCATAACTTTTGTCCAACCTCATAAGTTTTGACGGCCATCTTGACTTTCAGTATGGCCACTGTACCTTACACAGTGTTTGCCATTATGTGGGCTTGATATAGCAAGACAGATCATTAAAGGTTTTCAATATAGTTTGTATTCTTGAATGTGTTATCATTGTTAAATCATTAATTCCCAATTTGCATAAATATAGACTAGAGTATGGATGGAAGGCTGATCATTTAGTTCCATCTTAATCTTAAAGACCCATTCCTTACATCTCAGTTTTGATTTCATGAAGAGCGGCACTTTTGCCCTGAGGCGAGACACTACATCGCCATTGTTTATAGTCCTTTACATGAGACATAAAGCCTGTTTCAAAGTGGTCCAAAATGATTTCACAATAATTATGTAAACAGTGCGAGAAACAACAGTCTCATTTTCTCATGTAGTGTCTGTTCTGTGCTTACTAACATTAATTCAGCATTTCAATATTTCATCCGTGGACATGATTAACTCGTACAGAAAGTCAAACTAACACAAAAAGATACATATCAACCCTGACGCCTACGGACAAACAATTACCTTACAGTAAACTCATATACACAGAAAAAACAGTGTAATATTACAGTATACACTAACAGTTTCTTTTTTGTCAAATATAATTTAGGCGTATCTGGTTAAACATTTACGTTCAACTGGTTGACAAGATGGCGTCGATGCGTTCCAAACTAGCTGGTGGGCCGACCTCACACAAACCAAGGTTGCACTACCATTGATGATGTAACCGTCATCACACTCAAGAGTGACTATGGATCCAAGCTGTGTGGTGTTCAAATTCCATTTTCCATGAGAGACGTTACCAGGGTGATCACAGTTTGACTCGTTGCCTGAAAAAAAGAAAACGGTTTATGTTGAAAAAAATCCAAACAAACATGCTTTCTTTAATCTGATGGCTAGACTTAGCAGCTTAGGGAGGTAAAATCATTCTTGTTTGTCGTCTTATGATTTCTGTCCACAGCAAAATGCGTGTCTCCAATATAAGTTGCTTATCATTACTTTTTTTTTTGTTAAACAGCTGAGAACGCAGGAGGCATGCAGGTGGGAATAATGTTTGTTATTCCGAAGGATCGTTTTCTGAAACACACAGATTTTGTGTACCCAGATGTTCGTCATTACAAAATGAAATAAACTTTGTATATAACAACATTTCAGTGGCGTTATTCCTGAGGTTGGTTATTCCGAAGGTTCGAAAAAGAAATGAACTAACGCAATTACGAATTGTAACCAAGGTTGGAGGGTGGATGATTCAGAATAACCTCGGGTTTTGCACTTAGAGCGAGGCGGCGTTTGGTTTTAGAGATTATGATAAAAACAAAAACAAAACAAAACAAAATAAAAACAAAACAAATGCGCAACATGCATGTTTTCTGCAAAATTAGTAACGTGGTAATATGCAAATAATTTTCTGTTAATAAAGAAAGGAGGAATCAACAGTCTTCTTTTATTTCTACTAGCAACTTATTAGTTTTAATACTATTTTTTTCGAAAGCATGTAACTTTCAGAGTCTTGGTTTGGAAGGTATTATTTTGGGGGCGTTAAGTAATCCAAAGAACAATAATATAAAAACTGTTATAAAGCAGGCCAGTTACTTTGGCACTTATTTAGACATTCATTTGGGTTTATAAATGATGTTGAGGGTATGAGCAACGCGAGGTAACTGCACTTGAATGGCATACAATAGCATAGCTCTTTTATATGCATGTGCTAAGTGCGAGGTGTAAATTATCAACAGTGTTTTCCTTGTACACTGCATGATGTAAGTAGCATACCCTGAGATATATTCTTGAAATTCAGACAAGTTGGTAACGATGCATTCCAGTCAAGCGTATTGTTGTCAGGAAATCTTATACATTGCAGAATGTCACTGCCATTGATGACGTAATTGTCATCGCAAGTGAGAGTTATTGCAGATCCCAGTGACACATCGGTTGAGTTCCATTCTCCGTAAGACACATTACCGGGATGCTTGCAGTACATCTCAGAGGCTACAGTATAAACAGGAGCAAAAAATACAAGAAAACGACAGTGTAAATTAAAAAATTCTTTCCTTATTTCCACGAATTTCCACGATAAAATGAAGGACACTATCAACTATAAAGAATGTTTTTCTTTATTTTGGTTTTGGTAATAAGTGGTTTTCTCTAGTGTAACTGATGGCTTATAGTTTCATTTCTCAATCCCTGTCTTGAAAATAACGCACCCAGTTACTCAATAAGCCAGAAAACAACATAATGTCCGTGTTGACTTACAATTTGGTATACGGACAACGATTCTTGTAAACCTTTCAGTATATCCGTGCATTTTATATGCCCTATTGTCATTTCATTTCATTAATAGTTTTCCCTTCTTTCTGTTTTAATACTTGTTGTGCTCCTTCAGCGATTGTCACAGGAGGTACAGAGTTTGAGAAAGCAAGCAAGCTATAAGATTGCGGATATCAATATCAATATCAGACTATAACATATATCATATCATATCATATCATATATCATATCATATCATATCATATCATATCATATCATAGCTTATCATATTATATCATATCATATCATATATCATATCATATCATATCTATCACATGATATCATTTTCCTTCAAATCGCCTATAATACAATACCAACGGATTCTCCTTTCTCCGCCACTAGGCCTACTTCATTTTTTTTTTAACTTTTAGCTGGGTTTTGAATCAGCTAGACCACTTTTCTTCAGAAACCACAGGAAGTAAAAATACAGGACATTAGGGGAGAAGAAAAGTGAGTAAAATGCATGCATAACGTCCATCTTAGTTTGGGAAAAATAACAAAGATAAGACAAAACAAAACAAAACAATAATTTACTGTTGACCACTTGGCAAGATGGGATCGACGAATTCCAAGCCGGGAAGTAAGTCGACCGTCCGGGTAGTCCCACACATTGCAGTGTCGCGCTGCCATTGAGGATGAATCCCTGGTCACAGGTGAGAGTTACTATGGAACCAAACCACGTGCTGTTGGAATCCCATGTACCATTTTGGACAACGCCAAGTTGGTCGCAAAATCCGTATGAAGCTATTGAGTATACGAATAGAGGCAGCCATGAATAGGCGCGGGAAGTGTGAGGTTAAGGCAAAAAATATATTAAGTCAAAGCTACTCTGTGATGTATACAAGAAATCTGTTCGATTTGCCCAGTTTCACAAGTTTCTTTAGAAAATTATGTCATCGTAAAGCAGAAGAATTAAGCAAGTCAAGACAGAGCAATAATGACAAACCGGGGTGACGATCAGTTTAAAACAAAAGCGGTAGACGGGTTAAGACATTTCAAATGTGGGTAGCAGATTTCCTGTAAATCTACATTCAAAAGTTCAGTTCAGTTCAGTTCAGTTTTTATTTCTGCATTTCAGGATCAATACAAATCAACAAATCAACAAAATACTTACATAGTCATTTACACAGCTAATATTCGTAACGTTTGGATCTTACATACATTTTCTTTTTTTCAAGAACGAATATCATATATGAAAGGAAGCAATAGGAAATGATAAAAATGAAATGCAGGGGACCATCATCATAAGCTAAGCTTGACGAGGAAGATGGCCCCAGGTAAAGAGATACATAGAGAAAATCTTGCCACTCACTGAGTGGGGGGTAATTGTACAAAGGGCACAATAAAGTCGTTTATTAGGAAATGAACGAAGTTGTAGAATATGTATTATCATGTATATATAACAAAATGAACCGATGTGTTGGCTCAGTGAGAAGAGCGGCTGCCCTCACAATCGGGAGGTCGTGGGTTCAAACCCCGGCCGCGTCATACCGAAAGACGTTAAAAGATGGGAGTTGCTGCTACCTTGTTTGCCGTTCAACAGTTGAAAAGGTTAGAGCAACGTCGATCTGGCGCTGCTCAGTGGCTGCCGGGCCCACGATCAATTGGGCAAAAAGAATTTCCATTCTCGAACAATAAAATTTGGAGTTTCTATCCAAAACAATTATAATTATTATTATATATATCTATATGTATATGTATATATATATATATATATAGTATATGCATTATTACTCTCACATGTTCACGATATCATTTTGTATGAGATGTGATAATGGAAAAAACTATGAACTATACTTATGGGATACACCACTCCTCTAAGTGCGTGCTTTGAGCCTACCGCAATTGCAAATTAATACCGTGTATACATGCGATTGAAAATAACACGTATGCCTACATTGCATACTAGCGACAAAAAAAAAAATAAAAAAAATCATGTAACTTTTGCTCAAGACTTACCATTAAATGCGTAAAACACATCAGACCAGATATTTTGTTCCACCATTCTAGGACATGACTGTCCGTGAAGATATGTTGCTAAAGAGGACAAGTCAGAAAATGTCAATGACGGGACGCACGAGCATGCGCTTTGGTGTTTTAAAGCTACTATTTCAGCGATGTTTCTTTGGTTACGACACAAGGTGGCGCACTTCAAATCAGTCATGACTCCATATTTGGGGAGACTCCCAAGTAGAGAACGGCTTTGTGATCCGTCGTAGCATCCGAGATACCCGGGTACTGAGAGACAAATTTAAATGCTCTAACAAATAATAAAACAAATCACAGAATTAAATATACAACTTTCCTATGGACCTCATAGTATATGCAATATTGTTGGTAGATAACATTGGAATAGTTTTAAAAGCAATGATGCCATAATATTTGCATTCATTTGAGAGGTTACTGTGCACAGAATGCAACGTCGGAAAGACGAAAAACATTCTCTTGTAAGGGCAGGTTTTCTCTTTAGACCTTGAACATCATGTAAATATCATTACAACAATGGTATAATGATGTCTACCAGTGGGCCAAAGATATCGCAGAATCAAATCAGAATGTAACATTAACCCCAGCTGGTTCAAATTTGATCTTAGTTTAAAATGACGCTCAAAAACAAATATGAAATTATTTGAAGGTCAAGCATAGAGTTTCATTGTTAAACTGACCATTACAGGGCAACAATCTTTGATAACAACTTCACACTGCATACATGAATCGCTCCAATTGTTCGTAACTATCATTGAATAGGGCCTCAGCTGTGTAACGTCCTCATAATTTCTCACCTGAGTTGCTAAAAAGCCCATTGATTCATATTGATCGACAGAATCTAGAGTGTCTGAGAAGTTGAAGAAACTATCGGGCCTGCACTAAACATTGCTAAAGCAAATGGCCCACTGATAGTGGAAAGCTGATGTCCTTGTTTGCACTGTTTAAAGTGTGTGAACAACATTATTCACGCACATTGCCTGACGGCCTAAAATACAAGCTATAGTTACATAAAGGATTGTGTTCAAGACTTCTAGCAACGTTCTCATTCTTACAAATGTCAGGAGTTAAATGTAATTGCAGATGATGCAGCACAGTGTATAAAAATGTCCCATTCCGTTTACCCACCTCGGCATATCAGCTTCACTGCACTCTCGGAAGTGCATTCAGTACTTGCCCATGAACAGCGTACCATGCTCCCTGAATCTGCATGATTGAAATTTCAGAAAAAAGACCAATATATATATATATATATATATATATATATATATATATATATATATTTATTTATATGGCCTATAAAACCTTTTCTCCGTCCAGTGGTTGTAGGATTGATATTCTTGAAAAAAAAATCGAATACGATTATGAGGTACTGATGTTGTTGAGATTCCGATTTCCATGATATTTAAACTTCCAATCTTGTTAAAATGAAGGATAAGTGGCAATCCTTATTATTTGACAAATTAAAAATGATATTTAAAGTTATCTGTGAATGTACAATTTATGACCACCTATGAATTCTTTTAGTTAGTTTAGTTTTTTTATTTTTCTTATCGGTGTTTCAATTTATTATTCATGTCCGTATACATTTTACGCTTCTCCCCAATGTTATCTCACTCTTGCTATTTCATTTCTGATGTAGTTGAGATTCCGATTTCCATGATAATTAAACTTCCAATCTTGTTAAAATGAAGGATAAGTGGCAATCTTATTATTTGACAAATTAAAAATGATATTTAAAGTTATCTGTGAATGTACAATTTATGACCACCTATGAATTCTTTTAGTTAGTTTAGTTTTTTTTTTCTTATTGGTGTTTCAATTTATTATTTATGTCCGTATACATTTTACGCTTCTCCCCAATGTTATCTCACTCTTGCTATTTCATTTCTGTTATAATAATGCTTCCGACATTGTTTATATACATATTCAAATTTTCATACTGTGTGGTTTGTTACGAAAGAATAGATTCAATAGCAAAAATTGCAGTGGAGTCTTCCGTCTGATTGCTGTGGGTTCACAAGCTGACCATCCGAGACTATTGCAAAAATGTAAAATTCCCCACACATTAACGAAATTATGTTTCTATTAAAATTTTTGATCTCGCAAAAACGAAATCGTTCATTGATGTTTGTATCAATCTGAATGAATGATAGATACGAAACTTATATGTTATTGGTAAATATGAATTACCATTTTACGAACTTGATTTGCAAGAGTTTGAAATCCTAAAGCACCATGCAACCGTGATGTGGCAAAACTACATATCTCGTTTGAAGCGATTTTGAGATATTTAACCGCATGCTGTTTTATATACATAGAGCGATTTACATAATCTGACTTGGAATAAGTGTGTTCTATAACAAAAAGGAAGCGTCTATGTTTTATCTAACTCAAAATATATACACATTGCAGCATATTCAGAGAATGCTTTAAACGATACGTAGTTCTGCCTGATCATCACTACCATGTGAATTCCGTAGATTGTGTCCAAATACGACAAGCGCGTACGGAACTTTAGATACGTATGTTGCGACACAAATTGTCGCACCGTCACAAATTGTCGCCCTCTGAAACAGGCGACAATTTGTCCATGGAGCTGACGGCACAAATTTTCGCCCCATTCTGCACAAATTGTCGTCTGGCGACAATTTCTGCTGAGGGCTGACGTCACAATTTTTTTTTTCTTTTTTTTTTTTTGGGGGGGGGAGGTAATATTCTTCTTCTTGACATAGTCATTGAAATACTAACACATAACGTACATGGCTACATCCATGTAAACAAGCCATATAAAAAGTCACGGTGAGGTTTCAAGGAAGTGTTTATGTGCGCGCGCACATTATAACTGAGTGTCCGTTCGTGCGTGTGTGGGTGTGTGTGTGTGTGTGTGTGCGTGCGTGTTATAGCATATTATGGACGAATGTGTGTTGAGGAGGTTTATATGCATTATGAGGATTTGTTTGAGTGTTTGTTGGAGTGTGTTTACAAATACGTATGTATTTGCGGTGTGCATATGACAGTTCATTTGTGCCATTAAAATCAACTAACGATTGAGAAATTATTTACGGCGTGTCGAAATTTTACGCTCATGCATAAATCATGCCAAACTTTTTCTGGGACAAAGAATAGTGATATGAAAGTTAAAGTTAAGACTGAGGGAAGAATATGACTGCAGTGAAAAAAAAATGAACAAAGACAGATCACATTTAGGGATGGTACCACCCTCGTATGCCTTTCGCCTCTCGGTGTCCCTCTCCTAGCCCGTCTCACGGCTGAAATTGCCACACCCATACTGTTTTGAAATCGACGCTACTGTGATTTCTATAAACACGTGCTCATACACGTTGAAGGCATTTTCATTGCCACAGTAGTGCCTGCTGCTGCCCAAAAAGTTCGTTCTCACAAACATCAAAACACAAACACAAACAGAGACACGTACGCACACAGGCAAAAGTATACACACAGACAAACAAACCACTACCACTACACAACCACCACACATGCACAGTTTTTACATATTGTATTACTTCAAACACACACATACATACATACACACACACACACACACACACACACACAGCTATGCGAAAACGCATAAACAAGTCACATGATACTCATGCACCTACAAATCATACATAACATTTATCATGCAGCCCCCTTCCACACACACACACAAACACATACGTATAACTTACCAGTCATACCCATCCAACCCAAGCATAACACCAGAGCAACCACCCCAACCACACAATTCATAGTGCATGGCCGACGACAATTTGTGCAGCTACGTTTCATTTTGCCAGCACAAAATGTCGCCATCAAGGTCAAGCAGCACAAATTTTCGCCAGGCGACAATTCATGCAGGGGCGACAATTTGTGCCGTAACATTCGTATAGTTCTGCCAGCCGCTCATGCTGCCTCGATGAAGGAGTACGATCAGGCAATCGTACATGTACGTAATAACTAATAGCAGTTTAACGTAGATTTGTCTAAGCAATAGACACCGCCAGTCATTTATGCGAGCTACGTTACGTAGTTCTACCAGCTCAATGACATCATTTTAACCCCAAACGTTGATATTTGAGAATTTTATTTCAAAAATTACAAAGAGTTATAACATCACATATTAAGCATTATGTTATGAAAAACTCAATAAAGTAAAACAAAAAAAAAATGTCAAAAAAATCGAGATACGTAGTTCTGCCAAATTACGGCCGCATGACAGATGTCTGCTGCGAAGAGGAGATTCTATTTTATCAGTTTTGTTTCCTTTCATTTTTTGTGATGATTTTATGTTGAAATGAGGAGTTTATTTGCAAAAGGGGCTAGATCCACTTTTAGTACTTTAGAGAAAAACTGGTTTATATGTGAGAATTTGTACACAAGTGTATGGAAAATCAAAATCTAATTTTGCTATAATTTCTATTCAAATGTTTGTCTGGATTTGAAATTTTCACTGTAACTAACTGAAATGGAATTCTGTGCAGTGATACTAATAACTCAATTTTCATCAAAAATGGATCTAACCCCTTTTGTAAATGAGCTTTTCAAATAATATTTCAACAAATCAAGTAAATGAGTTATCATCTTGAGTACAATTTTAACAAGTTGGTCCTTAAATCGGACTGAAAAAAGAAAGAAGATACAATAACTCCTCCCTGTATATCATATCTATACAAATACAGCGAGTAACAGAAAATCATCTACAATGTTCCAATGTTCTCTCAAACACTCCAAATAAGCATAACTTTTCACTCTGCAAAATTTAATGCCACAGATATATTTATACTTCCTAAGAACCTCACTGATGGCATAAGATTGTGCCAATCAAACACAAGGACCAAAAAGATTTACTTACGTTCTTGACAACCTGTTGCCTTAATCCAGGTGGCTGTCGTGAAATTAGGAGGCACCCTGTGGCTGGAAATTTCCTGATATGCTGGGAAGCCAATCTCTCCACAGATCGAATTAGCAACCTGTTCAGTAAATTCTTCCTGGCAAACAAAGCTGTTTGTAGCTGGTCGGAACACAAAGCCTTCGAGAGGAGAACGTTCTCCGATGAGTTCCAGAGAAGGCACATCTGTGTACCAGAGTGTAGAGAAGTTATTCGAATGAACCACCAATACACGTGTCCAAAATAGTTATAGTTCTCTCGACCAATATCTTTAAGTTTTCACTCATTTTCATGTTAAATACGTTCATTTAAATGCTCTTATTTACAGCGGCACAGTTACGTTAAATGCTTTCAAATTCTTTTCAGGCACCCAAACTAATGGTCACAAGGTCACATTCGGATGTAAGCATTCAATTTCGTGTTTGGGCATGGATTTCCCAGTTGGTGCAATGGGATCGATAAGAACTTAAACGCACTTTCAAGTTTGTTTTTGAGCAAGAAATTTCCACAACTGAGAATTCAATCTCGCAATGCAGGTATAATACTTATAAATAAGCAAGAGCATTATGTCCAGCTAACCATTGAATCTTATTTTTTCATTATCAAAATGAAAAGCATTACTGTGTTTTTGAACATCCGGTTTTTTCTTTTGCTAAACATAGTAAAATTCAAAATCAGATCCTCAGTTCGTCAAGTCATCACACGACTTTCTTTATCGCTAATTCACATCCTTTTTGTATAGATCATTATGTTTTGATAATCATCGTTTGATATCTTTAATTATGATCGTTACACTGCTCTGTGATCTTCGTTTTACGTCCTTAATTGCATCAGCATGTGTAATGGACATGCAGACGTTTTTAACATTCAGTTTAACACACATCACAAGTAATGCACTTTTAATGCATATCTTGGATGCTTAATTTGAATGTTAATTTTATAAACTTATTCGCCAAAAAGCAAATTTGAATATCCGGAAAGAGCTACCGACACGTAGAGACGAAGTGGAATAATCACTGGAGAAAATATATCCGCATTCATTGATTTGTCATGCGCAAGGCAATTGCGAAATCGGTTGCCAAATTAGTACATCTGAACAAAGAAAAACGATATTTGAATGACGGTATTTCGATGCCTGAGCAAATGTGAAGAAAATGAATGATTCTAATCTAAAATTAAATATCAAACAATGAAATTGGCCAGGAAACTCTATATCATCACTGTAGCATTTCATTTTCTCTGGCTCTCCGGAAGAATGAAATGCTTTGACCATAGTCCTGTTTCGATATCTGTTTTTTTTTTTATGGTGTGTGTTACTATTATACGAGGTACTTTTAAATTTCCTTATACCACGACATTGGGTAGGCCTATACATCCGTGTCAAAAGTCTTTAACGAAAGAAGGCAAAACTTTTGCATACAGAGTCCTCTTTCGGGTATTCACTCTAAGGCGAAGTCTGAGGAAATTAAAGAATTGTTCATTTCTGTTAAAATCAGCATAATGATAACGCAATTGATGTACTTCAAACACCATGTCAAATTTAACTACTGTGTTTATGGTCACTTTAGATGCTTATTGTGTTTCGTAAGCGATCAATAATCTCAAACTAGACCGGCTTATATGTCTTACATATATAGGAGAACGGGAACAAGACGTTAGCGTTCATAAATCTGTTTGTAGGATCAGTGGCCTCACTTTGTCCCTTGAAGACAAACTACCCTGGCTCATTGACAGGTGTACATACCATGCATGAGATTATAATGATATTGATGAAATGTAATTACAGATTTTGTACAAACTTTGTCTATAGCCTATCATGTACCACGTCAGGATTTTTAAACACGAGGGAAGTACTGCAGTTGCACTGCAGATTGTCATGATTCGAAGCGCCAGTATTTTCATAAAGCAATTTCGTGGAGCTCCCCGAATCAGAGTCGAATGGGTTCCGAATAGGTCCCGAATCAGAGCAGAATTTCTAATCTGGCTATATTCCCGAGTCATTCTGGCCGCTCATTCGACCTATTCGGCTTCTATTCGGCCGTTTTATATCCTGGCCAATACGGCTCATTCGCCTGCATGAATTCTGCTCTGTATTCGGGTAACGATTCGGATGGACTCGGACAAGTATTGGGGCATTCTGGGCAGATTCGGCTGTATTCGTGATATTTGGGTCAATTTGGCTAGATGATTAAGGCCTTTACTCCTCTCTTGATACGAAGAGACCGGGGGGGGGGGGGGGGAGGGGGTCTGCCCAGAATGCTCCGAAGGCCTCCCCGAATGCAACCGAATTCCATCCGAATGCATCCCGAATGTGGCCCGAATAAATTTGTCGGGGCCACATTCGGGAGTAGTTTTGAGGGTATTCGGCTGGTTTTGTACATTTCAAAACGAGCCGAACACCTCCACGAATGATCCAGAATCCCCCCCCCCCCCCCACGAATTTCGGGGAAGGACAACAAAATGCTTCCGAATCCACCTGAATACGTGTATTCTGGTGGATTCGCAGCTGATTCGGCTCCGGTGTAACCGAGGCTTTACGCTAACTACTCTTGGCAATGACCGCTCAATTGAAACGCAAAAATGTATTAACTTCAAGACACCTAGTCCTTATAGATAGGTTCGAATCCACAGCCGTATTTATGGAAAATTATGTTCAATATCCAATTTATATGCTCACTGTACACAGTTATTTACGTGCCTCCCTAAGGTAAAGAAAATGTATCGAATCCAATATCTTGCATATTCTCGAAATTATACACATGGAAAAATCTACGTGCCCCAGAAAAAAGAAAGAAAAAAAAAACAAGAATAATTGTGACCCTGCATCACAAAACAAACAAAACGTCGCCAGGCATGATTTTTTAGTTGAGAGTAGTATATTCTTAAAGAGCAGACTCTAAGCTTTAAAATGATGTACAATTCAATTCAAATGGACTATCCTAACCTATCTAAATATTGGAAAGAAAGGACACTTTCTGGAAAGTGTGAACTGAGAAAACAGGCTTTGAAGTACAGGGTGTATTCAAGCTTAATCTTTACCAAGCTATCCTAGCTGTGGGATGAATTGAACAAAAAAAAAAACAGGATGTTGACCACTGGAGCAACAGCAATGAAGGGATTATCAAATTAAACTGAAATTAAAGATGCTTAATTAACACATTCAGTACATGATTAATACTAACTTTCGAAGCAGTAGCATCAATTTCTACAAAGTTATTGGAGTTTAAAGTGAAGTGTATGGAATGGGGTTTTGAGAAATGGGAAGAGGGTTCTATGAGAAACAACTAATCACACTATTCCACCATAAAGTGTTGGAGAAAAACTGCTGAAAACACAATTTCCTGTTTGTTTTATGATCCTAAACTTTGATATGATAACATAGAAAAAGACTTGCTCTTTAAGAAAATATTAAAAACTCAAGATTGGTTAGGTTGACCTATTTCACATATTTTCAGTCCTCACACAAAATCACTGTGTGCGACTTTTTGTTCGTTTTGCGGTGCACGGTCACAATTAGAACGACCACATTATCTGTTATTGCACTGTTCTTCATAAGTATGACATTGTTGTGCTATGTATGTAGGCTCTAATAACTGTTAAGTATATTTCAATAAAGAAACTTCACTTTCTAATGAGATTTAGATTTTACAAACACATTACAATCCACCTAATAACTGTGTTTAAGTTACTCTGAGTTATGTTTTTAAAGTTATCGTCCTGATTTCTTTTGTTTGTCAAATCACAAGTAGCAATGGATATTTTCATGCTCTGGTGGGAGTGAGACTTGTAATGACAACACGCATAACGTTCTATCACACACTGTATAAACTGTTATAGTATACGTTAACATGAACTTCGGTGATGATGCCTGGTGTGTTGAACATCAGTACTGGATATTCAGGTTAGTAAACACTGAGTATGGTAGTGACAAAATACATTGCAAATGGACTTTGCATTGTGAGTAGGCCCCTGCTGGCAGTCAGTGTAGATGAGATGATGTCATATTATTTCGTACATTGCATGAAGATGAAAATGTTTAGCTAATTCACACATGAATTATGCTCTTAAGCATGTTTTTGTGCTTTTCTTTTCATTGATTTTTTTTTGTAATACACGTCTGTGTATTTAGCTTTGTGACTATGATGCCAACGTGATAGACCAAATTATATAAAACAGCTGTTGCATAATCTCAAGTGTACCTCGTCACAATAAGGAAATTCGACAGATTTAGTATAGTATAGATATTTACGTGAATAAACAAACCGCACATATAATTGTAATACCTAAGTTGATATTTTCTTGTTTTAGTGATGAATGTTACAACTTTTTATTTTTTTAAAGCGTTTAACATGATATTAATGCATGTAACCCTCGATGTTGATGATATCAAAACGTACATACAAAGCTGCATATCAAATTCAAATTAAACAAGTGTTAGAGAGGAGTATGTGGCTGCGTCTAATATACTCATTAAGATCAGTTACCTTGTAGACATGATGCCTCGATATTGACTACTACTGGATAGGCGTATGCACGTATTTCCTCAGTTGATGTATATAGTCTGAGTCTCAATTTGTGGCCGAGTGAGGAGATGGGTAGAGATTTGGCGAAATTCAAAAGTACAACGTCGCGTTTTGTGGCTGATATCTCATCCTTTACGGTTACTTCAACGCGCTGATTTACTGCAGATTGCAGGCGAAGGACCATTCTCTCGCCGTCAGGTGCTTCTATATCCCACCTGTCGGCAACTATCTCAAACATTGAGTCTACCCTCATTTCTACGGTGAAGTCATTGGTTGAACAGTCAAATGAGTGATCTGCAGTCAGGGGTAAAAGACACATTGAGAGAAAGTTATGTTCTAGGATTCAAAGTACATCAATTAATTTCCATGAAATTTTCATTGACCAAACGAGAGGGAGAGTGTATAATTTTGGGAACAGACACACACAGAAAAAAAAAACTGAGAGAAGCAAAAGTAGCACATTTTCGAGGTTATTAACTTTATAGGCGTGAGTTTGTGGCGTTTGACAAACACGTGTTAAACCCACATCGGCAGTTTGGCTTGCTGAATATAAGTCGAATCATGGTAAACCCATGTATGATATGCTTTTTACACAGGACATCATTTTTATGTAAAACCTCGCGCATAGACCCACCACACTGAATTATTATTCATGTCTACCCTGAAGGAGACTGTGGATGTGTCGAAAAAATATAGTTGGAATAAATCGCACTGTTGGACTAAAATGCATTACTTTCCTACTTCGTCATCTCTTCTGTACTGGTACCACGTACACGCAGACTGTGTTAATTCGTTCACAGGAAAAAAAAAATCCTCTGAAATACTTTCTTATAAGCAGCTGCGAGATCTACATTTGAACTGACCACAGATGATTGTGCTTGGAGATCCCCATTTGAAATATTTCATCGCCTCTGCATTTAAGTCTATCAGAAAAAAGGGTATGAAACGCAGGCCTACTTACTGTATACATCCGATGAACTTTGCCAGGAAAAGGACAATATGACCACCATTATCATCCACGTTTTCAAATGGAAAGCCATAACTTCTTTCTATATGTTCACTCATTGACAAGCGCATAATCTGAACTGGAATAATTAATATTTCGCATGAATCTCGCGTCGTCTTAGTTATGACTAGGAGGTGAAGCATATCCCAGCAAATTCAACATTAATTGTAAAGCCCACAGAAAAGACATTGTCACGTCATCTCGACCGCACCCTGTTCTGCGCTTGGTTGATGCGCACGAACATCCCATTTTCTGTTGTGAGTCACGTGATATGATGTGATGGCCAATCATCCCTGGACTTTATGGCGCGTATAGTGCGAGAAATGAAAGCGAAACTCAACTCCACTCCATACAGTTTAATTCAAAATGTGATTGAATACATACGGTGAAATCGAATACTTAGAACGAGAGCGGTTTTGTTGAAGTGGGGAAAGAAGAGATTTACAGAACTATATAATAAGGGAGGTGGCCTTCACAGTCACCCAGTTGTTTCCGTGTATACTACAGTAATGGATATGGTGCGGAAGTACAGCCTGGAGTTTACATATGTTATATCTATATTATATATATAAATTCATGTTAAAAAAAATTAAATGTATGGTTGCAATGATCACTTCTTAAAGGGTGGGTAACTTGGTGATTTTTTATATATTTTCAATTTCAAGTATGAATATCACCATCTCATCTAATATGCAAGTGTTACCTCAGCCAGACAATTCTTCAAACGAATGGGACAGATACTTTTATCAACATTTCTCTCAACTCCAGCAAGTACCTCTTAAATTTTTGAATTGATGCCTTGTAGTTTCTGCAAACGTGTGTACCTCCGCTGCCGGAGGGAGACGAGATAGGAGTTTATAGTGTCAAGATAGTAAACTGGTATGAAGACTTATAGAAAATATATAACACCAAAATTTCTTGAAAGATGTATAGTAAGACATATTCCCTTGATATTTGGCGCACTGCAGTATGTTGACGCTATTTTGTATGCCTCGAGACTTTGAAGAAGATAATTTTAGTGCTATGCGTGTGATTCTTTGTATATTTTCTTTAATATACAAATGTGATTTTTTTTTTTGGGGGGGGATAAGCAAAACTAACAACATTGCCTACAACATTATGAACGTATTGAACTATCTTTCAAGCCAATCAAGTCTCACGTAGTAAGCATGAGACTCCTCTCCTCCCCCCTCTCTCCCCTATCCATCTCTCTGAAGCTCACAAACCTGAAAAGATTAAAGTCATTTAAATAAAACACTCTTAACAAATTGATTTCCAACCACCCAAGCCTTATATATCGGAACAATCTTCAAAGTATGCACCAGCTCGCAAGATTTACAGCCTATTGCTAGGATCGCTGGCGCTGGAAGGGAGACACTCCCGCCAACACTCTCCCTCCGGCTCGGCCGCTTCCTTCCCACGGGTGATCTAACGTATAGACCAGGGTATTCTGCCTGTAATAGTATTATAACATTATTAACCAGTTTGTCTGAAATCATTATCAGCTCAACACTGAGGGGTGGCACGAGCATCTACGTCTCGTGACGGCAACATGCTGTTAACCTCCCGCTCTAACTTTGGTGAACACTGTGCGGGTTCTCGTTTATTGAAGTCAAAATCACAACCAATTTCTAACAGTGCTTTGAAAGTTTGTACCGAAAATTTGAATTGCAATGATAATGTTAACTCTGGCGAAGCACAAAATGCTCTTCAGGAGCGACCACATGAACTAATCAAAAGTAGAATTAATAATTTCATGAATGGTTCAATTCCTCCGCTCAGAAAGAGGGGTCTAAAATTTGCCCATTTGAATATTCGTAGTTTAATTTCTAAAATTGATGAACTTAGATTACTTCTGAGACATACATCACTTGATGTCATTGGTTTGAATGAGACATTTTGTGATTCCATGATTGATGATTCTGAATTGCATATCGATGATTATGTCCTATTACGTAGAGACCGTACAAGACATGGTGGTGGTGTGGCTGTATATATTTCCAAAAGATTCAACTATGAAATAAGAGACGATTTGAATTCATCTACTTTAGAATGCCTTTGGTTTGAATTGCATTATCCAAATAAGCCTTCCATCCTTGTAGGGGAATTTTACAGACCTCCGAATTCTCACGTCGATTTCTTTGACGAATTAGACAGGACTTTGGACTCTGCTCTCTCGGAACATATGAGTTGTATTATATTAGGTGATTTCAATTGTAATATGCCACACCAATATGATGTGAATGCCGAAAAAGTTATGTTTTATACAAATATGTATGGACTAAGTCAGTTAATTGATACTGCCACAAGAGTTACAAATACTGCTTCCACTTTAATTGATTTGATATTTGTATCAGACAAAGAACTTTACAGTGAATGGGGAATATTTGAGACTAGCATTAGCGATCATTATTTGGTATATGCTATTCGGGACTTCAGTGCAAAGATCCATCAAAAATCTGAATGTGCGGAATTTCGCTCATTCAAAAATCTTAATGAGGAGGAATTTTATAGTGATTTGAGAAGTGCTCCGTGGCAGGTCATAAAAGATATAGACGACGTTGATGATGCGTGGGATATGTGGTTGACTCTTTTCAATGATGTTATCAACAAGCACATACCTTTGCGCAAAAAGCGGATAAGAAAACATGCATGTCCATGGATATCTGATGAGATTGTTAAGCTCATGACGGAACGTGATAAAGTTCTCAAAGCTGCTAAATCTAACAATAGTGATGATCTTTGGAATACCTATAAATATCTAAAAAACAAAGTTACTCATCTCATGAGAATAAGAAAAAAACAGTATAACACTGACCAAATTTTACAAAATCGTAACAACAGTAAGAAAATGTGGAAGAGCTTGACGGAACTTACGCCTAAATCATCACCCATTTCTCCCAATACCATAAAGGTTGATGATGCAGAAGTATCGGACAACGCAAGTATTGCTGAAGCATTCAACAATTTTTTCATATCTAATGCTACTAAAATTACAAAAGACCTGCAGAGGAATACTTCGCAAATGATATTTGATGAGGACAAAGGCTTTGTTCCATCTCATTCTCAATTTAATTTAAGTATGATAACGAGAGATTTTGTATTGAGACAGATCGAGCTTCTTGGCATAGATAAAGCAACCGGAGAAGATCACATCGGCTGCAAACTTTTAAAGATGACAAAGAATGTTATTGCAGAATCTCTTTGCGATATTATCAACAAATCCCTGTCTACGGGAGTTGTTCCACGTGAATGGAAAAAGGCTCGGGTAGTTCCGATATTTAAAGCAGGAGATATTTCTTCGTTGAATAACTACCACCGCTTCTCAATCTCACCAACAGTGAGTAAAATTATCGAAAGGGCCGTACATCAACAACTGAGCGAATTCATGAATGCGAATGATTTACTACACCCTAATCAATCTGGTTTTAGACCATTTCATTCCACATCAACTGCTCTTGCAAAACTTGTGAATCAGTGGTCTTTGAATATAGATAATAATCAAATTTCTGGAGTTGCCTTCATAGATCTTCGGAAGGCATTTGACACTGTAGATCATGATCTACTTTTACATAAATTAAAGTGTATAGGGTGTAGTAAGACGACTGTAGATTGGTTTAAATCCTATTTAAGTGACAGACAGCAAGTGACGCAATTCAAAGGAGCCAAGTCCCATCCTTCAACTATTAAATTGGGTGTACCTCAAGGGTCAATTCTTGGTCCCCTTTTATTTTCAATATATGTCAACAGTCTACCCGAGTGTACTTCAGAAGGTGTTATAGATATGTACGCTGACGATACGACCCTCACTGTCAGTGCTAATGACGCAACAGTTTTAGAAGAAAAGATAACTGTTGCACTAAATAAAGTAATGGGGTGGATTAAGAAAAATCGGCAAAACTTCTGTCATGATTATCGGCTCCCGTGCTAATCTCGGGAAAATTGAAAATTTCAGTATTTCATTAGATGGTAGTCGGATTAAAAGAGTTCAGTTCACTAAATGTTTAGGTGTTTTAATAGATGAAGAACTGAAATGGTCTAAACAAATCGAAAATGTATGTAAACGTACCCAAAAAAGGTGTCTGCATGATAAAGAGAGCGAAGGCCTTTTTGCCCCAACAATCCCTAAAATTACTTTATAATAGTCTAGTGTTACCACAATTTGATTACTGTTCTGTTGTTTGGTCAAACAGATTTCAATACCATACAACTAAGCTAGAAAAAATTCAAAAGAGGGCAGCAAGAATAATTTTGGACAAAACATATGACACACCGTCGGCTGATTTATTCAAAAGTCTTAAATGGATGACACTAGACAAACGTTTTGATTTCAGCCTCGTTATGATGATATATAAATGCGTCCATAACTTAGCACCTTCGTACCTTCAGGTGCACTTAGTTAAGCCTATCGATGTACATGAACATCATACAAGGCTAATAGACAGTGGAAATCTATGTGTGCCAAGATTTCGCTCTGATTGTCACAAGTGCAGCCCAATCGTATCCTCTGTACTTGAATGGAACAGGCTAGATCATTCAATTAGATCAGCTTCTTCCATATATTCATTTAAGAGATTGTTTAAGCAAAGTTGCTATTTGTAAGTATCTACACTGTATTATGTCATCTTCTGTATATACGTTTTGCTATTTAATGTACATATGTTCATCAATATTATTCAGGGCTCCATGGAAGACCACTATTTATTGGTGAATGGACTACCCTGACAAAAGATTAGAAATAAATAAATAAATAAATAAATAAATAAATTATTGAATGCAGTCTTTCAAGGGAGGAGAATGGAAAAGAAGGGGAAAAGAAGTGGCACGAGGTTGTGCAATGCAGTTAAAAGCTCCTGTATGGCAGTGCTGCACTAGGATCAATGTCTCTGTACTAGACCAGTCCTCGAACACGTATCGTCTTGACTACCATTTTTGGAGCAGTGTAAATATAGGTTTTTCCACCCAATTTCATCAGATTTGCATTTGATTGAAAGATGCCATCGTTCAAGTTCGAGTGAATTTGAAAGATCACCACGATCAACATACAAAAAAGTAACTAGTACATTCAATTCAATTTCATCAGCATGCGATATCATCAGTTTCTCAAATAGACGTGAAATGGGGGGGGGGGGGGGGGGAGGGGTTCAATTACAAAATGCATGCACGTGTAGCGTACATAACCAGTCATGTATATTTCTTCATCCACGACTTTAATGCTGCTAGAGAAGAACATAAACACGTATACGTGGATATCTCGGATAGGCCCTACTGATAGAATTGGTGAACGAAGCGTTGACAACCAGCATGACAATGTCAATGGCAATACCCTTGGGTTAAACTGGTTTACAGCTGAGCCGCTTGTGGCAACTTATGACTTGATGAATGGACAGGGAAAAGGACTGGTAGGAATAGAATAACAAATGTAAATATGAACGTAGACAAAATTCTGAGATATACCTATTCCATCTTAAGTTACAGCGATATACTGTAATTGGATAAAGTGAAGGTGGAAGAATGGTCGACAGGCAAGAATACAAACAGTACAAATAGACTGAACTGATGAAACGAAACTTTGAAATGAAAATGAACTACATTGTACAATGAAATCACAATGAAAAGAAGACACGTAAAACGGGTTTGAACTTTCTTACGTTGATTGAATTCTAATGTTCAAGGTGAGAAGTTGTTATCCTATAAATGAAATTGAAATTGGTATTTTGGACGAAATTGAACATCTATTCAGGTGGCTAAAAATTGAACGTCAAATTTGAGTCGTTAAATGGAATGAATTTTTCTCTAAACTGAATTGGATAGAATTGAAAAAGTATGACATGGAACGCAATTGAATGCTCAAGAATTATTATGAACCGTGAGAACACAGAGCAGTGACCAAAATCGCTTGAATTTGAAGGTCTTTTCATTAATTCGAATACAAATCTGACGAAATTTGGCGGGAAAGCTATGTTAAAGTGAAAAGGTCCGAGATCCCTATTGACGCTAATATGTACATTTGTATATCACCGATTAGAAGTTAGGGGTAGGATAAGTTGGTACTAATACTGTAACGAATTCAAATGGTAATACTAACTTCAAAGGAACCTATACACAAATGTTCAGCTCTCTTTATTTTCATGATCCTCACTAGTTATAGGTGTAGGTTTTCACCGTCAATTTCATAATTTTATCATTCAAGTTCCTATTCTGAGCGATGAATTTCACGCATTTCACGCTTGCAGCACCGAAGCAACAATCGAATTCCAAAATTCGGTCATTAAAATTCACGGAGCAATCAATTTTTCATATGCGTCATTCAAACCTACTGTAGGAACATGCATTTCAGCAATGGGCATTCAAATTCATTTTAAACCGTCGGTCATTCAAATTCGTGAAACGACAACCATGTTCCAAATGAGTGGATTCCATTAAAAAGAAGTCTTGCATTTAGTTAGCTTGGGGCCCTGTATGAGTGTCTTTTTCACATAGTTTTGAATAGACCGGCCTATTAGTTTGCCGTATACTGATCTGCCTGTTCATTCCATAATTTCACTTAGCGATCATGACGAGGGTAAAAATGACAGCCATATAAGGGCACATCATTCAACGGACACAAACGAGAATGATACGAGAGGTTGATTGACACATTCGAGAGAAAACAATATCGACAGCATGGAAACTGAAACCACGAATATTAAAGGCCCATATGTCTTGTCTGCTGTTAATTGATATCTTATTTGTTAAATTTTGCAGGACTATGTGGGATCACTGTGTTTGAGTTTGCCTTTAGATAACGATGAATTACTCACTCTAAGAGCGTTGTCCTTTTTTAGTGTTTGCGGTGTCACCAAGGAGTATGTTTAAATTGTCGTTGTAATAGTGCACTGATGATTGGACGTTATACTTAAAGATAATAAAAAGTTTTGGTACCTCAAAAGTTTCCTTGAATTTCCTTGTCTTAGTTTGTGTTTCAGGTTAAAGTACCTTTCATAACACTGTGAGACTTACTCACCCCAAAGTGCTCTCATGTCTTAGTAATCATGCAATTAACTGCGACCAGCAGCCCCATACGCATAGCGACCAGCAGTCCCATACGCATAGCGCTGGCCGTAGTAGTCAGTGTATGTAGCTCTCCCAAGGTCCTCTCGACCGAGTCACATTCAGTCATCAATTCGAAAAGAAAGGGACTATTGGCAGAACCAAACGTTGTTCGAAGCCTGTTTTCAAATCGAAGAAATTTTTGGATTTTAAGTTGACATTTACCGCGATACTAATTCTGTCATGATCCTGAATGCTACAATGCGAAGCCCCATTACGCTATGCGTATGGGGCTGCTGGTCGCAGTTAGCTATGCGTACAATGGGCTGCACGCTGCTGGTCGCAGTCAGTGGTTTCGTACAACATTTTATCGACGCCGTACGGCGACGGCTCTGATACCAGTGGCGTATCTAGGGGGGGGGGGGGGGGGCAAGGGGGGCACGTGCCCCGGGCGCCACTCCTTGGGGGCGCAAAAAAAACGAAAAAAAAAACCGAAGAAGAAAAAAAAAAAGAAAAAGGAAAAAAGAAGAAGAAGAAGGACCCCCGGGGGGGGGGGGGGTAGAAAACCAAATCAAACAAGATAAAAACAAAACATGATGATGACGCGGACACAATTACAATGTTTATTGTGTTCACACAAGAATTCCATGTTTTGTAAGCTGAAATACAACAAATTTCGGCTCGCTCGCTGCGCTCGCTCGCCAAAATTTATATACATAAAAAAAGAAGATAAGAACAAAACGTGATAATGACGCAGACAAAATGACAACATATATTGTGTTCACACATGCCATCGTTAGAAGGCAAAATGTTACACGGACCAGCCGCTGCAATTTCTTTCGTTCTGAAGCGATCGCCGATTGGATCAAAGAGGGCGCCAACGGTTTCAAACATACGGGGGGGGGGGGGGCGCAAAAAAAAAACACCATATCGAACAAGATAAGAACAAAACGTAATGATGACGAGGAAATATATAAATTTCGGCTCGCTCGCGCTTACTAATTTAGAGTATTTTTTCAAGTCCCCAATTTGTTGGTTTTAATCGTTATCTATAAGGCCGTCACTATATCTTGATTAGAATTGTAAGATTTGATAAGCAAAAAATGACAAGAATTCCATGTTTTGTAAGCTGAAATACAAAAATTGTCGGCTCGCTCGCTGCTCTCGCTCGCCAAAATTCATCAAAATCTATTACATTTAAGTCATCCTCAAAAGACCCCTTTTAAGTGCTTGAAAAGCCATATCATGTGGACTTTTTAAGTACCTACCGGAATGGGGTTGGGGTTGAACACTTTTTCAGAAATTAGGGGCGCAATTTTCGCGCTTGCCCCGGGCTTGCCCCGGGCACCGTTTTCCCTAGATACGCCACTGTGAAACTATTATTGCATGATTACTAAGACATGAGAGCACTTTGGGGCGAGTAATTCTCACAGACAACGTACTTTAACGTGAAACACAAACCAAGACAAGGAAATTCAGGGAAACTTTTGAGGTACCAAAACTTTTTATTATCTTTAAGAATGTCTTAAAATCAACAACCAAGAACACATAACACACAACAGTACAAAAGCATTAAACATTAAATTCATAAGCCTTGGTTGTGTACACCTCTTTGCACGTTTTACAAGAAACTTTCGCCCATTTCTTCTCCCATCCTTAATCCATTGCCCCTATTATTCAAAATATATACAGTACATTACCTTTAAACTTATATTGCAATTACAAGATCTTTGTGTTAGATTTAATTGTATCTAATACAGATTAAATGTTGATAGAGGACCACAGCAACAGGTGTAGAAATTATATTATTATGGTGTTGAAAATTGTTCACCTGGTACTTTGTGGTGTAAGTTTGACACTGTAGTTAGTGATACTTTCGACATTGCGCTGGTGTTAATTCAACAATGACACTACATGTGTCATAACACCCGCCCAGTGCCAATAGGAGTCCACACCAATTGGTGTTACTGTGGTGTCGATGTGTTTACAACTTTTTTTTTTTAATATCAAGTAGACCTACTTTATCTAAGTTCTTGTTCATCTTGACGTAAACGAAATAGAGTTCCCATAAATGAAACTGATTGCTTGGATTCTGAATTTAAAAGCCCGAATATTTCGAGTGCGTGCGCTGTGTGAATTTGAATGCTCATTTATCAATTGGAATAACAAAGTATGAAACTGACCGGGGAAACTTATATCACCATGATTTTTATGACTGTTATTCGTCATGCTGATGAGATCAACAATTATTGTAAATACATAATCAATACAAAAAGAGATTGATGAATAGATACCAACAAATAGGCATAACGAATGTAATCTTTTATAAAGTACCGTTGTAGACATAATGTGCGTCTGACATGTGTAAGAATTACAGGCGACTCCATTTATGGCGAGATCCTCGTTTTGTCGTAGCCGAAAGGTAAAGTATACATTCAGATAATGAATAATAATATAATCATTTTGGGATAAAGACCTTTATTTCGTTATAACGAAAGTGCACTGTATTTGTGAATTCCTTGTGACTTTGTTCACATCCTATGTGCTAGGGTCGCAGCATGCACTTTATTATGAGGTTTGAACATAAAATGAAATGAATCAGTGGTAGCAATTCAATATTTCTGAGAGTTCTTTAGATGATGCATGGTACCAGAAAGAATTATAGTAATAAAAAGTTGGCCTCAACTTGAACACACACATATATATATATATATATATATATATATATATATATATATGTATATATATATGTATATATATATATACATATATATATATATATATATATATATATATATATATATATATATATCTTCATGGCATGCTCACAAACTTAATGAAATTTAAGACTACGCCTTGCATGTAGTTTGAAAAATATGAACCACTTTATTATCTGAATATGAACCATGTGTGACTAAAAAGGTCCACTTTCGAGCTTTAAACACTTGCCTTTTATAAATGTGTGTTTATGTGTTCGTACAAGTGTGTCTCTTACTGTTCTTCGTCTGATCAAAGCTGCAACAGTTTTTTTTTTTGTTTTTGCTTTTGTTTTACTAGAAAGAATGATTAGCGTAGATGTACTTTGTTCTCTTTTTGTTATAACATCAAAATAAGTATACAAACAAAGTGATGGCAGACATGTTTGAAAAGGAAAGTGTAACACATGGCATGCATTTTAATATACACGATATGAATCCTATGTAGATCACTCAATGGAGTGAATTTGATATTACGATGTGAGATACATTAAAAAGTGGAATCATCCTCAACTTCTGCAAGGTATTTCTTAAATATCAGAGGTATTAAATGCATACAATCAGTATCATCGGCGGTGTCTAATATACAATTCTTGTTTGACGTTTACGTGAGATTCTCAAATGGAAGCTGGTTTACTCATATTATGATAATGATTAATGCAGGATAGAGCTTGCACATTGTTCAGCAAGCTTTGATTCGTATGCAAAATTAGGATTAAATTCATTATGATTAAACACCGAACAAACATTCGTTCTTGAAATTGTTGATAACTGATAACACTTTCAAAACATATTGAAACCATTTTTCTTTTTTTTTGCAAAACGAGAAACTAGTACTCACAAACTATTTTGATCAAAAGGGAGAAACTGAATTATTAAAGTGAAGAAACGAAGGGGAGATATGAAAACAACATGCAATGATATTTCATAAAAATATTTGAAATTATTGAAGAACATCAACGTGTGTAAAACGTCAGAAATATAAAGATATCTGAAATAGTTTAAATATTATCGTCGCATTCGACAAAGGACAACTCAATCTGTGAATTGCACTCAGTTTCATCATACATTTTATTTCACATAAGTGGAAGTGGAAGTGTAAAGGGAAAAAAATCACAAAAAAGAAAAGCGAGGCTTGAGAAGTTAGGTTTAGATGAGGTTTTAAAACTACATTACACAAAAAGGTGACAGAATTAAAGGATTTAACACCTACCGCTCAAGCCATGAAAAATACCTTTTGATATCTGTTTCTCGCAGTTACACCGCCTAAACCATACATGGTATGCAAAGATTATCTAACAGTGTCTAAAGTGCAATATCAATCGTGACATTGAATGACTGCATGTGCTCTTTTAAAAATTCAGCATGTAGGCCTACTAAATAAGGATACCAGAACATTCGATATGAAACCATGTACCTTCACATATGTGTTGGAGTGAGAAAATGTCATCATCTATCAGTCAGGAGAAAATTCACAGTGTAATCGTCCATTTATAAGTTACTGTCTGCCACTGATCGCACATCTTCATTTGACTTGAACACGAATTTCATCCATTCTTGTTGTTAAAAAAAAAATAAACACGAATCAATTCCTTTGCATTAATAAAGTATTCCATCCGTAACATGATCCGTTTGCAATAATGAAATGGATACAGAGAACAAGGAGGTAGGATTCCAATGAAACTACGAAAGCATGTTCAGGTTTTTCGTGAAAGGAAACCCACGAAAATTAGTTGCAAGAGAAATCTCGATGACGCTGTTTTTTTTTTTTTCCGTGAAGAGCAATTGCCCTGGCTGGAAACTGGTCTTCGACGGCATCATTTACTTCGATAAAGAGAACGCGAACATGTCGTTGAATCTCGTCAGGATCAAACTCTCGTACTATGATGTCATGACTTCAAGCTTCTTCAAAGTTCTGGGTTACTAGAAATGCTCTCGTACATTGGTGGATTGGCGTGAACGTGTGCCTTTATATGAATATCTGCTCTTGGAGAAATCTCATTTTCATACAGAGGTATTTGGGTATCGGGCAAGCAGTCTGTGGTAGCAAACTGGTCTTTGATAATTTCACCAGCATTGGCTTCAAGAACAAGGTACCCATCTTTGTCCACCTCGGGCATTTCATTTGGTTTGTTTGAGGAAATGGATACAGAATATAACGGATCGTTCGCACTCAACGCTGTGGGCTTGTGTGCTTCAGTCTTAGCGACATGCAATACCTCATTGACATAATGTGGTTCTAGGAAGGTAGATGATTGGTCGGAAGTTGTCGGAATGTCTTCGTAAATTGGCGACAGAATATTTCTAGATCCAGAACAGTCTCCTGGAGCTCTGGAAAGAAAGTAACCGTCTTCATCAATGTCCTTTTCGTCTTTCTCAATATCTGTGGACTCCGCAAATGTGACGTCCTCCCTCTTTTCTTTCTTTGCCGTACGTGACATGTCAATGTATGCCTCATTCTGGACGTCGACAACGCCTTCACCTTCTTGCCTCTTGATATCATGGAGAGGCAACGAGCTTTTGTCTGCTGAGCTACTCATGTTTGTTCTGGGAGTATAATCCTGCAGAGACGAATCAAGAATTGAAAAATACACACTGTACAGTGTACTTCCAAATGTGTCGTATGTGGTATGATCTTTAAGAATAAAAAATTGTCTCCATCTGTGCAAATGTATTTGAAAGATCAGAACTGGTGGTCGATCTGCATTTTTAACAAGCACGTCGGCAAAAGGAGCCAGTTGGAATCGAACATGTCATCTATTGCTTTCCGGGCAGCGAGACTACTACCAGGCTATCCCTGATTACCAGTAGTGACACGATGAACTTGAAACTACATTGTATATCCAGGCTCTGAAATTCCGACATTGCTATAGTTCAAGGCGACTAAGGCTTACAGAAGTAAGTAAGAGATCATTAGAGCAGGTTTAAAAAATCTGCTATGACCACATCATAAAGTTCAAAGTTCATTGTGTCTCTGCCGGCAACCAGGGATGCCGGCAAACAGGGATGCCGGCAAACAGGGATACCCTGATGGTGGGAGTGTCGGTGCCCGGAAAGCAGAAAATGACAGGTTTTAATCCTACTGGTTTCTGTTTCCGACATGTTTGTAAAAATTCAAAATTAGTTACTTAGATAAATATCTGAATATATCTTTACATACAGCCATATACGAAGACCGTCCATAGGCTTTGTGTGTGTGTGTGTTTGTTTGTTGCAGTCATAAATACTTTCATTTTTGTATTTTCAAACCCATGTTGACAAGAATCCTACGAACTATGTGCCCGACAATTACACGAGGGAATGAATGTTAAAATGACAGTCCCATATCATCTCTCTCCATACACATGATATCTTTTTAAAGTTTCAAAATCACGCATTTGATTTCTATATGGCATTGACAATCGTAATTGACCACAGATGCATTTTGCAAGACATTATTTTCCGCTCATGGATGAGGTCAGTTCAATTGAAATCATGAATTGTAATTCATGAACCCTCTGCATGCCACATTAATTCCGTTTCCAAAGGTGTAAAATTGGAGCACACTTGACTCACTGGCACAGAAAGGGGTTAAATGGGATGGCTAATGTTTCCAGGTTAGCGTGCCTGGTCAGTGACGGGGCAGTAATCTGCACATTACTTGAATATGAGACCATTCTGAAGCAAATAATTTTCACACAACAATAGATATATAATGTGATACTAAATTAATCCCACAAGGATTGGAACAATCATCCTCCAGCATTCCCACTGATTCCCACTGATCAGTTACTAGCCATCCCCTTTAAAGATATCTCTCAGCTATTGTAGCGAAATAACGTCTTACCTTATGGCAGGTGCGAGGTTTGGCGGTGAACTTTTTGATGATGTAGGTTCCCAAAATCACAAGAACTAATCCGACAACTACAGAACTTGTAATTGCTATTTTTCGAAGGCATCCGACCCATGCTGCAACAGGAGGACAAATTGAAATATCGTATGGAGCTTTATTAACCGACACAAAGATAAGGTTGTTTTGCTTTGTTGTTTTCAAACACAGAAAAGCACAAGCTTGTAAGAAATAAAGAACAAATCAGGATAATAAAGCTCCCTGCATCATGTGGTAAAAACAAGCAAAAATATTTGTCCAGTACACTGCCATGTGTTTGTCTTTCTTCCCATGGAAAGGACGTAAAGTCTCTTTCTATATTATTACGAAAACGAAAGTGTGTAGATCAATTATTCCTTTCCAATCTCCAGAATGACACTCGACATAAAATGATACATTCCTTTATTGTCTCAGATAACGAAAAGAACCTGGACAGGGCTTCACACTAACTCATTTTTCTCCTGGTCCGACAGACACGACGGACAGTAGGTACCCAGTTTTCCACTTTTTACTGGTCCATTCCTGAAAAGGTTAGTGGTCCAGCAAGGATATTTACTGGTCAGGGACCGTCGGACCAGTGCCAGTGTGCAGCGTGAATGCCAATGGGATTTTGAACAAACACTAATATATGAGCCTTCTCAAATTTTGTTTAGGGAAAACAATGGATGTTTTACATGTTTTTGCCAATATTCAAGTGGTTATGATCACAACCGCATAATTTTGGCTAAGGCAAGGATGATGATGCCACCAACTTTCATTAGTTTACGCGCGAACAAATAATCAACAACAAAAAAAAGTTATAGGAATTTGGCCGATAATAGAGCAAGTGCAACGTCTGGATCATCATTCCAAGAAAAAAAAAACACAAATAGATAAAAATTATCATGCCAAGAGCTGATAATTCAGAGAAAATAACAACAAGGAAATGGGTAGTTATAAAGACAAAAAGTCGTTTGATTTTTTTTTCCGAGTTGAAAAAGAAACAAAGAGGATTGAGGCAAAGTATAGGTTTGGGTATATGCATGAATGATTCAACTGTTCCACGCATCATTTTTTCATCTTCGCTATCATAGTTTTTCATTGAGGAGTTGAAGACATCCGTGCTATGATTGCGTTCTTTCAAAGATCCATTCATATTCAAGTCTCAGATCTCTTTTTATCAAAACACGTTTCACTGCTTGTTTATATTTCTTTTTCAACTCCCAAAACTTCTTCCTTGTCAAATGCAGCAGCAGTGAAGTCAGCTGAGGTAAGCATGTCATAATGCCTAGTAATACGTACAAAATCAATTTTACAAGAAAGGTCTTATAAATAACATCTGCTTTGAAGCCTCGAAGAAAAAAAAATAATCTTGACATAAACTTTCAAAGAAAACCTTAACTTGTGAATAAACACTTCTGTATACCCCTCAGGAACTTGAACATAAATTTCTTGATAATGATGCACGTGGGGATAAACTGATAAAGGTGTCAGTTTAAGCATATTTGTTCACTTAGTTTGCAAGATATTATACGAAATAAGTGAAGAGTTTGTTCGCAAAAACCGATAAGTCCATTTTTGAAGATTTTGAAGTACGGTCTCTGTCATAAAGTCATAATACCTTTTAAATGATATATTGGTCACTACATATAAAGGTACATTTTTGAAGTTATGGTCAAAAGAAGCAAACATTTTCTTATTATTCTTTTTGTTTTTCATGACCTTTAATCGCAAATATCTCGATTTAGCAAATATGGACTTATCGATTTTTGCGAACAAACTCTTCAAGTTCATCTGTTGTTGATTTGATGCTGATATACATTTTGAGGACTTACTTTCTAATGGTTGGCAAGATGGAATGGATGCGTTCCACCCTGGCGAATATGTTGATGTATTTTCGTCGGATGATGTCACACAAAGCAACGTCGCACTACCACTGACTCGATAGCCTTCCTCACACTCCACGGTGACCATGGATCCAACCCGCATGGTGTCTGAATTCCATTTTCCGTGCGATACTTTACTAGGATGACCACATCTCGACAAGTTACCTGGATCTGGAGAATGATAGTAACAAAGATTCTAGGCATACCTGTAAGCCTACGGTAGGCCTACATGGGCAAGAGCACAGTGCATGGCGATATATATATATATATATATATATATATATATATACATATATATATAGGTGAGTTTTTTTCTTATTGTAATCACAAGAAGGCAGTTCATCCTTAAAAAAGGGGAAAAGAAAAAAAATCCAAAACAAGTAAAACGTGTCAAAGTCTGCACATACAAGGTGTAATATATAAGACATTAACGGTTGTAATGAGATTAATAAACGTATGTTTTTTGTCATATCAAGCATTGCAATTATGATCGCAATTTTGATTTCTGCATTTGATTACAGATATATTACCACAGACTAATTGATCTTTTATATTTACACTTCCTGGCGTCGCGTGGGAATAGCTACTCTTAAAATGCACTTGGATTTCGTTTCAGCATTTGATTACAGATATAATCACAGACTAAGTGATTGTTAACATTTACACATCCTGACGTAGCATGGGAATATCTACTCTTGAAATGTTCATCGTTCAGATTTCCGTGTCTTGAAGTGGCCAAAGGAAAAATAAATAACCCAAATCTCATACTACAGACCGAAACTATAAAGTGGCATACTAAGAGATAAGGCGATGCCGTTTTTGCTGAGCACATCTTAACCGGTCATTTTGAATTTTGAAATGGTTCCCACTTATAAACTCCCACTTTCCCATATTTTCCTATATCTCGACTTGTGAACAATTAAAAAATAATAAAAAAAACCTCGGTAGTGTCCGTATTTTCTTGGTACGGCAGAACTTATTTTAATTATTGCCGTGCTTTTGTTCTACCTCATCTGTTTAGATGGCAAATGAGAATTTATTTCAAATAGTGGCCGCCAATTTTCAAAACGTTTTGTCCTTCATATCGTCTTTGAGCATGAAAAAGCACTGAAAATGGTGGCAATACCCGTGTCTGTGATACAGCAGATTTAATGTAAATCATAAATTTTGTCCAACCTCATAAGTTTTGGCGGCCATCTTGACTTTCAGTTTGGCCACCGTACCTTACGCAGTGTTTGCCCTTTAATATGTCAGTTTGGTAGCAAGACAGATCATTAAACGTTTTCAATATATTCTTGAATGTTTTATCAGAGAATGCATTATTCAAATATTACTTTCCAATTTGCATAAATATAGATTAGAGAATGGATGAAAGGCTGATCATTTAGTTCTATCTTAATTTTAAAGACTCATTCCTTACATCTCCGTTTTTGTTTTATGAAGAGCGGCACTTATGCCCTGAGGCGAGACACTGCATCGTCATTGTTTATAGTCCTTTACACGAGTCATAAAGCCTGTTTTAAGTGGTCTTAAATGATTTCACAATACGTAAACAGAGCGAGAAGCTACAGTCTCATTTTCTCATGTAGTGTCTGCTCTGTGCTTACTACTATTGATCCAATATTTCAATATTTCTTTAGTGGACATGATGGATTCGTACAGAAAGTCAAATTGACACAAAAATACACATATTTATCAACCCTGACGCCTACGGACAAACGGAAATTACTTTACAGTAAACTCATATAAACAGGAAAAAAACAAATATGTGATATTACAGTATACGCTAAATGTTTTTTTTTTTTCGTGTCAAATATGATATAGGCGTAAGGTAAAACATTCACGTTGAACTGGTTGGCAATATGGGGTCGATCCGTTCCAAACTAGCTGGTGTGTCGACCTCACACAAACCAAGGCTGCACTACCATTGATGATGTAACCGTCATCACACTCAAGAGTGACTATGGATCCAAGCTGTGTGGTGTTCAAATTCCATCTTCCATGAGAGACGTTACCAGGGTGATCACAGTATGACTCGTTGGCTGAAAAGAAGAAAACGGTTTATGTTGAAAAAAACAAATCCAAACGAACATGATTTTTTAATCTGATGGCTAGACTTAGCAGTTTAGGGAGGTAAATTCATCTTTGTTTGTCGTCTTATGATTTCTGTCCACAGCAAAATGCGTGTCTCTAATAAAAATTGCTTATCATTCCTTTAAAAAAAAAAAAAACAGCTGTGAACGCAGGAGGCATGCAGGTGGGGATAATGTTTGTTATTCCGAAGGATCGTTTTCTGAAACATACAAATTTTGTGTACCCAGATGTTCGTCATTACAAAATGAAATAAACTTCGTATATAACAACATTTCAGTGGCGTTATTCCTGAGGTTGGTTATTCCGAAGGTTCGAAAAAAAATGAACTAACGCAATTACGAATTGTAACCAAGGTTGGAGGGTGGATGATTCAGAAGAACCTCGGGTTTTGCACTTAGAGCGAGGCAGTGTTTGCTTTTAGAGATTATGATGAAAACAAAAACAAAAAACAAAATCAAAAACAAATGAGCAACATGCATGTTCTCTGCAAAATTAGTAACGTGGTAATATGCAAGTAATTCTCTGTTAATGAAGAAAGGAGGAATCAACAGTCTTCTTTTATTTCTACTAGCAACTTATTAGTTTTAATACTTTTTCTTTCGAAAGCATGTAATTTTCAGAGTCTTGGTTTGGAAGGTATTATTTTGGGGGCGTTAAGTAATCCAAAGAACAATAATATAAAAACTGTTATAAAGCAGGCCAGTTACTATGGCACTTATTTAGACATTCATTTGGGTTTATAAATGATGTTGAGGGTATGAACAACACAAGGTAACTGCACTTGAATTGCATACAATAGCATAGTTCTTTTATATGCATGTGCTAAGTGCGAGGTGTAAATTATCAACAGTGTTTTCCTTGTACACTGCATGATGTAAGTAGCATACCCTGAGATATATTCTTGAAATTCAGACAAGTTGGTAACGATGCATTCCAGTCAATCGTATTGTTGTCAGGAAATCTTATACATTGCAGAATGTCACTGCCATTGATGACGTAATTGTCATCGCAAGTAAGAGTTATTGCAGATCCCAGTGACACATCGGTTGAGTTCCATTCTCCGTAAGACACATTACCGGGATGCTTGCAGTACATCTCAGAGGCTACAGTATAAACAGGAGCAAAAAATACAAGAAAACGACAGTGTAAATTAAAAAAATTCTTTCCTTATTTCCACGAATTTCCATGATAAAATGAAGGACACTATCAACTGTAAAGAATGTATTTCTTTATTTTGGTTTTGGTAATAAGTGGTTTTCTCTAGTGTAACTGATGGCTTATAGTTTCATTTCTCAATCCCTGTCTTGAAAATAACGCACCCAGTTACTCAATAAGCCAGAAAACAACATAATGTCCGTGTTGACTTACAATTTGGTATACGGACAACGATTCTTGTAAACCTTTCAGTATATCCGTGCATTTTATATGCCCTATTGTCATTTCATTTCATTAATAGTTTTCCCTTCTTTCTGTTTTAATACTTGTTGTGCTCCTTCAGCGATTGTCACAGGAGGTACAGAGTTTGAGAAAGCAAGCAAGCTATAAGATTGCGGATATCAATATCAATATCAGACTATAACATATATCATATCATATCATATCATATATCATATCATATCATATCATATCATATCATATCATATCATATCATAGATTATCATATTATATCATATCATATCATATATCATATCATATCATATCTATCACATGATATCATTTTCCTTCAAATCGCCTATAATACAATACCAACGGATTCTCCTTTCTCCGCCACTACTTCATTTTTTTTTTAACTTTTAGCTGGGTTTTGAATCAGCTAGACCACTTTTCTTTAGAAACCACAGGAAGTAAAAATACAGGACATTAGGGGAGAAGAAAAGTGAGTAAAATGCATGCATAACGTCCATCTTAGTTTGGGAAAAATAACAAAGATAAGACAAAACAAAACAAAACAATAATTTACTGTTGACCACTTGGCAAGATGGGATCGACGAATTCCAAGCCAGGAAGTAAGTCGACCGTCCGGGTAGTCCCACACATTGCAGTGTCGCGCTGCCATTGAGGATGAATCCCTGGTCACAGGTGAGAGTTACTATGGAACCAAACCACGTGCTGTTGGAATCCCATGTACCATTTTGGACAACGCCAAGTTGGTCGCAAAATCCGTATGAAGCTATTGAGTATACGAATAGAGGCAGCCATGAATAGGCGCGGGAAGTGTGAGGTTAAGGCAAAAAATATATTAAGTCAAAGCTACTCTGTGATGTATACAAGAAATCTGTTCGATTTGCCCAGTTTCACAAGTTTCTTTAGAAAATTATGTCATCGTAAAGCAGAAGAATTAAGCAAGTCAAGACAGAGCAATAATGACAAACCGGGGTGACGATCAGTTTAAAACAAAAGCGGTAGACGGGTTAAGACATTTCAAATGTGGGTAGCAGATTTCCTGTAAATCTACATTCAAAAGTTCAGTTCAGTTCAGTTCAGTTTTTATTTCTGCATTTCAGAATCAATACAAATCAACAAATCAACAAAATACTTACATAGTCATTTACACAGCTAATATTCGTAACGTTTGGATCTTACATAAGCCTACATTTTCTTTTTTTCAAGAACGAATATCATATATGAAAGGAAGCAATAGGAAATGATAAAAATGAAATGCAGGGGACCATCATCATAAGCTAAGCTTGACGAGGAAGATGGCCCCAGGTAAAGAGATACATAGAGAAAATCTTGCCACTCACTGAGTGGGGGGTAATTGTACAAAGGGCACAATAAAGTCGTTTAGTTAGGAAATGAACGAAGTTGTACAATATGTATTATCATGTATATATAACAAAATGAACCGATGTGTTGGCTCAGTGAGTAGAGCGGCTGCCCTCACAATCGGGAGGTCGTGGGTTCAAACCCCGGCCGCGTCATACCGAAAGACGTTAAAAGATGGGAGTTGCTGCTACCTTGTTTGCCGTTCAACAGTTGAAAAGGTTAGAGCAACGTCGATCTGGCGCTGCTCAGTGGCTGCCGGGCCCACGATCAATTGGGCAAAAAGAATTTCCATTCTCGAACAATAAAATTTGGAGTTTCTATCCAAAACAATTATAATTATTATTATTATATATATATATATATATATATATATATATATATATATATAGTATATGCATTATTACTCTCACATGTTCACGATATCATTTTGTGTGAGATGTGATAATAAAACTATGAACTATACTTATGGGATACACCACTCCTCTAAGTGCGTGCTTTGAGCCTACCGCAATTGCAAATCAATACCGTGTATACATGCGATTGAAAATAACACGTATGCCTACATTGCATACTAGCGACAAAAAAAAAAAAAAAAAAATCATGTAACTTTTGCTCAAGACTTACCATTAAATGCGTAAAACACATCAGACCAGATATTTTGTTCCACCATTCTAGGACATGACTGTCCGTGAAGATATGTTGCTAAAGAGGACAAGTCAGAAAATGTCAATGACGGGACGCACGAGCATGCGCTTTGGTGTTTTAAAGCTACTATTTCAGCGATGTTTCTTTGGTTACGACACAAGGTGGCGCACTTCAAATCAGTCATGACTCCATATTTGGGGAGACTCCCAAGTAGAGAACGGCTTTGTGATCCGTCGTAGCATCCGAGATACCCGGGTACTGAGAGACAAATTTAAATGCTCTAACAAATAATAAAACAAATCACAGAATTAAATATACAACTTTCCTATGGACCTCATAGTATATGCAATATTGTTGGTAGATAACATTGGAATAGTTTTAAAAGCAATGATGCCATAATATTTGCATTCATTTGAGAGGTTACTGTGCACAGAATGCAACGTCGGAAAGACGAAAAACATTCTCTTGTAAGGGCAGGTTTTCTCTTTAGACCTTGAACATCATGTAAATATCATTACAACAATGGTATAATGATGTCTACCAGTGGGCCAAAGATATCGCAGAATCAAATCAGAATGTAACATTAACCCCAGCTGGTTCAAATTTGATCTTAGTTTAAAATGACGCTCAAAAACAAATATGAAATTATTTGAAGGTCAAGCATAGAGTTTCATTGTTAAACTGACCATTACAGGGCAACAATCTTTGATAACAACTTCACACTGCATACATGAATCGCTCCAATTGTTCGTAACTATCATTGAATAGGGCCTCAGCTGTGTAACGTCCTCATAATTTCTCACCTGAGTTGCTAAAAAGCCCATTGATTCATATTGATCGACAGAATCTAGAGTGTCTGAGAAGTTGAAGAAACTATCGGGCCTGCACTAAACATTGCTAAAGCAAATGGCCCACTGATAGTGGAAAGCTGATGTCCTTGTTTGCACTGTTTAAAGTGTGTGAACAACATTATTCACGCACATTGCCTGACGGCCTAAAATACAAGCTATAGTTACATAAAGGATTGTGTTCAAGACTTCTAGCAACGTTCTCATTCTTACAAATGTCAGGAGTTAAATGTAATTGCAGATGATGCAGCACAGTGTATAAAAATTTCCCATTCCGTTTACCCACCTCGGCATATCAGCTTCACTGCACTCTCGGAAGTGCATTCAGTACTTGCCCATGAACAGCGTACCATGCTCCCTGAATCTGCATGATTGAAATTTCAGAAAAAAGACCAATATATATATATATATATATATATATATATATATATATATATATATTTATTTATATGGCCTATAAAACCTTTTCTCCGTCCAGTGGTTGTAGGATTGATATTCTTGAAAAAAAAAATCGAATACGATTATGAGGTACTGATGTTGTTGAGATTCCGATTTCCATGATATTTAAACTTCCAATCTTGTTAAAATGAAGGATAAGTGGCAATCTTATTATTTGACAAATTAAAAATGATATTTAAAGTTATCTGTGAATGTACAATTTATGACCACCTATGAATTCTTTTAGTTAGTTTAGTTTTTTTTATTTTTCTTATCGGTGTTTCAATTTATTATTCATGTCCGTATACATTTTACGCTTCTCCCCAATGTTATCTCACTCTTGCTATTTCATTTCTGATGTCGTTGAGATTCCGATTTCCATGATAATTAAACTTCCAATCTTGTTAAAATGAAGGATAAGTGGCAATCTTATTATTTGACAAATTAAAAATGATATTTAAAGTTATCTGTGAATGTACAATTTATGACCACCTATGAATTCTTTTAGTTAGTTTAGTTTTTTTTTTTTCTTATTGGTGTTTCAATTTATTATTTATGTCCGTATACATTTTACGCTTCTCCCCAATGTTATCTCACTCTTGCTATTTCATTTCTGTTATAATAATGCTTCCGACATTGTTTATATACATATTCAAATTTTCATACTGTGTGGTTTGTTACGAAAGAATAGATTCAATAGCAAAAATTGCAGTGGAGTCTTCCGTCTGATTGCTGTGGGTTCACAAGCTGACCATCCGAGACTATTGCAAAAATGTAAAATTCCCCACACATTAACGAAATTATGTTTCTATTAAAATTTTTGATCTCGCAAAAACGAAATCGTTCATTGATGTTTGTATCAATCTGAATGAATGATAGATACGAAACTTATATGTTATTGGTAAATATGAATTACATCTGATAATCCCTTCATTGTTGTTACTCTGGTGGTTTACTTCCTGTTTTTTGTCCCATTCATCGCACAGCCAGCACGGTTTGGTAAAGATTAAGCGCTTGAATAGACACTGTGTCTTCAGAGCCTCTTTTCTCAGTTCACACTTTTCCTGAGTTTGTGCTTTCTTTCCAATATTTAGATAGGTTAGGAGAGTCCATTTGATTTGATTTATACATCATCTTAAAGCTTATAAAGTCTGCTCTTTCAGAAAATGGTGTAAACTAAAAATTCATGCCTGGCGACTTTTTGTTTGTTTTGAGGTGCACTGTCACATTTTACGAACTTGATTTGCAAGAGTTTGAAATCCTAAAGCACCATGCAACCGTGATGTGGCAAAACTACATATCTCGTTTGAAGCGATTTTGAGATATTTAACCGCATGCTGTTTTATATACATAGAGCGATTTACATAATCTGACTTGGAAAAAGTGTGTTCTATAACAAAAAGGAAGCGTTTATGTTTTATCTAACTCAAAATATATACACATTGCAGCATATTCAGAGAATGCTTTAAACGATACGTAGTTCTGCCTGATCATCACTACCATGTGAATTCCGTAGATTGTGTCCAAATACGACAAGCGCGTACGGAACTTTAGATACGTATGTTGCGACACAAATTGTCGCACCGTCACAAATTGTCGCCCTCTGAAACAGGCGACAATTTGTCCATGGAGCTGACGGCACAAATTTTCGCCCCATTCTGCACAAATTGTCGTCTGGCGACAATTTCTGCTGAGGGCTGACGTCACAATTTTTTTTTCTTTCTTTTTTTTTTTTTGGGGGGGGGGGTAATATTCTTCTTCTTGACATAGTCATTGAAATACTAACACATAACGTACATGGCTACATCCATGTAAACAAGCCATATAAAAAGTCACGGTGAGGTTTCAAGGAAGTGTTTATGTGCGCGCGCACATTATAACTGTTATAGCATATTATGGACGAATGTGTGTTGAGGAGGTTTATATGCATTATGAGGATTTGTTTGAGTGTTTGTTGGAGTTTGTTTACAAATACGTATGTATTTGCGGTGTGCATATGACAGTTCATTTGTGCCATTAAAATCAACTAACGATTGAGAAATTATTTACGGCGTGTCGAAATTTTACGCTCATGCATAAATCATGCCAAACTTTTTCTGGGACAAAGAATAGTGATATGAAAGTTAAAGTTAAGACTGAGGGAAGAATATGACTGCAGTGAAAAAAAAATGAACAAAGACAGATCACATTTAGGGATGGTACCACCCTCGTATGCCTTTCGCCTCTCGGTGTCCCTCTCCTAGCCCGTCTCACGGCTGAAATTGCCACACCCATACTGTTTTGAAATCGACGCTACTGTGATTTCTATAAACACGTGCTCATACACGTTGAAGGCATTTTCATTGCCACAGTAGTGCCTGCTGCTGCCCAAAAAGTTCGTTCTCACAAACATCAAAACACAAACACAAACAGAGACACGTACGCACACAGGCAAAAGTATACACACAGACAAACAAACCACTACCACTACACAACCACCACACATGCACAGTTTTTACATATTGTATTACTTCAAACACACACATACATACATACACACACACACACACACACACACACACAGCTATGCGAAAACGCATAAACAAGTCACATGATACTCATGCACCTACAAATCATACATAACATTTATCATGCAGCCCCCTTCCACACACACACACACAAACACATACGCATAACTTACCAGTCATACCCATCCAACCTAAGCATAACACCAGAGCAACCACCCCAACCACACAATTCATAGTGCATGGCCGACGACAATTTGTGCAGCTACGTTTCATTTTGCCAGCACAAAATGTCGCCATCAAGGTCAAAAATCGGGAACTGCACAAGCAGCACAAATTTTCGCCAGGCGACAATTCATGCAGGGGCGACAATTTGTGCCGTAACATTCGTATAGTTCTGCCAGCCGCTCATGCTGCCTCGATGAAGGAGTACGATCAGGCAATCGTACATGTACGTAATAACTAATAGCAGTTTAACGTAGATTTGTCTAAGCAATAGACACCGCCAGTCATTTATGCGAGCTACGTTACGTAGTTCTACCAGCTCAATGACATCATTTTAACCCCCAAACGTTGATATTTGAGAATTTTATTTCAAAAATTACAAAGAGTTATAACATCACATATTGAGCATGATGTTATGAAAAACTCAATAAAGTAAAACCAAAAAAAAAAAAAAAAATGTCAAAAAAATCGAGATACGTAGTTCTGCCAAATTACGGCCGCATGACAGATGTCTGCTGCGAAGAGGAGATTCTATTTTATCAGTTTTGTTTCCTTTCATTTTTTGTGATGATTTTATGTTGAAATGAGGAGTTTATTTGCAAAAGGGGCTAGATCCACTGTTAGTACTTTAGAGAAAAACTGGTTTATATGTGAGAATTTGTACACAAGTGTATGGAAAATCAAAATCTAATTTTGCTATAATTTCTATTCAAATGTTTGTCTGGATTTGAAATTTTCACTGTAACTAACTGAAATGGAATTCTGTGCAGTGATACTAATAACTCAATTTTCATCAAAAATGGATCTGACCCCTTTTGTAAATGAGCTTTTCAAATAATATTTCAATAAATCAAGTAAATGAGTTATCATCTTGAGTACAATTTTAACAAGTTGGTCCTTAAATCGGACTGAAAAAAGAAAGAAGATACAATAACTCCTCCCTGTATATCATATCTATACAAATACAGCGAGTAACAGAAAATCATCTACAATGTTCCAATGTTCTCTCAAACACTCCAAATAAGCATAACTTTTCACTCTGCAAAATTTAATGCCACAGATATATTTATACTTCCTAAGAACCTCACTGATGGCATAAGATTGTGCCAATCAAACACAAGGACCAAAAAGATTTACTTACGTTCTTGACAACCTGTTGCCTTAATCCAGGTGGCTGTCGTGAAATTAGGAGGCACCCTGTGGCTGGAAATTTCCTGATATGCTGGGAAGCCAATCTCTCCACAGATCGAATTAGCAACCTGTTCAGTAAATTCTTCCTGGCAAACAAAGCTGTTTGTAGCTGGTCGGAACACAAAGCCTTCTAGAGGAGAACGTTCTCCGATGAGTCCTACAGAAGGCATATCTGTGTACCAGAGTGTAGAGAAGTTATTCGAATGAACCACCAATACACGTGTCCAAAATAGTTATAGTTCTCTCGACCAATATCTTTAAGTTTTCACTCATTTTCATGTTAAATACGTTCATTTAAATGCTCTTATTTACAGCGGCACAGTTACGTTAAATGCTTTCAAATTCTTTTCAGGCACCCAAACTAATGGTCACAAGGTCACATTCGGATGTAAGCATTCAATTTCGTGTTTGGGCATGGATTTCCCAGTTGGTGCAATGGGATCGATAAGAACTTAAACGCACTTTCAAGTTTGTTTTTGAGCAAGAAATTTCCACAACTGAGAATTCAATCTCGCAATGCAGGTATAATACTTATAAATAAGCAAGAGCATTATGTCCAGCTAACCATTGAATCTTATTTTTTCATTATCAAAATGAAAAGCATTACTGTGTTTTTGAACATCCGGTTTTTTCTTTTGCTAAACATAGTAAAATTCAAAATCAGATCCTCAGTTCGTCATGTCATCACACGACTTTCTTTATCGCTAATTCACATCCTTTTTGTATAGATGATTATGTTTTAACAATCATCGTTTGATATCTTTAATTATGATCGTTACACTGCTCTGTGATCTTCGTTTTACGTCCTTAATTGCATCAGCATGTGTAATGGACATGCAGACGTTTTTAACATTCAGTTTAACACACATCACAAGTAATGCACTTTTAATGCATATCTTGGATGCTTAATTTGAATGTTAATTTTATAAACTTATTTGCCAAAAAGCAAATTTGAATATCCGGAAAGAGCTACCGACACGTAGAGACGAAGTGGAATAATCACTGGAGAAAATATATCCGCATTCATTGATTTGTCATGCGCAAGGCAATTGCGAAATCGGTTGCCAAATTAGTACATCTGAACAAAGAAAAACGATATTTGAATGACGGTATTTCGATGCCTGAGCAAATGTGAAGAAAATGAATGATTCTAATCTAAAATTAAGTATCAAACAATGAAATTGGCCAGGAAACTCTATATCATCACTGTAGCATTTCATTTTCTCTGGCTCTCCGGAAGAATGAAATGCTTTGACCATAGTCCTGTTTCGATATCTTTTTTTTTTTTTTTTTATGGTGTGTGTTACTATTATACGAGGTACTTTTAAATTTTCTTATACCACGACATTGGGTAGGCCTATACATCCGTGTCAAAAGTCTTTAACGAAAGAAGGCAAAACGTTTGCATACAGAGTCCTCTTTCGGGTATTCACTCTAAGGCGAAGTCTGAGGAAATTAAAGAATTGTTCATTTCTGTTAAAATCAGCATAATGATAACGCAATTGATGTACTTCAAACACTATGTCAAATTTAACTACTGTGTTTATGGTCACTTTAGATGCTTATTGTGTTTCGTAAGCGATCAATAATCTCAAACTAGACCGGCTTATATGTCTTACATATATAGGAGAACGGGAACAAGACGTTAGCGTTCATAAATCTGTTTGTAGGATCAGTGGCCTCACTTTGTCCCTTGAAGACAAACTACCCTGGCTCATTGACAGGTGTACATACCATGCATGAGATTATAATGATATTGATGAAATGTAATTACAGATTTTGTACAAACTTTGTCTATAGCCTATCATGTACCACGTCAGGATTTTTAAACACGAGGGAAGTCCTGCAGTTGCACTGCAGATTGTCATGATTCGAAGCGCCAGTATTTTCATAAAGCAATTTTGTGGAGCTCCCCGAATCAGAGTCGAATAGGTTCCGAATAGGTCCCGAATCAGAGCAGAATTTCTAATCTGGCTATATTCCCGAGTCATTCTGGCCGCTCATTCGACCTATTCGGCTTCTATTCGGCCGTTTTATATCCTGGCCAGTACGGCTCATTCGCCTGCATGAATTCTGCTCTGTATTCGGGTAACGATTCGGATGGACTCGGACAAGTATTGGGGCATTCTGGGCAGATTCGGCTGTATTCGTGATATTTGGGTCAATTTGGCTAGATGATTAAGGCCTTTACTCCTCTCTTGATACGAAGAGACCGGGGGGGGGGGGGGGGTGGGGGAGGGGGTCTGCCCAGAATGCTCCGAAGGCCTCCCCGAATGCAACCGAATTCCATCCGAATGCATCCCGAATGTGGCCCGAATAAAATTTGTCGGGGCCACATTCGGGAGTAGTTTTGAGGGTATTCGGCTGGTTTTGAACATTTCAAAACGAGCCGAACACCTCCACGAATGATCCAGAATCCCCCCCCCCATGAATTTCGGGGAAGGAGAACAAAATGCTTCCGAATCCACCTGAATACGTGTATTCTGGTGGATTCGCAGCTGATTCGGCTCCGGTGTAACCGAGGCTTTACGCTAACTACTCTTGGCAATGACCGCTCAATTGAAACGCAAAAATGTATTAACTTCAAGACACCTAGTCCTTATAGATAGGTTCGAATCCACAGCCGTATTTATGGAAAATTATGTTCAATATCCAATTTATATGCTCACTGTACACAGTTATTTACGTGCCTCCCTAAGGTAAAGAAAATGTATCGAATCCAATATCTTGCATATTCTCGAAATTATACACATGGAAAAATCTACGTGCCCCAGAAAAAAGAAAGAAAAAAAAAACAAGAATAATTGTGACCCTGCATCACAAAACAAACAAAACGTCGCCAGGCATGATTTTTTAGTTGAGAGTAGTATATTCTTAAAGAGCAGACTCTAAGCTTTAAAATGATGTACAATTCAATTCAAATGGACTATCCTAACCTATCTAAATATTGGAAAGAAAGGACACTTTCTGGAAAGTGTGAACTGAGAAAACAGGCTTTGAAGTACAGGGTGTATTCAAGCTTAATCTTTACCAAGCTATCCTAGCTGTGGGATGAATTGAACAAAAAAAAAAACAGGATGTTGACCACTGGAGCAACAGCAATGAAGGGATTATCAAATTAAACTGAAATTAAAGATGCTTAATTAACACATTCAGTACATGATTAATACTAACTTTCGAAGCAGTAGCATCAATTTCTACAAAGTTATTGGAGTTTAAAGTGAAGTGTATGGAATGGGGTTTTGAGAAATGGGAAGAGGGTTCTATGAGAAACAACTAATCACACTATTCCACCATAAAGTGTTGGAGAAAAACTGCTGAAAACACAATTTCCTGTTTGTTTTATGATCCTAAACTTTGATATGATAACATAGAAAAAGACTTGCTCTTTAAGAAAATATTAAAAACTCAAGATTGGTTAGGTTGACCTATTTCACATATTTTCAGTCCTCACACAAAATCACTGTGTGCGACTTTTTGTTCGTTTTGTGGTGCACGGTCACAATTATAACGACCATATTATCTGTTATTGCACTGTTCTTCATAAGTATGACATTGTTGTGCTATGTATGTAGGCTGTAATAACTGTTAAGTATATTTCAATAAAGAAACTTCACTTTCTAATGAGATTTAGATTTTACAAACACATTACAATCCACCTAATAACTGTGTTTAAGTTACTCTGAGTTATGTTTTTAAAGTTATCGTCCTGATTTCTTTTGTTTGTCAAATCACAAGTAGCAATGGATATTTTCATGCTCTGGTGGGAGTGAGACTTGTAATGACAACACGCATAACGTTCTATCACACACTGTATAAACTGTTATAGTATACGTTAACATGAACTTCGGTGATGATGCCTGGTGTGTTGAACATCAGTACTGGATATTCAGGTTAGTAAACACTGAGTATGGTAGTGACAAAATACATTGCAAATGGACTTTGCATTGTGAGTAGGCCCCTGCTGGCAGTCAGTGTAGATGAGATGACGTCATGCTATTTCGTACATTGCATGAAGATGAAAATGTTTAGCTAATTCACACATGAATTATGCTCTTAAGCATGTTTTTGTGCTTTTCTTTTCATTGATTTCTTTTGTAATACACGACTGTGTATTTAGCTTTGTGACTATGATGCCAACGTGATAGACCAAATTATATAGAACAGCTGTTGCATAATCTCAAGTGTACCTCGTCACAATAAGGAAATTCGACAGATTTAGTATAGTATAGATATTTACGTGAATAAACAAACCGCACATATACTTGTAATACCTAAGATGATATTTTCTTGTTTTAGTGATGAATGTTACAACTTTTTATTTTTTTAAAGCGTTCAACATGATATTCATGCATGTAACCCTCGATGTTGATGATATCAAAACGTACATACAAAGCTGCATATTAAATTCAAACTAAACAAGTGTTAGAGAGGAGTATGTGGCTGCGTCTAATATACTCATTAAGATCAGTTACCTTGTAGACATGATGCCTCGATATTGACTACCACTGGATAGGCGTATCCACGTATTTCCTCAGTTGATGTATATAGTCTGAGTCTCAATTTGTGGCCGAGTGAGGAGATGGGTAGAGATTTGGCGAAATTCAACAGTACAACGTCGCGTTCTGTGGCTGATATCTCATCCTTTACGGTTACTTCAACGCGCTGATTTACTGCAGATTGCAGGCGAAGGACCATTCTCTCGCCGTCAGGTGCTTCTATTTCCCACCTGTCGGCAACTACCTCAAACACTGAGTCTACCCTCATTTCTACGGTGAAGTCATTGGTTGAACAGTCAAATGAGTGATCTGCAGTCAGGGGTAAAAGACACATTGAGAGAAAGTTATGTTCTAGGATTCAAAGTACATCAATTAATTTCCATGAAATTTTCATTGACCAAACGAGAGGGAGAGTGTATAATTTTTGGAACAGACACACACAGAAAAAAAAAACTGAAAGAAGCAAAGGTAGCACATTTTCGATGTTATTAACTCTACAGGAGTGAGTTTGTGGCGTTTGACAAACATGTGTTAAACCCACATCGGCAGTTTGGCTTGCTGAATATAAGTCGAATCATGGTAAACCCATGTATGTATATGCTTTTTACACAGGACATCATTTTTATGTAAAACCTCGCGCACAGACCCACCACACTGAATTATTATTCATGTCTCCCCTGAAGGAGACTGTGTATGTGTCGAAAAAAAAATAGTTTGAATAAATCGCACTGTTGGACTAAAATGCATTACTTTCCTACTTCGTCATCTCTTCTGTACTGGTACCACGTACACGCAGACTGTGTTAATTCGTTCACAGGAAAAAAAAAAATCCTCTGAAATACTTTCTTATAAGCAGCTGCGAGATCTACATTTGAACTGACCACAGATGATTGTGCTTGGAGATCCCCATTTGAAATATTTCATCGCCTCTGCATTTAAGTCTATCAGAAAAAAGGGTATGAAACGCAGGGCTACTTACTGTATACATCCGATGAACTTTGCCAGGAAAAGGACAATAATATGACCACCATTATCATCCACGTTTTCAAATGGAAAGCCATAACTTCTTTCTATATGTTCACTCATTGACAAGCGCACAATCTGAACAGGAATAATCAATATTTCGCATGAACCTCGCGTCGTCTTAGTTATGACTAGGAGGTGAAATATCCCAGCAAATTCAACATTGATTGTAAAGCCTACAGAAAAGACATTGTCACGTCATCTCGACCGCACCCTGTTCTGCGCTCGGTTGATGCGCACGAACATCCCATTTTCTGTTGTGAGTCACGTGATATGATGTGATGGCCAATCATCCCTGGACTTTATGGCGCGTATAGTGCGAGAAATGAAAGCGAAACTCAACTCCACCCCATACAGTTTAATTCAAAATGTGATTGAATACATACGGTGAAATCGAATAGTTAGAACGAGAGCGGTTTTGTTGAAGTGGGGAAAGAAGAGATTTACAGAACTATATAATAAGGGAGGTGGCCTTCACAGTCACCCAGTTGTTTCCGTGTATACTACAGTAATGGATATGGTGCGGAAGTACAGCCTGGAGTTTACATATGTTATATATATATTATATATATAAATTCATGTTAAATGTATGGTTGCAATGATCACTTCTTAAAGGGTGGGTAACTTGGTGATTTTTTATATATTTTCAATTTCAAGTATGAATATCACCATCTCATCTAATATGCAAGTGTTACCTCAGCCAGACAATTCTTCAAACGAATGGGACAGATACTTTTATCAACATTTCTCTCAACTCCAGCAAGTACCTCTTAAATTTTTGAATTGATGCCTTGTAGTTTCTGCAAACGTGTGTACCTCCGCTGCCGGAGGGAGACGAGATAGGAGTTTATAGTGTCAAGATAGTAAACTGGTATGAAGACTTATAGAAAATATATAACACCAAAATTTCTTGAAAGATGTATAGTAAGACATATTCCCTTGATATTTGGCGCACTGCAGTATGTTGACGCTATTTTGTATGCCTCGAGACTTTGAAGAAGATAATTTTAGTGCTATGCGTGTGATTCTTTGTATATTTTCTTTAATATACAAATGTGATTTTTTTTTTTTTTGGGGGGGGGATAAGCAAAACTAACAACATTGCCTACAACATTATGAACGTATTGAACTATCTTTCAAGCCAATCAAGTCTCACGTAGTAAGCATGAGACTCCTCTCCTCCCCCCTCTCTCCCCTATCCATCTCTCTGAAGCTCACAAACCTGAAAAGATTAAAGTCATTTAAATAAAACACTCTTAACAAATTGATTTCCAACCACCCAAGCCTTATATATCGGAACAATCTTCAAAGTATGCACCAGCTCGCAAGATTTACAGCCTATTGCTAGGATCGCTGGCGCTGGAAGGGAGACACTCCCGCCAACACTCTCCCTCCGGCTCGGCCGCTTCCTTCCCACGGGTGATCTAACGTATAGACCAGGGTATTCTGCCTGTAATAGTATTATAACATTATTAACCAGTTTGTCTGAAATCATTATCAGCTCAACAGGGGTGGCACGAGCATCTACGTCTCGTGACGGCAACATGCTGTTAACCTCCCGCTCTAACTTTGGTGAACACTGTGCGGGTTCTCGTTTATTGAAGTCAAAATCACAACCAATTTCTAACAGTGCTTTGAAAGTTTGTACCGAAAATTTGAATTGCAATGATAATGTTAACTCTGGCGAAGCACAAAATGCTCTTCAGGAGCGACCACATGAACTAATCAAAAGTAGAATTAATAATTTCATGAATGGTTCAATTCCTCCGCTCAGAAAGAGGGGTCTAAAATTTGCCCATTTGAATATTCGTAGTTTAATTTCTAAAATTGATGAACTTAGATTACTTCTGAGACATACATCACTTGATGTCATTGGTTTGAATGAGACATTTTGTGATTCCATGATTGATGATTCTGAATTGCATATCGATGATTATGTCCTATTACGTAGAGACCGTACAAGACATGGTGGTGGTGTGGCTGTATATATTTCCAAAAGATTCAACTATGAAATAAGAGACGATTTGAATTCATCTACTTTAGAATGCCTTTGGTTTGAATTGCATTATCCAAATAAGCCTTCCATCCTTGTAGGGGAATTTTACAGACCTCCGAATTCTCACGTCGATTTCTTTGACGAATTAGACAGGACTTTGGACTCTGCTCTCTCGGAACATATGAGTTGTATTATATTAGGTGATTTCAATTGTAATATGCCACACCAATATGATGTGAATGCCGAAAAAGTTATGTTTTATACAAATATGTATGGACTAAGTCAGTTTATTGATACTGCCACAAGAGTTACAAATACTGCCTCCACTTTAATTGATTTGATATTTGTATCAGACAAAGAACTTTACAGTGAATGGGGAATATTTGAGACTAGCATTAGCGATCATTATTTGGTATATGCTATTCGGGACTTCAGTGCAAAGATCCATCAAAAATCTGAATGTGCGGAATTTCGCTCATTCAAAAATCTTAATGAGGAGGAATTTTATAGTGATTTGAGAAGTGCTCCGTGGCAGGTCATAAAAGATATAGATGACGTTGATGATGCGTGGGATATGTGGTTGACTCTTTTCAATGATGTTATCAACAAGCACATACCTTTGCGCAAAAAGCGGATAAGAAAACATGCATGTCCATGGATATCTGATGAGATTGTTAAGCTCATGACGGAACGTGATAAAGTTCTCAAAGCTGCTAAATCTAACAATAGTGATGATCTTTGGAATACCTATAAATATCTAAAAAACAAAGTTACTCATCTCATGAGAATAAGAAAAAAACAGTATAACACTGACCAAATTTTACAAAATCGTAACAACAGTAAGAAAATGTGGAAGAGCTTGACGGAACTTACGCCTAAATCATCACCCATTTCTCCCAATACCATAAAGGTTGATGATGCAGAAGTATCGGACAACGCAAGTATTGCTGAAGCATTCAACAATTTTTTCATATCTAATGCTACTAAAATTACAAAAGACCTGCAGAGGAATACTTCGCAAATGATATTTGATGAGGACAAAGGCTTTGTTCCATCTCATTCTCAATTTAATGTAAGTATGATAACGAGAGATTTTGTATTGAGACAGATCGAGCTTCTTGGCATAGATAAAGCAACCGGAGAAGATCACATCGGCTGCAAACTTTTAAAGATGACAAAGAATGTTATTGCAGAATCTCTTTGTGATATTATCAACAAATCCCTGTCTACGGGAGTTGTTCCACGTGAATGGAAAAAGGCTCGGGTAGTTCCGATATTTAAAGCAGGAGATATTTCTTCGTTGAATAACTACCACCGCTTCTCAATCTTACCAACAGTGAGTAAAATTATCGAAAGGGCCGTACGTCAACAACTGAGCGAATTCATGAATGCGAATGATTTACTACACCCTAATCAATCTGGTTTTAGACCATTTCATTCCACATCAACTGCTCTTGCAAAACTTGTGAATCAGTGGTCTTTGAATATAGATAATAATCAAATTTCTGGAGTTGCCTTCATAGATCTTCGGAAGGCATTTGACACTGTAGATCATGATCTACTTTTACATAAATTAAAGTGTATAGGGTGTAGTAAGACGACTGTAGATTGGTTTAAATCCTATTTAAGTGACAGACAGCAAGTGACGCAATTCAAAGGAGCCAAGTCCCATCCTTCAACTATTAAATTGGGTGTACCTCAAGGGTCAATTCTTGGTCCCCTTTTATTTTCAATATATGTCAACAGTCTACCCGAGTGTACTTCAGAAGGTGTTATAGATATGTACGTTGACGATACGACCCTCACTGTCAGTGCTAATGACGCAACAGTTTTAGAAGAAAAGATAACTGTTGCACTAAATAAAGTAATGGGGTGGATTAAGAAAAATCGGCAAAACTTCTGTCATGATTATCGGCTCCCGTGCTAATCTCGGGAAAATTGAAAATTTCAGTATTTCATTAGATGGTAGTCGGATTAAAAGAGTTCAGTTCACTAAATGTTTAGGTGTTTTAATAGATGAAGAACTGAAATGGTCTAAACAAATCGAAGATGTATGTAAACGTACCCAAAAAAGTGTCTGCATGATAAAGAGAGCGAAGGCCTTTTTGCCCCAACAATCCCTAAAATTACTTTATAATAGTCTAGTGTTACCACAATTTGATTACTGTTCTGTTGTTTGGTCAAACAGATTTCAATACCATACAACTAAGCTAGAAAAAATTCAAAAGAGGGCAGCAAGAATAATTTTGGACAAAACATATGACACACCGTCGGCTGATTTATTCAAAAGTCTTAAATGGATGACACTAGACAAACGTTTTGATTTCAGCCTCGTTATGATGATATATAAATGCGTCCATAACTTAGCACCTTCGTACCTTCAGGTGCACTTAGTTAAGCCTATCGATGTACATGAACATCATACAAGGCTAATAGACAGTGGAAATCTATGTGTGCCAAGATTTCGCTCTGATTGTCACAAGTGCAGCCCAATCGTATCCTCTGTACTTGAATGGAACAGGCTAGATCATTCAATTAGATCAGCTTCTTCCATATATTCATTTAAGAGATTGTTTAAGCAAAGTTGCTATTTGTAAGTAACACACGAAATTCATTCTGGGCTTTATCATTCCTGTATAATAGCGTTTTTAATTGTTATTTCGGCATTCTGGTGATCTCTTGCTGTGGCATGTACTTTTTATGTTACTTTGCAATGTACAGTATGCTGGTATGTATCTACACTGTATTATGTCATCTTCTGTATATGGGTGAGAATTTTGAACGATGTACAATTGCCAATTTTCGCACCTTATGACATTCTTTCCCTTAGAACACGCCAGGATGATCTAAGAAACCATATTTTTTCATGTCATCTCAAAGATTGGTAAATTTCCTTTCAGGAAATATATGGTTTGGTTGACTTTTGTCTGAAATTTTTCATTTGACAAGGACTTAAAGCGTAAAAATACGGTAAAAACGCTATTTTCACAATAATTTTTGTTTTTCAAACTAATGATGTGCATTTTTAAGCGTACGTGGCATCTAGTATCTGACCATGTTCTGGCTCTGACATATCATGGGTATGAACCACAAAATTATAAGAACTTTATGAGCACGTACAAAATCACAGAGAACAATTGAAATATCAAAGTCCTAAACAGACGAACGTGCGTGGTGCTTTTATTAGGTGATACGCTATCAGCGTATCACCTATTGTGATTGCCAAAATTTCTCTTTTTAGGTGATACGCTATCAGCGTATCACCTATTTTGATTGCCAAAATTTCTCTTTTTTTTATTCTTCTTTCTTTCTGCCACATTTTGTGTCGTCAATATCTCAACAATGACATTACGGAATAACATGACATTTTCAGTCAACATGTCTCATGACAAAATCTAGCCACAATAAGGTTTTCATGACAGTAACATATCTATGACGTCATCTAGGCGCCATTTTGTGATTTTCGGACCTTGTCACATGATCGATCATAACTTCATAACTGGATATCATTTCTGTATCATTTTCGGTGGACATAAAGTTCAGGTCACGCTCTATCTTACTTTTTAACGCTAGTTACCCAGGTCTTCATTACGCGCGCGTTTGCGCGCGTCAAAATTTTAAAAGGCTCAAAACGACTTCCCAATGGGAAATCTCGAAGTTTCAGACAATTTTAAGCGTTTCAAACATTTTCTCGCGTGCGCGTCCGTCCGCGCAATTTCGCGCGCAGAGGGCGTAAGCAACATGAAAATGCATTTTTTTTGACTGATTTGGATTCCTGATACTTTGAGTAACAATATCCATTGATTTCCGATCGATGTTGACCTATAACAAAGAAATGCACTGGCGTCAAAGTTGAAATTCCGCGCGCGCGTCTTTCTGCAAATATAGTGAAAAAACATGTCTTTGTTTATTTCGGCATAGCTCTTTAAATCGTCCATTGACCCTATATTTCTATTGCATATTACAAAAGCATATGAATTGGAAATAACGTTTCAAGTACCAATATTGCCAGGAAAACTCATGACGTCATCATATCATCATCTGAAATCAAAAAAGTGGAATTAATTTTTTTGAGGTACTGTTTCTGTCATTCATTTACTCGTATCTCTGTTGTTTAAGCTCAATATTATCCCAAATTCAGATATGTTGTACTTTGAACATTTGCCTTTTAAGTCCATATCATGCTTTTGATATTTGATGACGTCATCATACCTTAAATTGTGATTAAAGGTAAAGACGCAAAATCGGACAAGTTTACGTGTATTGTCTATGGGAGGTGAGTTTTTTTTAAACCATGCATTGACTTAACAACGTTTAAGCACCTTTATCTCAGCTGATTTTGTTTCATTTCCTCTGAAACTTAAGTATGTTGTAGCTGTGACAATAAGCTGCAGTAATCATGCATTTTATTCTTTGAAATCTCCTCATGAGGTTGACAATTTTGCAATTTAAAACTGAAAATGAGAATGGAATGTGGACGAAACGATTCCTGATTCATCTTTCACGTACATAAATCTACGTTCCTCTAATTTTCTCGTCGAGACGTATGGCCGAGTGGTTAGAGGCGTCGTCTCAGAAACGTGAGGTTGCACACGTACGGGTTCGAACCTCACAAGAGCACGAAAGAAAATAATTATTTTTTTAATTTGTTTTTTCTTCAATGGAGTACTACACCTTCGTCCATGTAGAAATCACGTTCGCATGTATAGACAACTATACGCACACACTCACATAGTATCCCTTTGTTTTGCGTTGGAGACTGCATTACTTCGACTGCTGCAAAATTTTGCAGGCTGGGCTTGTCAAACTGATTTAAAATATTGTAATAAAATGAAATTTGTTCATATCAATTCAGTAACACAATGTAGTCGTGGTTACTTTGTGCTGATTTATACATGGAACAAGCTATACATTGTAAAAAAGGTATTTGAATTGTTCCTTTAAGTCAGTCTTCTGTATTGATGATTATTTGTCAATTAGTGGTTTTTGTGGAGTTTCAGATAGTGATAAAAAGTATAGATGATAAGTACAGCGATAATTCCTACAGTTAGTTCAAAGTTGTGTTACAGAGGTTTGATACATACATTTAGCATTGTGTGTGTGTGTCCACGTGTGTATACAGGTTGGCCATATGACACATTCTAGACAATTAATCTTAATTAATTAGCAAACGTGATCAGCTATGGAACTGAATATGGTACTAATGTATGATGTTAATGATTCTAATTAAACTGTGACGAGTTTAAAGGGATAGCTTAACTGTGTGTAAAAATAAAGCAATTATAAGGAAATTTTAGGGGAATTTGATAACCATGCCTATAATAATTTCATACAGGTACTAATAGCTGCCTCATGTTCATGTGATCGATCGTCATGTCAATAGCAAACTGACAACGTACGATGAATATGTTATACATTGAACAACTTTCAAGTCCATATCGTTATTTTCTAATTTGATGACGTCATCATGCTAGAAGGTATGGTTAAAGGCGAGATATCGAAATCAGCGAAGATTGTACGTTATGTCTATGAAAGGGGATTTTTGTTTTTTATCCATGCATTGACTCGATAACGCTCGAGCACCTTTACCTCACTTGATTTTGATTTCCTCTGAAACTTAAGTATGTTGTAGCTGAGACAATAAGCTGCAGTAATCATACATTTTATTTTATTTTTTTTAATCTTCTCACCAGGTTGAGTATTTTGCAGCATAAAACTGAAAATGAGAATGGAAGATGGACGAAACGATTCCTGAGTCATCTTTCACATATAAGTTTACGTTCCTCATATTTTCTCGTCGAGACGTATGACTGAGAGGTTAAAGGCGACGTCTCAGAGACGTAAGGTTGCACACGTGCGTGATTAAAGGCAAGGTATCAAAAACCAGCCGATTATAGGTTTTATGTCTGCGGGACGTATTTTTCCCAAGTTGCCAGAAATGGCATAGCGACCTCAGTCGTTACAAGGCCGCTTTTCCGTCTAGCAATGCAATAGATGTTCACACGGCCACGTTTAATAGTTGAGTGGGCATTGACTTTCCCCCTGTTATATCTATACATTGTTGTGTGTATTTTTTTTTGTCTTACCATTTCCGTGGATGACCCGTGGCCGAGTGGTTACAGAAACGGTTTGGCATGCACGCTCAATATATTTTCAAGGTGCCTATATCACATTCTTTTCTTTGTCGATCGCAGATGACCGTCATCTGATGACCACAAGCGTATCACCTAACTCGTCCTCAATGTGACGAGTTTTCATGTCTCGTTTTTTATTCTTCTTTCTTTCTGCCACATTTTGTGTCGTCAATATCTCAACAATGACATTACGGAATGACATGACATTTTCAGTCAACATGTCTCATAACAATATCTAGCCACAATAAGGTTTTCATGACAGTAACATATCTATGACGTCATCTAGGCGCCATTTTGTGATTTTCGGACCTTGTCACATGATCGATCATAACTTCATAACTAGATATCATTTCTGTATCATTTTCGGTGGACACAAAGTTCAGGTCACGCTCTATCTTACATTTTAACGCTAGTTACCCAGGTCATCATTACGCGCGCGTTTGCGCGCGTCAAAATTTTAAAAGGCTCAAAACGACTTCCCAATGGGAAATCTCGAAGTTTCAGACAATTTTAAGCGTTTCAAACATTTTCTCGCGTGCGCGTCCGTCCGCGCAATTTCGCGCGCAGAGGGCGTAACTAACATGAAAATGCAATTTTTATGACTGATTTGGATTTCTGATACTTTGAGTAACAATATCCATTGATTTCCGATCGATTTTGACCTATAACAAAGGAATGCACTGGCGTCAAAGTTGAAATTCCGCGTACGCGTCTTTCTGCAAATATAGTGAAAAAACATGTTTTTGTTTATGTCGCCATAGCTCTTTAAATCGTCCATTGACCCTATATTTCTATTGCATATTACAAAAGCATATGAATTGGAAATAACGTTTCAAGTACCAATATTGCCAGGAAAACTCATGACGTCATCATATCATCATCTGAAATCAAAAAAGTGGAATTAATTTTTTTGAGGTACTCTTTCTGACATTCATTTACTCGTATCTCTATTGTTTAAGCTTAATATCACCCCAAATTCAGATATGTTTTACTTTGAACATTTGCCTTTCAAGTCCATGTCATGGTTTTGAAATTTGATGACGTCATCATACTTTAAATTGTGATTAAAGGTAAAGACGCAAAATCGGACAAGTTTACGTGTTATGTCTATGGGAGGTGATTTTTTTAAAAACCATACATTGACTTGACAACGTTTAAGCACCTTTATCTCAGATGATTTTGCTTCATTTCCTCTGAAAATTAAGTATGTTGTAGCTGTGACAATAAGCTGCAGTAATCATGCATTTTATTCTTTGAAATCTCCTCATCAGGTTGACAATTTTGCAATTTAAAACTGAAAATGAGAATGGAATGCGGACGAAACGATTCCTGATTCATCTTTCACGTACATAAGTTTACGTTCCTCTAATTTTCTCGTCGAGACGTATGGCCGAGTGGTTAGAGGTGTCGTCACAGAAACGTGAGGTTGCACACGTACGGGTTCGAACCTCACAAGAGCACGAAAGAAAATAATAATTTTTTTTTTACTTTTTTTCTTCAATGGAGTACTACACCTTTGTCCATGTAGAAGTCACGTTCGCATGTAAACACACCTATACGCACACACTCACACAGTATCCCTTTGTTTATCGTTGGAGATTGCATTGCTTCGACTGCTGCAAAATATTGCAGGCTGGGCTTTTCAAGCTGATCATGGTATATTGTAACAAAATGAAATTTGTTCATATCAATTCAGTAACACAATGTAGTCGTGGTTACTTTGTGCTGATTTTATACATGTAAGAAGCTATACATTGTAAAAAAAGGTATTTGAATTGTTCCTTTAAGTCAGTCTTCTGTATTGATGATTATTTGTCAATTAGTGGTTTTTGTGGAGCTTCAGATAATGATAAAAAGTATGTATGATAAGTGCAGCGATACTTTCTACAGTTAGTTCAAAGTTGTGTTACAGAGGTTTGATACATACATTTAGCATTGTGTTTGTGTGTCCACGTGTGTATACAGGTTGGCCATATGGCACATTCTAGACAATAAATCTTAATTAATTAGCAAACGCGATCAGCTATGGAACTGAATATGGTACTAATGTATGATGTTCATGATTCTCATTAAACTGTGACGACTTTAAAAAGAGAGCTTAACTGTGTGTAAAAATAAAGCAATAATAAGGAAATTTTAAGGGAATTTGATAACCATGCCTATAATAATTTCATACAGGTACTAATAGCTGCCTCATATTCGTGTGATTGATCGTCATGTCAATAGCAAACTGACAACGTACGATTAATATATTATACATTAAACAACTGTCTTTCAAATCCATATCGATGTTTTCTAGTTTGAGGACGTCATCATACTTTCAATTGTGATAAAAGTAAAGACACAAAATCGGACAAGTTTACGTGTTATGTCTATGGGAGGTGATTTTTTTTTAAAACCATGCATTGACTTGACAACGTTTAAGCACCTCTATCTCAGCTGATTTTGCTTCATTTCCTCTGAAACTTTAGTATGTTGTAGCTGAGACAATAAGCTGCAGTAATCATGCATTTTATTCTTTGAAATCTCCTCATCAGATTGACAATTTTGCAGTTTAAAACTGAAAATGAAAATGGAATGTGGACAAAACGATTCCTCATGTATCTTTCACATACATAAGTTTACGTTCCCCATATTTTCTCGTCGAGACGTATGGCCGAGTGGCTAAAGGCGACGTCTCAGAGACGTAAGGTTGCGGGTTGGAACCCCACAAGATCACGAAACAAAATACTTAGCTATTTTACTTTTTTTTCTTCAATTTTGTATTACATATTCGTCCATGTAGAAATCACGTACGTATATAAACGCACCTATACACACACACAGACACACACACACACGCCATATCCCTCTTTTTTGTGTGTTGGAGACCACATTGCTTCGACTGCAGCACAATTTTGCAGGTTGACTTTGTCAAACCGATCATAGTATGTAATGACGACGACTGAGGTGTTGTACTTTGAACAATTGTCTTTCAAGACGATGTCATTGTTTTGTAATTTGATGACGTCATTACACTGAAAATTGTGATTAAAGGCAAGGTATCAAAACCAGCCGATTATAGGTTTTATGTCTGCGGGACGTATTTTTCCCAAGTTGCCAGAAATGGCATAGCGACCTCAGTCGTTACAAGGCCGCTTTTCCGTCTAGCAATGCAATAGATGTTCACACGGCCACGTTGGTTGAGTGGGCATTGACTTTCCCCCTGTTATATCTATACATTGTTTTTTTTTTTTTGTCTTACCATTTCCGTGGATGACCCGTGGCCGAGTGGTTACAGAAACGGTTTCGCATGTACGCTCAATATAACTTCAAGGTGCCTATATCACTTTCTTTTCTTTGTCGATCACAGATGACTGTCATCTGATGACCACAAGCGTATCACCTAACTCGTCCTCAATGTGACGAGTTTTCATGTCTCGTTAGGTGATACGCTATCAGCGTATCACCTATTGTGATTGTCAAAATCTCTCTTTATTTTTTTTTATTCTTCTTTCTTTCTGGACAATTTTGTGTCGTCAATATCTCAACAATGACATTACGGAATGACATGAAATTTTCAGTCAACATGTCTCATAACAATATCTAGCCACAATAAGGTTTTCATGACAGTAACATATCTATGACGTCATCTAGGCGCCATTTTGTGATTTTCGGACCTTGTCACATGATCGATCATAACTTCATAACTAGATGTCATTTCTGCATCATTTTCGGTGGACATAAAGTTCAGGTCACGCTCTATCTTACTTTTTAACGCTAGTTACCCAGGTCTTCATTACGCGCGCCTACGCGCGCGTCAAAATTTTAAAAGGCTCAAAACGACTTCCCAATGGGAAATCTCGAAGTTTCAGACAATTTTAAGCGTTTCAAACATTTTCTCGCGTGCGCGTCCGTCCGCGCAATTTCACGCGCAGAGGGCGTAACCAACATGAAAATGCAATTTTTTTGACTGATTTGGATTCCTGATACTTTGAGTAACAATATCCACTGATTTCCGATCGATGTTGACCTATAACAAAGGAATGCACTGGCGTCAAAGTTGAAATTCCGCGCGCGCGTCTTTCTGCAAATATAGTGAAAAAACATGTCTTTGTTTATTTCGCCATAGCTCTTTAAATCGTCCGTTGACCCGATATTTCTATTGCATATTACAAAAGCATATGAATTGTAAATAACATTCCTAGTATCAATATTGCCAGGAAAACGCGATGAAGTGATCATATCGTCATTTTGAATAAAAAAAGTGGAATTGATTTTTTTGAGGTACTGTTTCTGACATTCATTTGCTCGTATCTCTGTTGTTTAAGCTCAATATTATCCCAAATTCACTTATGTTGTCCTTTAAACATTTGCCTTTCAAGTCCATGTCATGGTTTTGAAATTTGATGACGTCATCATACTTTAAATTGTGATTAAAAGTAAAGATGCAAAATCGGACAAGTTTACGTGTTATGTCTATGGGAGGTGATTTTTTTTAAAAGCATGCATTGACTTAACAACGTTTAAGCACCTTTATCTCAGCTGATTTTGCTTCATTTCCTCTGAAACTTTAGTATGTTGTAGCTGAGACAATAAGCTGCAGTAATCATGCATTTTATTCTTTGAAATCTCCTCATCAGATTGACAATTTTGCAGTTTAAAACTGAAAATGAAAATGGAATGTGGACAAAACGATTCCTCATGTATCTTTCATATACATAAGTTTACGTTCCCCATATTTTCTCGTCGAGACGTATGGCCGAGTGGTTAAAGGCGCCGTCTCAGAGACGTGAGGTTGCGGGTTCGAACCCCACAAGATCACGAAACAATTTTTTTTTATTTTACTTTTTTTTCTTCAATTTGTATTATATATTCGTCCATGTAGAAATCACGTTCGTATATAAACGCACCTATACACACACACAGACACACACACACGCCATATCCCTCTTTTTTGTGTGTTGGAGACCACATTGCTTCGACTGCAGCAACATTTTGCAGGTTGACTTTGTCAAACCGATCATAGTATGTAATGACGACGACTGAGGTGTTGTACTTTGAACAATTGTCTTTCAAGACGATGTCATTGTTTTGTAATTTGATGACGTCATTACACTGAAAATTGTGATTAAAGGCAAGGTATCAAAACCAGCCGATTATAGGTTTTATGTCTGCGGGACGTATTTTTCCCAAGTTGCCAGAAATGGCATAGCGACCTCAGTCGTTACAAGGCCGCTTTTCCGTCTAGCAATGCAATAGATGTTCACACGGCCACGTTAGTTGAGTGGGCATTGACTTTCCCCCTGTTATATCTATACATTGTTTTTTTTTTTTTGTCTTACCATTTCCGTGGATGACCCGTGGCCGAGTGGTTACAGAAACGGTTTCGCATGCACGCTCAATATAACTTCAAGGTGCCTATATCACATTCTTTTCTTTGTCGATCACAGATGACTGTCATCTGATGACCACAAGCGTATCACCTAACTCGTCCTCAATGTGACGAGTTTTCATGTCTCGTTTTTATTCTTCTTTCTTTCTGCCACATTTTGTGTCGTCAATATCTCAACAATGACATTACGGAATAACATGACATTTTCAGTCAACATGTCTCATAACAATATCTAGCCACAATAAGGTTTTCATGACAGTAACATATCTATGACGTCATCTAGGCGCCATTTTGTGATTTTCGGACCTTGTCACATGATCGATCATAACTTCATAACTAGATATCATTTCTGTATCATTTTCGGTGGACATAAAGTTCAGGTCACGCTCTATCTTACTTTTTAACGCTAGTTACCCAGGTCATCATTACGCGCGCGTTTGCGCGCGTCAAAATTTTAAAAGGCTCAAAACGACTTCCCAATGGGAAATCTCGAAGTTTCAGACAATTTTAAGCGTTTCAAACATTTTCTCGCGTGCGCGTCCGTCCGCGCAATTTCGCGCGCAGAGGGCGTGACCAACATGACAATGCAATTTTTTTGACTGATTTGGATTTCTGATACTTTGAGTAACAATATCCATTGATTTCCGATCGATTTTGACCTATAACAAAGGAATGCACTGGCGTCAAAGTTGAAATTCCGCGCGCGCGTCTTTCTGCAAATATAGTGAAAAAACATGTCTTTGTTTATTTCGCCATAGCTCTTTAAATCGTCCATTGACCCTATATTTCTCTCGCATATTACAAAAGCATATGAATTGGAAATAACGTTTCAAGTACCAATATTGCCAGGAAAACTCATGACGTCATCATATCATCATCTGAAATCAAAAAAGTGGAATTAATTTTTTTGAGGTACTGTTTCTGACATTCATTTACTCGTATCTCTATTGTTTAAGCTTAATATTACCCCAAATTCAGATATGTTTTACTTTGAACATTTCCCTTTCAAGTCCATGTCATGGTTTTGAAATTTGATGACGTCATCATACTTTAAATTGTGATTAAAAGTAAAGACACAAAATCGGACAAGTTTACGTGTTATGTCTATGGGAGGTGATTTTTTTAAAAACCATGCATTGACTTGACAACGTTTAAGCACCTTAATCTCAGCTGATTTTGCTCCATTTCCTCTGAAACTTAAGTATGTTGTAGCTCAGACAATAAGCTGCAGTCATCATGTATTTTATATTTTCAAATCTCCTCATTAGGTCGACAATTTTGTAGTTAAAAACTGAAAATGAGAATGCAATCTGTACGGAACAATTCCCGATTGTTCTTTGCAACTGGATATTGGTCGAATCCACGCGGCCACTTGTGGGAAGTTGAATAGCGCCATCACAAGTCAACGCTATAACGACAGTGTTATTATACATTTAAGTTTCTCATTCGATCTTCAGGACAGACGTATGGCGTAATCGCTTAGCGCGCTGGGTGTTCATAACGCCATACCGGAAGGAGAGAAGTTCGACTCCCGCAGGACTTTTCCCGTTCTTTCTTTTTCTTTTTTTTTTCGGCAGTTCAGCTTTACTCCGATGTCATTTATCATATTATTTTATCAAGTGTACGTAACCCGTGAACACGGCTGCTCTATTTCCCTTGTTTTGTATTGGAGTTTGGAGATTGGGTTTGCTTCATTAATTTTGTCACACTTAATGTTGTAAATTGCCCCTTGTTACAGTGTCCCGCTTGCCACCTTTCGTTTGCTCTTTCCTTTTCTCTTCATTGGTTATTGTTATACTGTAACAGGATAGGTAGGAACATGTACGTTTAAATAACTTGCAGGAATGGGAGCTGAATTGATTAACTCTAGTCCAGGTGTATGGCGTCTCGCTCATCTCTTTGAAATTCCAGATTGTTATTGTTTGACCTAATAACAGAGTTGTAGACAGGTTTTATGTTACTATAGAGGTATCTTGTGCCACATGAGTGGAAGGCATCACTGTTTAGTGGTAGTAATGAACTTTTTCATGTTGTATATGGTATAAAGATATAAATTTCACATCCAATCTTCGGGACAGCCGTGTGGCTTTATAGTCACTTGGCGCGCTGCATGGTCATTACACACCACCTTAGGACGAGATGTTTGAGACCCGCAGGACGCTATTATTTTTTTTCTCTCTCTTTCTTTGTTTTTCTTTTGGCAGTTCAGCTTCATTCCGATGTCATTACCCCACGACACACAGTCACTCAAGTTCCCCCTTTTTTGTGTCGGAGGCTGGAGGTTGGATTTGCTTCATTTATCATACGTAATGTTGTAAATTGCCCTTGGTATACAGTGCCCCGCTTGCCACCTTTCGTTTTCTCTTTCCTTTTCTCTACGTTTGTTCCTGTTACACTGCACAAGACAGGTCGGAAAATAATTTACATAACACAACCGGAGCAGGAATGGCAACTGAATAAATTAACTCTAGGCCAGGTGTATGGCGTCTCGCTCGTCTCTTTCAAATTCAAGTTGTTATTGTTTGACCCAATAACGGAATTGTAGACAGGTTTTATGTTGCTATAGAGGTATCTTGTGCCACATGATTAGAAGGCATCACTGTTTAGTAGTAGTAATGAACTTTTCATGTCCCTCCTTGTCAATTATAGTGTGTTCAAAGGGGTTGTGTGTCTATCTGCCAAAGAAAAGGAAAACCTTATTTTCGTCATGGCTATTTCTCTATACGTAACCGTAGGTGATGAGTATTGTTGGTATCTGAGCAGTGAATAGCACAGCATCAGGCTAAAATCCCCCTTAGTTATACGCGCTAAGCGTTCAATTTGATATATCTTTATTTATGTAGTCAATCACTGCTAATGGAGTTACAGAATTATGTTATGACACCTTTCACTGAAAGTTTGTAAAGCAAAGTTTATAGACAAGGCAAGCAATTGTACATGAATAATACCAATGATTTCAGAGGGAAATTATGGTATACCTAAATGTAAGGGTATCATTGCTTTGGAATTGCTGAGACAATATCTTGGCACGAGGGCTTCCACCTCTAATAACTGATCCCTTTGAAGATGTGTCGGTCACGGGTGATCGTCATGATTCGTCTTTCACGTAGAAGCTTCCGTTCCACACTCTTAGTTCGAGAAGACTTACCATCATACTTCAAATTGTGATTAAAGGTAAAGACTCAAAATCAGACAAGTTGACGTGTTATGTCTATGGGAGGTGATTTTTTTTTAAACCATGCATTGACTTGACAACGTTTAAGCACCTTTATTTCAGCTGATTTTGCTCCATTTCCTCTCAAACTTAAGTATGTGGTAGCTCAGACAATAAGCTGCAGTAATCATGCATTTTATTTTTTCAAATCTCCTCATCAGGTTGATAATTTTGCAGCTAAAAACTGAAAATGAGAATGGAATGTGGACCAAACGATTCCTGAATCATCTTTCACATTATAAGCTTACGTTCCTCAAATTTTCTCGTCAAGACGTACATGGCCGAGAGGATAAAGGCGACGTCACAAGAGACGTGATGTTGCACACGTACGGGTTCGAACCCCAAAGGAGCACGAAACAAAATACTTATATCTTTTGCTTTTTTTCTTTTATGGAGTATTCACCTTCGTCCATGTAGAAATCACGTTTTCATGTAAACGTACACACACACACACAGACACACACAATATCCCTTTGTTTTGTGTTGGAGACCACATTGCTTTGACAGGCAACTTGGACTTGAAATTACAAATGTTAAAGTGAAGATGACTCTTAAAAGACCGCATGGCCATGTTTGATTTTTTTTTTTTACAATATAAAGACCTATTGGTAAATATTCATTCACATATCCTTTCCAATCAACTTACTTGAACACGCCGACACCACACGAAATTTTCAATTAGTTGCATGACAGAAACAATTTCATCTGAATTATGTAGGACTGTATAAAGAATTGGACTTCACGAATATTTCTCAATATTACTTCAAGTCGCTACTTAACATTATTTTCGTTGTCGATCACTGAAAATGAGAATGGAATCTGGTTGAAACGATTCCCGATTTATCTTTGTAACTGTATATTGATCGAATCCACGCGGCCACTCGTGGGAAGTTGAATAGCGCTATCAGTCACTTGACGTATATAGCCAAAAAACTGAATATCAATGTAAATTTGTGTTGTGTATAGCATACATAGATAGATTTAAGTTTCGCACAAGATCATCGGATCTTCCGTGTGGCAGAATCGCTTAGCACGCTGCGTGTTTATAATGCCCGACCGGAAGGAGAGAAGTTAATCGAGTCCCGCAGGACTTTTCCCTTTTATTTCTTTTTTTCTTTTTTTTTTCTGCAGTTCAGCTTCACTCTTATGTCATGAACACAGCTACTCTATTTCCCTTGTTTTGCATTGGAGTTTGGAGGTTGGGTTTGCTTCATTAATTTTGTCACACTTAATGTTGTAAATTGCCCCTTGTTACAGTGTCCCGCTTGCCACCTTTCGTTTGCTCTTTCCTTTTCTCTTCATTGGTTATTGTTATACTGTAGCAGGATAGGTAGGAACATGTACGTTTAAATAACTTGCAGGAATGGGAGCTGAATTGATTAACTCTAGTCCAGGTGTATGGCGTCTCGCTCATCTCTTTGAAATTCCAGATTGTTATTGTTTGACCTAATAACGGAGTTGTAGACAGGTTTTATGTTACTATAGAGGTATCTTGTGCCACATGAGTGGAAGGCATCACTGTTTAGTGGTAGTAATGAACTTTTTCATGTTGTATATGGTATAAAGATATAAATTTCACATCCAATCTTCGGGACAGCCGTGTGGCTTTATAGTCACTTGGCGCGCTGCATGGTCATTACACACCACCTTAGGACGAGATGTTTGAGACCCGCAGGACGCTATTATTTTTTTTTCTCTCTCTTTCTTTGTTTTTCTTTTGGCAGTTCAGCTTCATTCCGATGTCATTACCCCACGACACACAGTCACTCAAGTTCCCCCTTTTTTTGTCGGAGGCTGGAGGTTGGATTTGCTTCATTTATCATACGTAATGTTGTAAATTGCCCTTGGTATACAGTGCCCCGCTTGCCACCTTTCGTTTTCTCTTTCCTTTTCTCTACGTTTGTTCCTGTTACACTGCACAAGACAGGTCGGAAAATAATTTACATAACACAACCGGAGCAGGAATGGCAACTGAATAAATTAACTCTAGGCCAGGTGTATGGCGTCTCGCTCGTCTCTTTCAAATTCAAGTTGTTATTGTTTGACCCAATAACGGAATTGTAGACAGGTTTTATGTTGCTATAGAGGTATCTTGTGCCACATGAGTAGAAGGCATCACTGTTTAGTAGTAGTAATGAACTTTTCATGTCCCTCCTTGTCAATTATAGTGTGTTCAAAGGGGTTGTGTGTCTATCTGCCAAAGAAAAGGAAAACCTTATTTTCGTCATGGCTATTTCTCTATACGTAACCGTAGGTGATGAGTATTGTTGGTATCTGAGCAGTGAATAGCACAGCATCAGGCTAAAATCCCCTTTAGTTATACGCGCTGAGCGTTCAATTTGATATATCTTTATTTATGTAGTCAATCACTGCTAATGGAGTTACAGAATTATGTTATGACACCTTTCACTGAAAGTTTGTAAAGCAAAGTTTATAGACAAGGCAAGCAATTGTACATGAATAATACCAATGATTTCAGAGGGAAATTATGGTATACCTAAATGTAAGGGTATCATTGCTTTGGAATTGCTGAGACAATATCTTGGCACGAGGGCTTCCACCTCTAATAACTGATCCCTTTGAAGATGTGTCGGTCACGGGTGATCGTCATGATTCGTCTTTCACGTAGAAGCTTCCGTTCCACACTCTTAGTTCGAGAAGACTTACCATCATACTTCAAATTGTGATTAAAGGTAAAGACTCAAAATCAGACAAGTTGACGTGTTATGTCTATGGGAGGTGATTTTTTTTTAAACCATGCATTGACTTGACAACGTTTAAGCACCTTTATTTCAGCTGATTTTGCTCCATTTCCTCTCAAACTTAAGTATGTGGTAGCTCAGACAATAAGCTGCAGTAATCATGCATTTTATTTTTTCAAATCTCCTCATCAGGTTGATAATTTTGCAGCTAAAAACTGAAAATGAGAATGGAATGTGGACCAAACGATTCCTGAATCATCTTTCACATTATAAGCTTACGTTCCTCAAATTTTCTCGTCAAGACGTACATGGCCGAGAGGATAAAGGCGACGTCACAAGAGACGTGATGTTGCACACGTACGGGTTCGAACCCCAAAGGAGCACGAAACAAAATACTTATATCTTTTGCTTTTTTTCTTTTATGGAGTATTCACCTTCGTCCATGTAGAAATCACGTTTTCATGTAAACGTACACACACACACACAGACACACACAATATCCCTTTGTTTTGTGTTGGAGACCACATTGCTTTGACAGGCAACTTGGACTTGAAATTACAAATGTTAAAGTGAAGATGACTCTTAAAAGACCGCATGGCCATGTTTGATTTTTTTTTTTTTTACAATATAAAGACCTATTGGTAAATATTCATTCACATATCCTTTCCAATCAACTTACTTGAACACGCCGACACCACACGAAATTTTCAATTAGTTGCATGACAGAAACAATTTCATCTGAATTATGTAGGACTGTATAAAGAATTGGACTTCACGAATATTTCTCAATATTACTTCAAGTCGCTACTTAACATTATTTTCGTTGTCGATCACTGAAAATGAGAATGGAATCTGGTTGAAACGATTCCCGATTTATCTTTGTAACTGTATATTGATCGAATCCACGCGGCCACTCGTGGGAAGTTGCATAGCGCTATCAGTCACTTGACGTATATAGCCAAAAAACTGAATATCAATGTAAATTTGTGTTGTGTATAGCATACATAGATAGATTTAAGTTTCGCACAAGATCATCGGATCTTCCGTGTGGCAGAATCGCTTAGCACGCTGCGTGTTTATAATGCCCGACCGGAAGGAGAGAAGTTAATCGAGTCCCGCAGGACTTTTTCCTTTTATTTCTTTTTTTCTTTTTTTTCTGCAGTTCAGCTTCACTCTTATGTCATGAACACAGCTACTCTATTTCCCTTGTTTTGCATTGGAGTTTGGAGGTTGGGTTTGCTTCATTAATTTTGTCACACGTAATGTTGTAAATTGCCCCTTGACACAGTACCCCGCTTGCCACCTTTCGTTTTCTCTTTTCTTTTCTCTTCATTTGTTCTTGTTATACTGTAGCAGGATATTTAGGAACGTGTACGTTTACATAACTAACATGAATGGGAACTGAATTAATTAACTCTAGTCCAGGTGCATGGCGTCTCGCTTATCTCTTTGGAATTCCAGGTTGTTATTGTTTGACCAAATAACGAAGTTAAAGACAGGCAGGGAAGGAATTCATAGTGACTTGATATTGCTTCATAATGAGGAATTTCGGGCAACACCTTTCCAAGTGTAGTGATTATGACGGGGTTCTCTGTCGTTTATTTTCGTCATGGCTGTTTCACTAGTTAGCCATAGGTGATATATGTTGCTGGCATCTTGGAGAATAGAACAGATCAGTACCAAACTGGAATAGCCCTATAAGCAATGTGGTAAGCGTTCAATTTTTTGCATTCTCTTTCTTCTTTAAAGTCAATCACTACTGATCGAAATACACACTATAATATGACACGTTCCACTGATAGTTTAGGAAAAGGGAGTTAATACACGATGCAATGATAAATGTGCTACCATTGATTTTAGAGACGTCATTGTGGTGTGGTACTGGTGATGGTAAGGGAACCATAGATTGCTTTTAAAGTAATGAGACAATCATTGGACCTTTGCATCAACACCGTATTCCCATCTAGAATATAATGCGGCGTGCGGCGTTTTTTAAAATCCTGACGTGGACATTTTCTTTTTCTTGTTTTTAATTTACGAATGTTATATCTAAATTTGTTTCTTTCCCCTAACATTTTTTTTTTGTTGAATATAAAGTTGGACGTTCCTTGACCGAGTCGAAGAGCAGCGATTTAGTTACAGTTTCAATGCATCTTGTTTACCATCTTCTCTGACATTAAATTGATGGTTTTTATATTTGACATTATCTGTCTATTTGCCTGTTTATGCTCATAAAACACTGCTATAACAACTAATACCTTTGCTTCACTTGTCACACGCAATGATATGGATTGCAGTTGTGCATGCAGTTTTACTTCTGCCACCTCTCGTTTTTCTCTCCCCTTTTCCCTCACTTTGGTTTTGTTATACTGCAGATGGGAATGATTACACTAACATAACCCAACTTGAAGTAGGAATGAGAACTGAATAAATTAACTCTAGGCCAGGTGAATATAGCGTCTCACTCATCTCTTTGAAATTTCAAGTTGTCATTGTTCGACCAACGGAGTTGAAGACAGGCTTTATGTTGCTATAGAGGTATCTCGCGCCACATGAATGGAATGCATACGCTGTTTAGTATTAGTAATGAATTTTTTCATGTCCATCCCTGCCAATAAAAGTGAAGTGTGTTTGACGGGGTTCTGTGTCATTCTGCCTATGAGAAAGGAAAGTTTTATTTTCGCCATGGTTGTTTCTCTATGCGTGGCCGTGGGTGATGGGTGTTGTTGGCATCTGGGCAGTAAAGAACCGAGTATCATGCTATAATACCCCCCCCCCCCCTTAGGTTCTAAGCGTTCAATACGGTGATATATCTCTCTTCTTTATCATGTCAATCACTGCTGATGGAATTACAGAGTTATGTTATGACACGTTTCACTCAAAGCTTAAAAAACAAAGTTTATGCAAGATACAAGCAATGGTGCATGAGTCCTATAGGCCATTGATTTTAGATGAGAAATTATGATATGCCTATAGTAGGGGTGTCATTGATTAGGAATTATTAATGACACGATTAAGCACTCCTTCCACTTCTAACTCTCCCCTTTGAATGTGTGTCGATCACGTGAGATCGTCATAAATTATCATTCACGTATAAGCTTTCGTTCAAAGTGTACTCTTAGTTGGAGGAGACCTATAGTTACATGGTTAAAGGCGATGTCTCTTTCGCTGGAGCCGTACGTTTCGCCCGTTTTTCTTTTGCCCTTTTCTCTTTAATTGAGGTATCACTTTCGTCCAGGATAAATCACATTCTCATGTAAACAGACTCACTTGCTCTGTATCCCTTGTTTTGTATCGGAGGCTTCATTGGTTTTACTGCTGGTAAATCTCACAGGCTTGTATATAGCTGTAAGAGCTCTCTGAACTGATCATTATGATAGCAAGATTAGAGGGAGTCATATTGGTTATGTAAATAATGGTCAAAGGTCATGTTTTAAAAGGCCACTGTTAAAGCCAGGATGGTTATAAACACTTAATTGTCATGTTTTATTTGTACGTGCCGAGGATCCCTTGGACCCCGTTTACAGTGTGAGGCTCGGCCGCGCCGAGCCCACCTTCATTTCGGTGTAAACGCGCAAAAGGCCAAATGCGGGGCCAAATTTGGCCTCGCATTAGGCCACGCTCTGGAGGTGGTCTCGGCCGCGGCCGAGCCGCGGTCGCGCCCGGCCTTTTTCTCAGTGTAAACGCAAACTGGGCTAAATGCGCGGCCAATTCTAGTCTGGCTTCCAAACCCTCGCCTGTACTATTTCGCTATTCAGGATATTAACCACTGCAACGTCGAAAACTAGTATAGTTGAAGGTGGTTTTGTCCTGCAAAGGATTTTCTCCTTCGGCAAAAGCCTTTGCCCGAACGACGGAATTCAGTTGGCAAAGGATCTGAAAACCAGACAATACCAAATTGCGTTTGTTTACAAGTAGAGCGCCACTACGACAAAATAATGAAAGGTTTGAATCAAAAGCGCGGTCGAGTCCGGCAGTGTAAACGGACTAAATTGCGGGGCTCGGCCTCGCAATTGAGGTTGGCCGCGGCCGCGGCTCTGCCCAGCCCCGCACCGTTAACGGGGTCTAAGTTTATGCACTGTACGTACTCAAAAAGTCCGTAAATCAACTTAGTCGCACACGCACAGAATTTCCACCTAGTTTGTGTGACAGAAAAACAAATGTGATCTGAATAATGTAGGCCCAAAAAAGTTCAACTAAGTATCTCATTATAACTTCCAGGTGCTATATTGCATTCTTTTCTTTGTCGATCACGGATAACCGATATCTGATGACCCCAAGCGTATCACCTAACTCGTCTTTAAAGTGACGAGTTTCATGTCTCGTTTCTATCGCTGCTGCAAATTCTACTTTGTTGTCCCAACTGTAATGTATACGAAAATTTGGTGTTCCACCTAATGAACATATCCTGCAAAAATTGTACGTCTGCTGGCTGTACATGGGACGTAATATTCTTTTATGCAAAATTATACTCAGTTTTCGTCACGGACGTGCTTCCGCTATTTTCTAATAAAGATCGTATCCCATTAACCGCTATTGGTGATATTGTTCTGAGTCGTAATCAACTAAGATCTAGCCACACGATAATATGTTTGTTTTGAGTTTCTGTCCATCCTTTGTCAAATAGGAACCGAAATTATATTTTTAGACGAACCTCCGAGAAAAAAAGAACGTCCGTGATGATTAAAACGTTTTCGAGTGGGACACCATCTTGCTTTGATGACGAAGGTGCATTTTACCTTTTGCTCTCTAGCCGAGGAGCTGCATGTTATTTTTGGAGCGGACTGAGGCTTGTCCGCAGTCTTTGGACCATGCAATTCACCGAAAACCAAGCAAATAATTAATATTTTCTCTGAAAATTCACTTCCTGATCCCCCTCTGAGCAATACATATGTTGTAAGGATGTCAAATTTCTTATGATTTGCATTGACAATACCTTTTCAAAATTTTGAAAGAGTTAGGAAGGCTAGGTACTCTCTGCCGATTAGTTATCTGTCCGGGAACATGACCCTATCAGTAGAACGAACGTCCGTGACAATTCCAGCGAACGTCCGTGACGTATGCAATCCCTTCGATAGGGATAACTTGTCCCGAAAGTGTCCTGTATTCTTTAAAACCTTTAGCTCCAATAGCCACAAATAAAGTTTTACAAAGTAAACAATGAGTTTAGGTCAGTAGTTTCAGAATTTTTAAGGCGTTATGTGATCATGATGAAGAAACAGTTGAAAATTTACTCACAATTTTACGCTTGTTTTCCCTCTAATTATACAAAAACAGCTAAACACTGAAAACAAAGTTTTTAGAAAATGGAATTTTGCGTAATCTGTAATTTCTGTGCATTTAAATTTCTTTCTAATGAAGATCTGGAGACAATTTGTACTGTTACATGTTCTGAAAGTTTCGCTCACGGACGTTCTGTCCGAGAAAGGAAATTACTGATAATTACAAATATATCACTGCACATAAAGTTAATGTTAGTTGAAAATATTACCAAATCACCGAGCCGCTCATACCCAAAAGTGAATAATGTTCAGCACTCAATTTACTTGTAATAACAAAAGGAAAACGTTTTGGTCACGGATGTTCGTTGGTAGAATAAGTCAATGGATTACATAGTAGGAGAAAGAGGATCAGTGCCACTTTTTAGTGACAGGTGCGCCAAGTGTTTATCTTTTGAGTATGGTAGCTGCCGTCTCAAACAGAACACATTCAGTTTTGGCCTCCATAACGGACGTTCGCTGTAATTGTCATGATATTAAATGCCTTAATTCATTCTTCTTTTTCTCTTCATGACGATTTTTCTCTCATTTCCTCAATAGCCTGAACATGCTGCGACCAAACAGAAAACAGAAACAAAACAAAACAAACCAAAACAAATCCGAAAAGTGCTACGTAATCACATGCAGGATAATGACGGAAGAAGTCTGTAATGGGCATGTGTTGAATAAAAAATGGAAAAGTTTCAAAAGGACGTGGAAGCAGTTGAATAAAAATGACTGAGAAACAGAGAAGGGATCGAGCTCCAACACACAGAGAAAAGAATTGCCAGTGCACTTCCGTTGTACCAAATTCCTCTGGAGAAGTTTTTGTTTGTTTATGTTTTTTTTTATTCATCGAAATGCCGTCACAAGCGAACAAAAATAACGCAGTATACAATTATTGTCTGATGAAAACAAACAAATCCTCCGCTTATCATCACATGGTGTTGTTTTATACTCATCAATGAAAAGCAATGTTCATTTGTAATTCTTTCTAAGATTTTTTTTTCATTTTACATTCAAGAGACAGAGAGATCGTCAATTTGTTTGTGCTTTTGTGCTTACTTTGAAAACACATGTTTAAAAAAGTAATGATTAAGAATAGGTTTAAGGTTGCACTTTGATACGTTCGCTCTTCCTAAGATTCGTTACTCCGATGTCCAAAGGTTTGTTATTCCGAAAATAAGTTTGTAGTTAATTAAGGAGGTTTGTTATTAAAAATTTTCTTATTCCGAAAGTTTGTTAGTCCGAAAAATAAATATTAAGGATCATTATTTTAGGTCCGTTCTTCTAAAAGTGGAAAGGGCCTGATATTCGTTTAGGTGAAAACGGTTATTATGAGGTTTTGAAATTTGGAAGATTTTAGTTGTTAACTTGTTTCTCCACATTTGGATAAGCGAACATGATTTTTCATGTTCCAATTAATAAACCTTTCGATTAACCTTCGGAGATTCCTGTAATTTACCGAATAAAAAAGCTTCATAATTATACGAACTCTATCAATTTTCGTATTGACAAACTGTATGACTAACGAGCCTCCGAAATGACGCGCTACAAAATGTTTGTTATAACAAACCATATTGTATAATATCGAAGTCACAAACATCCATCCAAGTAATATGGACTTATCGTGTCTTGTTATGACGAAACTTCGCAGTATCGAACCTATTATCATTTCTGACTAATATAATAATGCAAATTCTCCTCGGTAACTGTGTGTAACACAAGGAGCAAACATAGAGGGATTTCTTCCCAACGTATTCGTTTGCCCTCCCCAGCTAAACTTCGTATTTCTATAACGGAGCACATTTCTGTTGTCTTTCTATGTTAATTCTTTGTCATAATTTTAGCTGTGACCATGTTCGTTATAAGCAAATTTTGCATTGTAGACTTTAGATAACAAATTTAGGACCTGAATCTTTACTTCATGGTAACGAAATTTTGATAAATATATTCATTCTCAAGGATGGACTACGTCACTGAGATTACACGTACGTTTGTACGTTCATTTACGAGAGATTGAAAAATTATTTTCTTTGATTCCTCAGTATGAGAAGATAAACAAGCTTATATAATTGAGAATTGGTAATATCTGTTCAGGATTTTGCAGAGGAGTTTGTTCTCGACATGAAATTGCTGTTTGTTGTGAGTAGAATGCGTTTCCAACTCAAGAGAGCTGCATCTTGTTTGTTCCGAACGTCCGTGAGCTACATGCGAACCTCCGTAATGAAAACTATGCTATGTTCGTTGGGTTATAGAGACTGCCTAGATCAGATACATCTTAAAAAGGTATGTTATTATTTGGGAGTGGAGATTGAAGTATGTGATAGTGAAATAAGAGGTCAAAATATTGAGTTTCTGTAAAATGCGCGTAAAGTGGAGAAAATGTTTAGCGGAAGAGCAATATTTCAACAGAAACGACGAATTTAGTTAAATCATCAGTTGTCTACCATTACGTACAGGTTAAGAGTACAAGCTTAATATTCTGCAAGCACGTACACATGTCCCTTAAAATATTTTGTTAGGATTTTGAACTGAATCAGATCTTTACAAACTATGTTAAATGGTATTCAAGTGTATGTGCCGTACTATTCCTCACGGACGTTCGCTGCTCTGGACATGGTAAACTTCAGCGGTAAATAAAAATTTGTTCCTCTGGGAAAATCCTAGTATAATTGGGTTCATATTAAAGCTTGAGTTATACTCTTTCAGGTAAGATGAATAATTTGGAGAATTTCCTACTTTTTAAATTTTGCCTTGTTTTGGCTCAATTGTACATCGTTCAAAATTCTGAAACATATACGTTTTGCTATTTAATGTACATATGTTCATCAATATTATTCAGGGCTCCATGGAAGACCACTATTTATTGGTGAATGGACTACCCTGACAAAAGATTAGAAATAAATAAATAAATAAATAAAGAAATAAATTATTGAATGCAGTCTTTCAAGGGAGGAGAATGGAAAAGAAGGGGAAAAGAAGTGGCACGAGGTTGTGCAATACAGTTAAAAGCTCCTGTATGGCAGTGCTGCACTAGGATCAATGTCTCTGTACTAGACCAGTCCTCGAACACGTATCGTCTTGACTACCATTTTTGGAGCAGTGTAAATATAGGTTTTTCCACCCAATTTCATCAGATTTGCATTTGATTGAAAGATGCCATCGTTCAAGTTCGAGTGAATTTGAAAGATCACCACGATCAACATACAAAAAAGTAACTAGTACATTCAATTCAATTTCATCAGCATGCGATATCATCAGTTTCTCAAATAGACGTGAAATGGGGGGGGGGGGGGGGGAGGGGGTTCAAATTACAAAATGCATGCACGTGTAGCGTACATAACCAGTCATGTATATTTCTTCATCCACGACTTTAATGCTGCTAGAGAAGAACATAAACACGTATACGTGGATATCTCGGATAGGCCCTACTGATAGAATTGGTGAACGAAGCGTTGACAACCAGCATGACAATGTCAATGGCAATACCCTTGGGTTAAACTGGTTTACAGCTGAGCCGCTTGTGGCAACTTATGACTTGATGAATGGACAGGGAAAAGGACTGGTAGGAATAGAATAACAAATGTAAATATGAACGTAGACAAAATTCTGAGATATAACTATTCCATCTTAAGTTACAGCGATATACTGTAATTGGATAAAGTGAAGGTGGAAGAATGGTCGACAGGCAAGAATACAAACAGTACAAATAGACTGAACTGATGAAACGAAACTTTGAAATGAAAATGAACTACATTGTACAATGAAATCACAATGAAAAGAAGACACGTAAAACGGGTGGGAACTTTCTTACGTTGATTGAATTCTAATGTTCAAGGTGAGAAGTTGTTATCCTATAAATGAAATTGAAATTGGTATTTTGGACGAAATTGAACATCTATTCAGGTGGCTAAAAATTGAACGTCAAATTTGAGTCGTTAAATGGAATGAATTTTTCTCTAAACTGAATTGGATAGAATTGAAAAAGAATGACATGGAACGCAATTGAATGCTCAAGAATTATTATGAACCGTGAGAACACAGAGCAGTGACCAAAATCGCTTGAATTTGAAGGTCTTTTCATTAATTCGAATACAAATCTGACGAAATTTGGCGGGAAAGCTATGTTAAAGTGAAAAGGTCCGAGATCCCTATTGACGCTAATATGTACATTTGTATATCACCGATTAGAAGTTAGGGGTAGGATAAGTTGGTATATACTAATACTGTACGAATTCAAATGGTAATACTAACTTCAAAGGAACCTATACACAAATGTTTAGCTCTCTTTATTTTCATGATCTCCACTAGTTGTAGGTGTAGGTTTTCACCGTCAATTTCATAATTTTGTCATTCAAGTTCCTATTCTGAGCGATGAATTTCACGCATTTCACGCTTGCAGCACCGAAGCAACAATCGAATTCCAAAATTCGGTCATTAAAATTCACGGAGCAATCAATTTTTCATATGCGTCATTCAAACCTACTGTAGGAACATGCATTTCAGCAATGGGCATTCAAATTCATTTTAAACCGTCGGTCATTCAAATTCGTGAAACGACAACCATGTTCCAAATGAGTGGATTCCATTAAAAAGAAGTCTTGCATTTAGTTAGCTTGGGGCCCTGTATGAGTGTCTTTTTCACATAGTTTTGAATAGACCGGCCTATTAGTTTGCCGTATACTGATCTGCCTGTTCATTCCATAATTTCACTTAGCGATCATGACGAGGGTAAAATGACAGCCATATAAGGGCACATCATTCAACGGACACAAACGAGAATGATACGAGAGGTTGATTGACACATTCGAGAGAAAACAATATCGACAGCATGGAAACTGAAACCACGAATATTAAAGGCCCATATGTCTTGTCTGCTGTTTATTGATATCTTATTTGTTAAATTTTGCAGGACTATGTGGGATCACTGTGTTTGAGTTTGCCTTTAGATAACAATGAATTACTCACTCTAAGAGCGTTGTCCTTTTTTAGTGTTTGCGGTGTCACCAAGGAGTATGTTTAAATTGTCGTTGTAATAGTGCACTGCTGGTTGGACCTTATACTAAAAGATAATAAAAAGTTTTGGTACCTCAAAAGTTTCCTTGAATTTCCTTGTCTTAGTTTGTGTTTCAGGTTAAAGTACCTTTCATATAACTAACACTGTGAGACTTTCTCGCCCCAAAGTGCTCTCATGTCTTAGTAATCATGCAATTAACTGCGACCAGCAGCCCCATACGCATAGCGACCAGCAGTCCCATACGCATAGCGTAATTGGGCTTCGCATTGTAGCATTCAAGATCATGACAGATTTAGTATCGCAGGATAAATGTCAACTTAAAATCCCCAAAATTCTTCAATTTGAAGACTTACACCAATTAAGGTGAAGTATTGAAAACAGGCAGAGGCTTCGGGCAACGTTTGGTTCTGCCTATAGTCCCTTTCTGTTCGAATTGATGACTGAATGTGACTCGGTCGAGAGGACCTTGGGAGAGCTACCATACACTGAATACTACAGCCAGTGCATGCGAACACATCACATCACACAAATTTCAAATCCATCAACGGATAAGATGTTTGTGTGCGCATGCGCTGGCCGTAGTAGTCAGTGTATGTAGCTCTCCCAAGGTCCTCTCGACCGAGTCACATTCAGTCATCAATTCGAAAAGAAAGGGACTATTGGCAGAACCAAACGTTGTTCGAAGCCTGTTTTCAAATCGAAGAAATTTTTGGATTTTAAGTTGACATTTACCCGCGATACTAATTCTGTCATGATCCTGAATGCTACAATGCGAAGCCCCATTACGCTATGCGTATGGGGCTGCTGGTCGCAGTTAGCTATGCGTACAATGGGCTGCACGCTGATGGTCGCAGTCAGTGGTTTCGTACAACATTTTATCGACGCCGTACGGCGACGGCTCTGATACCAGTGGCGTATCTAGGGGGGGGGGGGCAAGGGGGGCACGTTCTCCGGGCGCCACTCCTTGGGGGCGCAAAAAAACGAAAAAAAAAAAACCGAAGAAGAAAAAAAAAAAGAAAAAGAAAAGAAGAAGAAGAAGGACCCCGGGGGGGGGGGGGTAGAAAACCAAATCAAACAAGATAAAAACAAAACATGATGATGACGCGGACAAAATTACAATGTTTATTGTGTTCACACAAGAATTCCATGTTTTGTAAGCTGAAATACAACAAATTTCGGCTCGCTCGCTGCGCTCGCTCGCCAAAATTTATATACATAAAAAAAGAAGATAAGAACAAAACGTGATAATGACGCAGACAAAATGACAACATATATTGTGTTCACACATGCCATCGTTAGAAGGCAAAATGTTACACGGACCAGCCGCTGCAATTTCTTTCGTTCTGAAGCGATCGCCGATTGGATCAAAGAGGGCGCCAACGGTTTCAAACATACGGGGGGGGGGGCGCAAAAAAAAAACCACCATATCGAACAAGATAAGAACAAAACGTAATGATGACGAGGAAATATATAAATTTCGGCTCGCTCGCGCTTACTAATTTAGAGTATTTTTTCAAGTCCCCAATTTGTTGGTTTTAATCGTTATCTATAAGGCCGTCACTATATCTTGATTAGAATTGTAAGATTTGATAAGCAAAAAATGACAAGAATTCCATGTTTTGTAAGCTGAAATACAAAAATTGTCGGCTCGCTCGCTGCTCTCGCTCGCCAAAATTCATCAAAATCTATTACATTTAAGTCATCCTCAAAAGACCCCTTTTAAGTGCTTGAAAAGCCATATCATGTGGACTTTTTAAGTACCTACCGGAATGGGGTTGGGGTTGAACACTTTTTCAGAAATTAGGGGCGCAATTTTCGCGCTTGCCCCGGGCTTGCCCCGGGCACCGTTTTCCCTAGATACGCCACTGTGAAACCATTATTGCATGATTACTAAGACATGAGAGCACTTTGGGGCGAGTAATTCTCACAGACAACGTACTTTAACGTGAAACACAAACCAAGACAAGGAAATTCAGGGAAACTTTTGAGGTACCAAAACTTTTTATTATCTTTAAGAATGTCTTAAAATCAACAACCAAGAACACATAACACACAACAGTACAAAAGCATTAAACATTAAATTCATAAGCCTTGGTTGTGTACACCTCTTTGCACGTTTTACAAGAAACTTTCGCCCATTTCTTCTCCCATCCTTAATCCATTGCCCCTATTATTCAAAATATATACAGTACATTACCTTTAAACTTATATTGCAATTACAAGATCTTTGTGTTAGATTTAATTGTATCTAATACAGATTAAATGTTGATAGAGGACCACAGCAACAGGTGTAGAAATTATATTATTATGGTGTTGAAAATTGTTCACCTGGTACTTTGTGGTGTAAGTTTGACACTGTAGTTAGTGATACTTTCGACATTGCGCTGGTGTTAATTCAACAATGACACTACATGTGTCATAACACCCGCCCAGTGCCAATAGGAGTCCACACCAATTGGTGTTACTGTGGTGTCGATGTGTTTACAACTTTTTTTTTTTAATATCAAGTAGACCTACTTTATCTAAGTTCTTGTTCATCTTGACGTAAACGAAATAGAGTTCCCATAAATGAAACTGATTGCTTGGATTCTGAATTTAAAAGCCCGAATATTTCGAGTGCGTGCGCTGTGTGAATTTGAATGCTCATTTATGAATTGGAATAACAAAGTATGAAACTGACCGGGGAAACTTATATCACCATGATTTTTATGACTGTTATTCGTCATGCTGATGAGATCAACAATTGTAAATACATAATCAATACAAAGAGAGATTGATGAATAGATACCAACAAATAGGCATAACGAATGTAATCTTTTATAAAGTACCGTTGTAGACATAATGTGCGTCTGACATATGTAAGAATTACAGGCGACTCCATTTATGGCGAGATCCTCGTTTTGTCGTAGCCGAAAGGTAAAGTATACATTCAGATAATGAATAATAATATAATCATTTTGGGATTAAGACCTTTATTTAGTTATAACGAAAGTGCACTGTATTTGTGAATTCCTTGTGACTTTGTTCACATCCTATGTGCTAGGGTCGCAGCATGCACTTTATTATGAGGTTTGAACGTAAAATGAAATGAATCAGTGGTAGCAATTCAATATTTCTGAGAGTTCTGTAGATGATGCATAGTACCAGAAAGAATAATTATAGTAATAAAAAGTTGGCCTCAACTTGAACACACACACACACACACACACATATATATATATATATATATATGTATATATATATATATATATATACATATATATATATATATATATATATATATTTTCATGGCATGCTCACAAACTTAATGAAATTTAAGACTACGCCTTGCATGTAGTTTGAAAAATATGAACCACTTTATTATCTGAATATGGACCATGTGTGACTAAAAAGGTCCACTTTCGAGCTTTATACACTTGCCTTTTATAAATGTGTGTTTATGTGTTCGTACAAGTGTGTCTCTTACTGTTCTTCGTCTGATCAAAGCTGCAACAGTTTTGTTTTTGTTTTTGTTTTTGTTTTACTAGAAAGAATGATTAGCGTAGATGTACTTTGTTCTCTTTTTGTTGTAACATCAAAATAAGTATACAAACAAAGTGATGGCAGACATGTTTGAAAAGGAAAGTGTAACACATGGCATGCATTTCAATAATACACGATATGAATCCTATGTAGATCACTCAATGGAGTGAATTTGATATTACGATGTGAGATACATTAAAAAGTGGAATCATCCTTAACTTCTGAAGGTAATTCTTAAATATCAGAGGTATTAAATGTTTGTGTTTAAATCGCCATTAAGAAGAAAACGCATACAATCAGTATCATCGGCGGTGTCTAATATACAATTCTTGTTTGACGTTTACGTAAGATTCACAAATGGAAGCTGGTTTACTCATATTATGATAATGATTAATGCAGGATAGAGCTTGCACATTGTGCAGCAAGCTTTGATTCGTATGCAAAATTAGGATTAAATTCATTAAGATTAAACACCGAACAAACATTCGTTCTTGAAATTGTTGATAACTGATAACACTTTCAAAACATATTGAAACCATTTTTCTTTTTTGCAAAACGAGAAACTAGTACTCACGAGCTATTTTGATCAAAAGGGAGAAACTGAATTATTAAAGTGAAGAAACGAAGGGGAGATATAAAAACAGCATGCAATGATATTTCATAAAAATATTTGAAATTATTGAAGAACATCAACGTGTGTAAGACGTCAGAAATATAAAGATATCTGAAATAGTTTTAAATATTATCGTCGCATTCGACAAAGGACAACTCAATATGTGAATTGCACTCAGTTTCATCATACATTTTATTTCACATAAGTGGAAGTGGAAGTGTAAAGGGAAAAAAATAACAAAAAAAAAGAAAAGCGAGGCTTGAGAAGTTAGGTTTTCGATGAGGTTTTAAAACTACATTACAAAAAAAGGTGACAGAATGAAAGGATTTAACACCTACCGCTCAAGCCATGAAAATACCTTTTGATATCTGTTTCTCGCAGTTACATCGCCTAAACCATATATGGTATGCAAAGATTATCTAACAGTGTCTAAAGTGCAATATCAATCGTGACATTGAATGACTGCATGTGCTCTTTTAAAAATTCAGCATGTAGGCCTACTAAATAAGGATACCAGAACATTCGATATGAAACCATGTACCTTCACATATGTGTTGGAGTGAGAAAATGTCATCGTCTATCAGTCAGGAGAAAATTCACAGTGTAATCGTCCATTTATAAGTTACTGTCTGCCACTGATCGCACATCTTCATTTGACTTGAACACGAATTTCATCCATTCTTGTTGTTAAAAAAAAATAAACATTAATCAATTCCTTTGCATTAATAAAGTATTCCATCCGTAACATGATCCGTTTGCAATAATGAAATGGATACAGAGAACAAGGAGGTAGGATTCCAATGAAACTACGAAAGCATGTTCAGGTTTTTCGTGAAAGGAAACCCACGAAAATTAGTTGCAAGAGAAATCTCGATGACGCTGTTTTTTTTTTTCAGTGAAGAGCAATTGCCCTGGCTGGAAACTGGTCTTCGACGGCATCATTTACTTCGATAAAGAGAACGCGAACATGTCGTTGAATCTCGTCAGGATCAAACTCTCGTACTATGATGTCATGACTTCAAGCTTCTTCAAAGTTCTGGGTTACTAGAAATGCTCTCGTACATTGGTGGATTGGCGTGAACGTGTGCCTTTATATGAATATCTGCTCTTGGAGAAATCTCATTTTCATACAGAGGTATTTGGGTATCGGGCAAGCAGTCTGTGGTAGCAAACTGGTCTCTGATAATTTCACCAGCATTGGCTTCAAGAACAAGGTACCCATCTTTGTCCACCTCGGGCTTTTCATTTGGTTTGCTTGAGTAGATGGATGCAGAATATAACGGATCGTTCGCACTCGACGCTGTGGGCTTGTGTGCTTCAGTTTTAGCGACATGCAATACCTCATTGACATAATGTGGTTCTAGGAAGGTAGATGATTGGTCGGAAGTTGTCGGAATGTCTTCGTAAATTGGCGACAGAATATTTCTAGATCCAGAACAGTCTCCTGGAGCTCTGGAAAGAAAGTAACCGTCTTCATCAATGTCCTTTTCGTCTTTCTCAATATCTGTGGACTCCGCAAATGTGACGTCCTCCCTCTTTTCTTTCTTTGCCGTCCGTGACATGTCAATGTATGCCTCATTCTGGACGTCGACAACGCCTTCACCTTCTTGCCTCTTGATATCATGGAGAGGCAACGAGCTTTTGTCTGCTGAGCTTCTCATGTTTGTTCTGGGAGTATAATCCTGCAGAGACGAATCAAGAATTGAAAAATACACACTGTACAGTGTACTTCCAAATGTGTCGTATGTGGTATGATCTTTAAGAATAAAAAATTGTCTCCATCTGTGCAAATGTATTCACCTGTTCAAGCGATGAATTCACCGTAGAGATCAGGGCAGGCTCAGTGTTTGAGGTTCTTGCAGAGAGGTGGGATATAGAAGCACCTGACGGCGAGAGAATCGTCCTACGGCTGCAATCTGCAGTAAATCGTCACGTTGAAGTAACCATAAATGATAAGATATCAACCACAACAAGCGAAGTTGTACTTTTGAATTTCGCCAAGTCTCCACCCATCATCTCACTCGGCCACAAATTGAGACTCAGACTGTATACATCAACTGACAAAATACGTGCATACGTCTATCCAGTAGTAGTCAACGTCGAGGCATCATGTTTACAAGGTAACTGCTCTTATTGACTTTGATAGACACAGTCACATACTACTCTCTAACACTTGTCTAATGTGAGTTTAATATGCAGCTTTGTGCATGTATATACGTTTTGATATAATCAACATCGGGGTTATACTACATTAATGTATCCTTGCAGTGAAGTGGTCTGTCACGTTTCAACAATAAAAAGATGTAACATTCATCACAAAAACAGGAAAATATTACCTTTAGTACATCAATTACATCTGCGGTTTGTTTATTCACGTGAAAATCTATACTATAACAAAATCTGTTGAATTTCCTAATTTTTACGAAGTACAATTGAGATTATGCAACAGCTGTTCTATGTAATTCGGTCTATCACGTTGACATCATAGTCACAAGACTAAATACGCAGACGTGTATAAAAAGAAAAAAGAGCATAATTCATGTGTGAATTAGCTAAACGTCTTCATCTTCATGCAATGTACGAAAGAATATGACATCATCTTATCTACACTGACTGCTACCAGGGGCCTACTCACAATGCAAAGGCCACTTGCGTTGTATTTGGCACTACCATACTCAGTGTTTAATAACCTCTATATCAAGTATTGATGTTCAAAACGCCAGGCATTAATGGTCGTCCACCTAAGTTCATTTAAACGTATAACATTATACACTCTGTGATAGAACGTCATGCCTGTTGTCATTGATAGTCCCACTACCACCAGAGCATGACAACATTCAATGGTACATGTGATTTGACGAACAAAAGAAATCAAGGCGATCACTTTAAAAACATAACTCAAAGTAACTTAAACACACAGTTAGTAGGTGGATTGTAATGCGTTTGTAAAATCTAAATCTAATATTAGAAAGTGAAGTTTCTTCATTGGAATACACTTAACAGTTATAGAGCCTACATACATAACATACCAATCTCATACTTATGAAGGACAATGCAAATGGACAATGTGGTCGTTATGATTATTCTTTTTTTTTCTTATTTGTTTCTTTGTTTTTTGGGGGCAGGTACGTAAAGAAGTACGTAAAAGATTTTTACATGTGTATAATTTCGAGAATATGTAAGATATTGAAGTCGTTACTGTTTCTTTCGTTTTTTTACCTTTACACAATAACTGTGTACAGTGAACATGTAAATTGGATATTGAACATAACTTTCCATAATTACGGCTGTGGATTCGAACCTACCTATGAGGACTAAGCGTCTTGAAGTTAATAAATTTTTGTGTGTTTCAATTGAGCGGTCATTGCCGAGAGTAGTTAGCCTAAAGCATCGGTTACACCGGAGCCGAATCAGCTGCGAATCCACCAGAATACATGTATTCAGGTGGATTCGGAAGCATTTTGTTCTACTTCCCCGAAATTCGGGAGGGATTCTGGAACATTCGTAGAGGTGTTCGGCTCGTTTTGAAATGTTCAAAACCAGCCGAATACCCTCAAAACTACTCCCGAATGTGGCCCCGACAAATTTCATTCGGGCCACATTCGGGATGCATTCGGATGGAATTCGGTTGCATTCCGGAAGGCCTTCGGAGCATTCTGGACAGATCCTCCGGGTCTCTTCGTATCAAGAGAGGAGTAAAGGCCTTAATCATCTAGCCAAATTGACCCAAATATCACGAATACAGCCGAATTTGCCCAGAATGCCCCAAATACCTGTCCCAGTCCATCCGAATCGTTACCCGAATACAAAGCAGAATACAGGCGAATGAGCCGTATTGGCCAGAATACGGCCGAATAGCAGCCGAATAGGTCGAATGTGCGGCCCGAATGACTCGGGAATATGGCCAGATTAGCAATTCTGCTCTGATTCGGGACCTATTCGGAACCTATCCGGAACATATTCGACTTTGAATCAGAGACGAATAAGTTCCGAATCCATCGAATCCATCCGATTCATATATTCATATTTAAATATTCATATTTGGACAGAATCGGTCCAAATTTATTCGGGAGAATTTGGGTTTGGTGTAACCCTGGTTTAAAGTTGTTTCTTCCCAACTCCCTCCCATCTTTTCTCTTTGAGTTTTACAAACTGGAGTATACTCTGAGGAGTCTACGCTTTTCAATGCTTCTACAACAGATATATGGATCTATATAAATGCTGTGAATAATCATCATCATACAAAATGTGCATCCATTTCTATTGATTCACTGACATTTAAGTTGCTGCTTAAAAAAATGCTGAAAAATATTCAAAATTAATGTCATAATCTTTGTAATGTCTTAAAGATATTCTTGTTACGTAAAGAATACATTGTCATTGAAAAAAAAAAAACGTATTGTTTCATGATAACCTTTATCAGGAAAAAAAAAAGAATGACGTTCATCTGTTTTGACATTCAGGTTCTTCATATATAATAAGGTATGTTTACTTTTAATACACGGGGAATTTTTGTCTTTAATTCCAAGATGCTCAATTACATCATGTATTTTATTCCCCATACGTTCATAAATGGCTAATGAGAAAATCAAAAGATATCTCTGTATGTGGCAGATAAAAACACACAAATTTGGCAATTCCTTCTTTATGTACACTCGCAAACATTCACCATTTTATCGCGACATACAATGTAACAAACACAAATTGCTTTATGAAAATACTGGCTCTTCGAATCATGACAATCTACAATGCATCTGTAGTACTTCCTTCGTGTTTAAAAATCCTGACGTGGTACATGATAGGCTACAGACAAAGTTTGTACAAAATATGTAATTACATATCATGTTTCATCAATATCATTTTTATCTCATGCATGGTATGTACACCTGTCAATGAGCCAGGGTAGTCTGTCGTCAAGGGACAAAGTGAGGCCACTGATCCCACAAACAGATTTTTTAATACTAACGTCTTGTTCTCGTTCTTTCTATGTAAGACATATATCCGGTCTAGTTTGAGATTATTGATCGCTTACGAAATAAAATCAGCATCTAACGTGACCATAAACACAGTAGTTAAATTTGACATAGTGTTTGAAGTACATCAGTTGCTTTATCATTATGCTGATTTTAACAGAAATGGAACAATTCTTTAATTTCCTCTGATTTCGCCGAAGAGTGTATACGCGAAAAAGGATTTTGTATGTAAAAGTTTTGCCTTCTTTTGTTAAAGACTTTGATACGGATGTATAGGCCTACCCAATGTCGTGGTATAAGGAAACTTAAAAAGTACCTCGTATAATAGTAACACACACACACACACACACACACACACATACATACACAATATAAAAACATGACTGTGGTCAAAGTATTTCATTCTTCTGGAGACCCAGAGAAAATGCGACAGTGATGATATAAAGTTTCCCGGCCAATATCCTTGTTTGTCATTTGTCATATGAGAAGCATTCATTTTCGTCACATTTGCTCAGCTATCAAAATACCGTCATTCAAAAATCGTTTTTCTTTGTCCAGATGTACTAATTTTGCAACTGATTTCACAATTGCTTTGCGCATCAAAAAATCATTAAATGCGAATATATTTTCGCAAGTGATTATTCCACTTCTTCTCCACGTGAGAGTAGTTCTTTCCGGATATTCAATTCGCTTTTTGGCAAATAAGTTTGTAGAATTATCATTCAAATTAAATATCTACGATGTGCATTAAAAAGTGCATCACTTGTAATGCGTTTTAAACTGAATGTTAAAAACGTCTACATGTCCATGACACATGCTGATGCAAGTAAGGACGTAAAATGAAGCTCACAGATCAGTATACGATCATAATTAAAACAAAGATATCAAACGATGATTATTAAAACATAATGATCTCTATAAAAAATGATGATGTAAATCAGTGATAAACAGAGCTGTGTGATGACATGACGAAATGAGGAATAATTTCGAGTTTTACTATGTTTAGCAAAAGAAAAAAACATCGGATGTTTAAATACACAATAATGCTTTTCATTTTGATGATGAAAGAGTAAGATTCAATGATTAGCTGGACATAATTACTCTTGCTAAATTTTTAGTATTATACATGTATTGCGAGATTGAGTGCTAAATTGTGGATTTTCTTTTTGCTCAAAAACAAACTTGAAAGTGCTTTTAAGTTCTTATCGATCCCATTGCACAAACTTGGAAATCCATGCTCAAATAGGAAATTGAATGCTTACATCCGAATGTGACCTTGTGATCATTAGTTTGCGTGCCTGCAACGAACATAAGCATTTAAATGGACATATATAACATGAAAATGAGTGAAAACTTTAAGATATTGGTCGAGAGAATTGTAATTATTTTGGACACTTGTTTTGGTTGTTAATTCGAATAACTTGTCTACACAGACATGCCTTCTGTAGAACTCATCGGAGAACGTTCTCCTATAGAAGGCTTTGTGTTCCGATCAACTACCAACAGCTTTGTTTGTGAGGAAGGATTTACTGAAGAGGTTGCTGATTCGGTCTGTGGAGAACTTGGTTTCCCAGCATATCAGAACATCTTCAACAGTAGGGTGCCTCCTAATTTCACGGCAGGCAACTGGATTAAGGCAACAGGTTGTCAACAATGTAAGTGAATCCTTTGGTCCTTGTGTTTGATTAACACAATCTTATGCCATCAGCGAGGTTCTTAGGAAGTTTAAATGTATCTGTGGCCTAACATTATGCAGAATTGAAATTTATGCTTATTTTAAATTTTAAAGAGAACCTTGTAACCGTATAGATGACTTTCTGTTAGCTGCTGAATCTGTGTAGATATGATATTTAGAGGAGAGCGTTTGATTTTATCTTCTTCTTTTTTTTTATTTGAGTCTTACTTCGGGTTTGCGTGTTGAAATTTGTACTCAAAATGATAAGGATTTCCTTTATTTATGTACTGCTTATTTCAAAATATCATTTCAAGATAAAATCATCACACAAACTGAAGGGAGACAAAACTGATGAAATAAGATCTATTTTTAGCAAACATCTGGTCATGGTGCTTAAGATTTCACGGTCAATTCAAACTCTTGTTAATCAAATTCATAAAATGGTAATTCATATTCAACAAATAATGTCATACGTTTCCTGTCTATCAGTCATTCAAATTAATACACACAGCACTCAGTTTCGTTTCAGAGCACGCGATTTTTATTTTAGGCGATCAAAAAATTTAATAAAAACATAATTTCGTCAATGTGCGGTGGTAAAAGATATTTCTGCAATGTTCACAGACGGTGTTTCGAGCATTCAAATCCTTTTTTTTTTCAATGAAATGATATCTTTCTGACCCAGATCAATCGGCCAGAAGCTTTCAAATTTATTGTATCACCACCAACCACGCATTATGAAAATTTGAATATGTACATAAACAATGCCGGAAGCATGTGACAAGAATGAAATAACAAGACTGATGTACTTTTGGAGCGCGAAGACAAGGGTAAAATGTAGACATAAATGATGTGTAAAAATGTATTATGTAACAGATACACCAATAACAAAAACAAATACTCTCATTGTAACTGAAAAGGGTCATAAGTAGACATAACTTGTACACCTAATCGGTCACATATAATTCATAATTTTTCAAGAAATTGTCACTTTTTAATATCCTCCATTCTAACGAGATTGGAAATTCAATTATCATGCAAATCGGAATCCCAGCGACATCGGTGTATCTCATATATATTCAGTTTTGCTTTTTTGTTGTTGTTGTTGTTTGCTTTTTCTCGACAATATCCATCCCACACCCACTGGACGGAGAAAGAATTCTATTGGTTATATTTTCCTTTTTGTTGCTCTCTTTCTGAAAATAAGTTTTCAATCACTCAGATTCGGGGAGCATGGTACGCTGTTCATGGTCAACTACTGAATGCACTTCCGAGAGTGCAGTGAAGCTAATATGCCGAGGTGGGTGAACGGAATGGAAATTATTAGAACACTGTGCTGCATCATCTGCAATGACATTTAAGTCCTGACATTTGTAGGAATCAGAACGCTGCTAGTAGTCTAGAACACAATCCTTCAAGTAACCAGCTGAAATCAAGTCAGAATCATCAAGATCCAAAGACAATAAAACCATTCGAAAGGACTCTTTGTGTTTTGTTTTGGTTTGTTTTGTTTTTCTACATATTTCTTCTTACAGGTTTAGATGACATATATGTTTCACTTTGTCTCAGGTTGACTCTTTAGTTACACACAAGGTTTTACTCGACAGTATTTTGTTTTAACATTTATTTTTTCTTAATAAGCTCTGTTTTACATTACAAATGGCCAACCAATATCCTTTCTTTTCTGGGGTGAAAAGTCATTTCTCAAACTGAAATAACTCCTTCATCGAAGAAAGTGCGCTTTCGAAATGCTATTGATTTTCGTAAATTAGTGACTTTTCAAGTGCTCCGCTTGGTTTTTGTTACTACATGTCGACCAAACTCATCTTCAACGTGGAGTGATGTTTCACTTGAATATCGCTGAACTGCAACCTACCTAGCTCGCAGGAAAAGGCAGTGGAGAGGTCCCCCTCGCCAAACTTCGCAGAAAAAATGTTGAAGACGGCTGCCTCTCTGTATCCCAAGCGGTCACACACCCAATTGGCGATGTCCCTACGCCATTTCTCCGCACACACTATGCCCCGCACCAAACCTTCACTGCTTTCTACCATTACCTCAACGCGACCTTCATTAGGCGAGCGACCGTCGACCAGGCGAACTATTCAGACACAACAAATACAGCACATGACAACTGATTGTTCGCTCTTCCCTCATTTTATTCGTGTTTCGATTATAAATTCTTCTTTTTTTTACCGCTTTATCACAATCGTCAAAAAAAGAAATTTAGAAAAAAAATATATATTCTTCTGCTCACGGTCCCATTAGATCCCGAAGTCAATCTTGCCTCTTGAACTAAAAAACGCTAACTTCAATAGATTTAGGTATTGTCATGATTGAAATGAAATATGTGACATGTGGGCAATTGAAGATATCACATTTTAGTATTCACCTGTAGAGCGCCGTTTTGGCCAAATTTGTTAAAAGATATATAATTCATTTCGATTCCATAATTCATATTAGATTACAAATTGAGTATGTCGTTAGTTTTATCTAGCTGCGCGATATTTCAAACATCTTACAAAAAATATTGGGACTTCCATTGTGTTTAATTGCTATATGCATGTATTTAGATACACTTCAAAATATTATACACGATAATTACATACATAATAAATTATACTCGTTCCATTTTATGAAAATTAATGATCGATATAGAAACCATCAGAAGCCAAGCTTCAACTAGCATTTACTTTAAAAGTGTGCAAACCGTTTGTCGTCGACCGACACTCAAGAAAGTCATTCATGATTTCGTGTTTCGAAGTCGTGCAATATCGTATAAACACACACAAAGGAATAATATGCATATAGAAAGTGATGAGAAAATGGAGTCATGATAACACTTCGCCCGTATGAACTTTAATATGTTAGCAGAACCAGATGTCTACCGAGAGAGAGAGAGAGAGAAAGAAAGAAAGAAAGAGAGAGAGAAAATCAACCCACATCTCCGATTCGCAAGTAATATACACATTTGTTGAAGCGATGTGAAAAGTCCGTTTTTATTATAATCTATGGTGTCATTTGGCGAAAGACAATTTCATTTTTAGGCCCTAATGGTACATAATCAAAGGAAAGCTACTTTACCCAATATTAACTGAATTCAAGCTCTGTTCATTCAGCCGGAACATCAATTAAAGTATCACATCAGAGCACAAACGACTACTGACCAGTTTTATAAGATGCATTCATAGGAAACTGACATAATCTATCACTGCACGTTACAAGAATGATGATATCTTAGTCATATATAGAGTTCTAGCTCCATACCAGGCCTGGACAAAAGTACATAATCTTACGGGAGCAATGTTGCATTTTTTTTTTCTACTGTATCGATAACCAACGGGCGCCTAACAGCGCAATGATAGCACCTTCCATGCACATGGTGTGAGTGTCTATAAATGTGTGCGCGTTTGTGTGTGTATTCGTGTGGGTATTGCGTGTTTGTGTGCTTATGTGCTTGTGTGTTTTGGGTGTATATAGGTGTGCAGCATACCGTCATTTGCAAAATTTTGCATGCCGTCATTTGCAAAATTTGTGCATGCTAAAAAATAACAATAATCAAGATTTTTTTCTGAAAGAAAATAAAAGCGAGATCAAAGCTGGTTGCTGTTCACGTCTGAAAAAAAGTAAACTTTCTGGTCAAAATAATCAAATTTTCAGAAATTGTTCACACTTTTGTTACGTCAAGTTTGCGTATTCAAATAGATGAGTAACTACAAAAAATATAAGAAACAATGAAAAACACTGCCCATATGTTGTATAGGTTTGCCTTATCGTGAATTTGAATTCCTTAACCTTATTCACGATGATGCTGATGGAAATTTCAATGCGTTGCATGTGCATTTTTAGTTTGAACGCCCTTTTTACATGTTTGTTTGAGAAACTCATGAAATCGCACGCTGATGAAATTAAATGGAATAAACTAGTTACTTTTTTGAATGTTGATCTCGGTGGACATTCAAATTCACTCGAACTTGAATGATTGCATCAAGTGAAAATAATTATAATGAAATTGGGCCGAAAACTCTAAGTACTGGGAAAAGGGGGGTTTCAAACTTCAACAAAAATTCCTGCACAAACTCATATTAATCATATACTATTCCCAACATAACTGAAATACATTCACATCAAATTTTCATCCAAACAATATCCATTCAGGCATTCACTACTCCTAAATCACAGCAAGAACATTGACAGAAAATCAAAGCACGGTACAGGCAATAGTTCATTGAGCAAATTAACAGAAAAATCTGAAAGCAGATCAGCTGACGAGGATGTGACATGTTCACGCCAAACTAATAAAATTCATGTGCATGTATAAGCTACCACAAGGTAGGCAGTATGCTGCCACCTACAATTACAGATATTGGACAAGTTGTTGTTGTGGTTACCCTCGATCTTTTAAAGGCTTTTGATATGGTATCCTTTGATATTTTGATTGAAAAATTACGATTTTTCGGATTTTGCGAGGATACTATACGCTGGTTTGTAAATTATTTCAGCCAAAGAAAACAACAAACTGTAATTAATGGTAATGTTTCAAAGGAGGGTGAGGTGCTCTGTGGGGTCCCTCAGGGAAGTATTTTGGGACCTTTGTTGTTCATCATGTATATGAATGATTTGCCTCGGGTAGTTAGAAATTGTCAAGTGTCGCTTTATGCGGATGATACTTGTATTTATTATGCATCCACTGATCCTCTTGAACTTGAAAGAGTTGTTAATGATAACTTACGTGCCGTGCATGAATGGTTACTTCATAATAAGCTTATGTTGACTGTTAAAAAATGTAAATGTATGTTTATACATATTATATTACACATTATACTAAGCGCAATCGCAAAAAAAAAAAAGTTGAAAATGTTAGTATAAGAATTGATGGTACTCAGTTAAAATAGGTAGAAAGTTGTAAATATCTAGGTGTCGTCATTGACACAGAATTCTCTTGGAAACCACAGGTTGACAGCGTAAAAGGTTAAGTGTTACGTAATTTGTACGCTTTAAGAAGGGCAAGATCATTATCATATTGACCAAGACACCGCATTAACCCTGTATAATACAATGATTCGTCCTCACTTTGAGTACTGTAACACCATCTGGATGAAACCAAATTCTGGTAACATAAAAAGGCTGCAAATACTTCAGAACAGAGCCTTGCGAACTGTTCTGAAAGTGGATTATCGTCACAATAGACGAAATTTGTATGGGAGGCTGCCTATTGACTGCCTCAGTGCCAAAGTGAAAAAAGATCTTGTCGTTTTTATTTACAAAGTTTTGAATAACCTCTTGCCTGATTTTCTGACTTATCAAGTGAACGTAGAAGTATCTAATTACAATCTGAGGAACTCGGCATTTAAAGTATTGTTACCAAAACCAAAGACCAATTTATGCAAAAGTAGTACTGTTTACATATTATGGCAGCTCAATTATTCAATCAATTACCGGAAGCCACGAGAACATGTACAAGGTTAGCACAGTTTCTGAAGGATATCGATTCTGTTTTTTTACTTGATTTATGAGTTTTTCTATTTCTGAGTAATATATATATATATTTTTGAATCATTTCCTTTCCGAGATTTTTTTTTTTATTCTTACTGCATTCTACTGTCTGACTGTTTTGTAAAGAGTGTTGTGTACATATGTATTTTGTCTCTCATCTTTTTGTTTCGTTATACCGATTATTGTCTATGTATTATCCTATACGTTGATTGTACCACATCATGTTTTTTTGTACAGTGTATATCATACCTACATGCTGAAAAGCAGCCTAACGGCTGAGTGCAAGTATGTTTACCCGTGTTTAAATAAATAAATAAAACAAATAAACAATTATCCTACCGAATCCCTTATCCTGACTAGCGCCGGTCCCGATGCATGTCCGGATAGGAGAGGTAGGAGTGTACATCATTATTATCCTTACCATTGTGGTTAATTTCATTTGTATTATTACAATTGCTACGACCTTCGTAATTATTATTATTAAAATCACCACCATTTCCTCAACCACCACCACCTTTATCATCATCACCAGTCATCGCCAGTACTTGTTGTGGTATCTTTTGGTAGGCTAATGATAGACGTAATGCTTACCTTCTCTCACGATGCCCTCTGCTACGCTGACTGACACAAAGAGACTTACGCACGAGATGACGAAGACGATTTGGCTTACTTTGGTCGTCATGACTTTTCATGAGATCTAGGTCCTTGTTGTTGATACTGGTTGCATTAGATATCATTTGCCATCTGTCACGTCTTTTACACTGCTGATCATCCTTCCGTCACTGCAATAAATTTAGAAGACAGGTTGAGATTATCAACCAAACCCAAAGTATTTGTAAACACACCATCTCCCCTCTCGTCTTCTTGGTTAATCAAGTCTTAGAGTTATCTCGTCTTGCCTCGATAAAAAGAGGTTTCCTCGATAGTTATACTCAAGAGGGGATTGCTCTTCTCCTCTAGTCTTACTATTCAAGTGAACTCCTTTGGCAAGGCAACATGAGTAATAAAGCTACTTACATATTGTACGGTTTATCGAATTTGAAGTGCTATGGCAAATACATGCAGCGACACTGCACTGCACTTGCGTACTCGGGCACGAAACCAGGCGTTCCGGAAGTCACGTGGAAAAAAAAAATGTTGCGGTTTCTGCAGTGAGCAATTACACATGAAACTTTGCCACACACTTAACAAAGTTTGTTTGGTTTGTCATTTTTACCTCCGCCGGTAGTTAGCGCGAAACCTGCTGTAATTTCACACATTTCTTAGGCATATGTGTACATTTTAGGGCGAAATTTGACAATTTTTTTTTGGGGGGCGTACTAGAACTATGTTTTGCTTTTAATTTGATAATCCCTTCATTGTTGTTTCTCCGGTGTTTTACATCCTGTGTTTTGTCCCTTTTATGGCAAAGCTGGCACGGCTTGAAAAGATTAAAGCGCTTGAATAGACCATGTAGTACGTGTACTTCAGAGCCTCTTTTCTCAGTTCACACTTTTCAGAGTGTGTGCTTTCTTTCCAGTTTAGAGGAGTCCATTTGAATTGAGTTATACATCATTTTAAAGCTAAGAGTCTGCTCTTTCATAATCTGCCCTTAACTAAAAATCCATGTCTGACGACTTTCTGTTGGTTTTGTGGCGCAGGGTCACATACTGTATAGATTATGGTTTCGGTTTCATAATCTACCCGTTTGTCTGTCTGATTGAGTATACTATATAACTCGAAAAAGAATGAACAAACTGGAACCAAACTTGTAGGGTGTTTTCATAATGAGGTAAGGAAGAAACGATTAAATTTGGGGGTCATGGGGGTCGTAGGTCATAGGGAACAGAGGGCATGAAACAAACTTAATATCCTGAAAACTTAAGAACGGATGATCGGATTTATCCCAAGCTAGAAGGATGTATTTACATATATTGAAGTAAAAAAAAAATCAATTAATTTGGGAGTCATGACTTCAAAGGCCAATTCCAGGGTCATAGAGGTCAGGTCATAAAAGAATATAAAATTACAAAGTGTGTAGATCCTGAAGAAGGGCATTTCGCCCGAAAGCTTGAATAAAGGGGTGTAACCTAAACATCAGTAACGTCTATGTGCATGTTTTGCTGCCGATTATACATATATCTATATTTATATCTATATATATATGTATATATATATATATATATATATATATATATATATCCGTTTGGTATATATCCGTCGGGAATATGCAGTTTCTTGAGGTAGCAGACAAGGAACCAAAACACAGGTACGCCTATATATATATATATATATATATATATATATATATATATATACATGTATATATATATATATATATATATATATATATATATATATATATATAACGATGTAGCGGTATGTAACGGTACGTTCATTGTTTGATATAAAGGTACAGTAGGTACCAAGTGCAGATATGTATAAGTAGACGCAAGAGAAACATAGGCTCCGCAGACTGGATTCGTCTTTCAGAGTAGATTTTATTTCCTGAGTTTTTAACTCAAGACTCCAAAAGTTTACAAGTGCAAGTCGCCATCACAATGACATCATAGAGCAATCCGAAAGATGACATGCTCCCATGGTGGTTGCTTAATCAGAAGTTCTTGTATTCTCCAAAAGTGCATCCAAACTCTGGAAGAACCTTCCAGTAAAGCACATGGAGAATAAAGCTCATGATTGGCTAAAACTACCAGTCAATTACAGTTGTTATGACTACAAGAGGAGGGGCGATCGGACCGGTCTTAATGTACAGGGTTTCTTGGAAATAGATGAGGGAGGATGTGGCTTTCATTTTTCTCAGTAAATGTTTACATTTGGTGAGCAAATTGGGAAAGTAGCGGTGACCAAATTGGGAAAGTAGCGGTGACCACATTATTACCAAGCTATTTAAAGGGAAGGACTAATGATTGAGTTACTGATGAATAAAATATGAAGAACAGAGAGAATGAAAGTCTCTTTGTTCTGTCAAAGCAAACATCTAGGATTTATAGGAGGGTGACTTGTGAAATGAAGAGGGCATTCAACTCTCTTCTTGAAACTAAGTCAAACTAAACAAGATGGATCTGTGTTTATATTAACATCCACTTTCTTTGCAAAAATTGCGCTCATCTCATATTCTTTGGTTTTTTTTTTTTTGAGGGGGTAGGGGTTTAAACACAATAATTCAGTATATACTAGATGAGAAAGTTAAAGGCGATTGACCACGTAAAAAACATGCTTGTGAAACCGTTCATCATTGTTCCAGACTTTGAATTCTCTCTTGCTCAACTCTCTACCGTAGTAATTAACGAATAAACAAGTAGAATTGATATGAAAAAACAGAATGAAGACTATTAGTTTACCTTCTGCTTGATAACATCTTCCTATTTTTCAAGTACTATGATATGATTTCACCTTTAAGGTGAATTGCTTTTGGTGATTCTTTCAGCTCAAGCTTTAGTCAGTGGCATATTATAAATTATCTAAAAGAATTTTTTTTCTTTCTTTTTTTGGTAGATCATGCTGAAAAAAAAAAATGCTATGAAATTCATTCCGATACAATTTGACACAAGTAAATTTTGTGTCTATGAAGGCGTTCACCATTTACACTGTAGTTTAAGTCAACATTGATATTATTTTTATGTTTTACTTGTGGATACATACTATACACTGATACTGTGTTGTTGTTTTTTTTTTCAAACAGACTTGATATGCGTGTTCCACCAATAGTTTAACATCAAAAAGCATTTTACATACAAGTAAGTATTAATCAGCAACAAAGCATATTAATATCTGTGTAGGCTTTTGCACAATGGTACAAGGAAAGTCGTCACTTAAAACTTTATGTACACGAAACATCATAATGTTGGTTAAAGTTCCCAAATGCAACTTAAAATTAAAACCAACTGAAAATATTAATAAGTCATTAACATTCCTTCATCTGTGTTTGTACGATAAATCATTCACAAAAAACAACAACAAATAAGGGTAGTTCTATGAATAATATTTGTGGATGAACGAACTGTAAAATCCTCTTCAACAAGAACTTATGAGAAAGTAATAATGTGGGCTCTAGAAATTGACGGTTAAACTGTGTTTAATTGGCGAGTGTACTTCATATTGAAGCGTCAACATACCATTTTGGTACCATCATCCTCTAGTTAAAATGTTCTTCCCTTAATCTTGTTTAGATCAACAAACTTTATCAGACAAATATGTGTTTGCAATAGGCTTAAATTGAAATGAAACTGAGGATATTTCAATTTCTGCTTGATAATCTCATAATCTTACTAAAAGTTGTTACGTTTCGATTATGTACTAAAATAAGCCAAACTTATTTCATACAATACTGCGTAACTGCAACATTATTATGTAATGTTTAGCTATTCATACCGAAAATCATGGCTTCATTCTTTTATGTCATCCATCCATCCACGCCGAACTATTTGATCAAATCTTACACACAATAGCAGTATGCTGAACTTCAAATTTAATGAAGCATATATGCATGCTACTGAACTGCAATATCTCATCGATATGGCGGAAGATCTACAGGGTGCTCAAGGTATTAAATAAGGGGCCCATGTACTCCGTATTGAAGTATCAACACAGAATAAATTCTCTATCAATCCTATCCTGTTAGTGTTAAGGTTTTCTTCCATACTCTTCCATATAGAACCTACTCATGTCAAATTGATGAACGATTGAACAAGTACTTTCAAACTTGTTGATATCATAAACGAGTGCACATTCAAGCTCGCTACACATCAAAGTGATGTCATATGATTAAAATATTGTTCAGAACTGAGCAGAATTAGTCTTGCAAAAGACAATCATAGTCAACATTAAATGGATAGGATGACTACACACCTGTAATATAGCCTTTGTTTCACACTAGACATGCTAACATGAAGTTTCGATACACAGCATGGGCACAAAATACCAAATGATTTTTTTTTTCTACAGTTCGCCTGGAACTCTACGCTACTTGAAGATTAAAGAGATACATAAGACTATTTACATGTTATACAATCTTCATGACAATCGGTCTGTCTTCTATTGTTTTCTCTAATTAGGTCCGTAGAGATGTACTATCCTATGTCCAACCTCTAGGTTAAGTCATGTTAAATTTGCCAGAGGAGGCTGTCTGAACTGGTCAATTTGTCGTTTGCCGTGAAACATGGTAAAATAAATGTTGGGGCTGGGTGCAGCTTTCCATGTTTGTTTGGTTTTTCTTTTTGTTAGTGCGAGATCTTGTCGAGTTTATCATTGTTTTGAGCTGTCCAGCTACAATATCATGTACCAAAATTTTTGGCAAGGAGTGTTAGGGATGAACAGTTTAAGTGGTACTTCTCGGTAATGGTCCTTGGGGGCACATTGCATTTCATTAGGCTACGTCTGTTATCAAGTCTGGGTTCATTGAAAACGTATTTGGGCCTGATATGGTAGGACACGATTACGTCATCGTTATATGGTGGAAAGGAAGGATATTAGTTGTGTATATTATTGAACCATGCTGGTTGTGATTCATATAGTAACGGAACGAAAAATTCTTGATTGATGAAAAGAAAGTAAGATTGTAATACGATTGAGTCTAACCTACTGAGTGCAGCATCCGATGGACAACCAGCATGGTTTATCTTAAGATTTAATGCAGACTGCCAATAATATAGCCAAATTCTTAGGAACTCCATACTCCACTCTCAAGCTAGCTCTCATTCAAATTAGAACAATGGAAGTGCGTATCTCTTACCAGGCATAATGAAGGGCTTACAACTATTCGTGATTTGATTACGTAAAGTTCCTATAGATCTGGTATTTGTTTCGGGAACATGCATGTAATAACCATTTCCATTCGCCTCGCGCTTTGCTCTTGGTTTGATCGAGTAGAACGATTTAGATATAGAACGGATCATGCGCATTTATCGCAAGGGAGTTGCGTGTTTCTTGTTTTTACTCTTACCGATTTTCATTGACTCATTGACATAATGCGGTTCTTGAAAGGTCGCACATTGGTAGGAGGTTTTTGGAATGTTTTCGTACATTGATGCCTGAACGTTTCTAGACTCAGTACAGTCGTCTGTTTCTTTGGGAATATGCTGCGGTTCTTGGATGGTTGCGGATTTGCTAGAAGTTTTGGGAGTATTTTCGTAAATTGGTGACGGGATTAAGTTCCTAAATCCAGCATTTGCTTCGGGCATATAACAACCATTTGCATTCACCTCGCGCTTTTCTGGTGGTTTGCTTGAGTAGAAGGTTATGGAACAAAACTGATCATGCCAACTCATCGCTAGGGGCTGGTGTTTTTCAGTCTTAACGACATTCAGTAACGTATTGACATAATGCGGTTCTTGGAAGGTCGCGGATTGGTCGGAAGTTGTGGAAATGTCTTCGTAAATTGATGACAGAAAGTTTGTAGTTCCGGCACAGTCGTCTGCACTTCTGGAAAGCGTGTAACCGTCTTCATAGGTATCCCCTTCGTCTCCCACAATATATGTGGACTGAGGGAATGTCACGTCCTCCCGTTTTTCCTTCCTCATGGCGCCCGACATATTAATGTATACCTCTTTGTTGGCATCGATAACGTCCCCGCTTTTTGGCCAGCTGGCGTAACGGGGAGTAAGCGAGATATTGTCTGCTGAACTTGAAATATTTTGCATCCTTATCAACTCCCTTTCAGGAGTATGATCCTGCAAGGATGAATAGAAAGGTTTAGAACACTTGGAAACTTTATATACTCTACTACGTCTGCATAGCGAAACGTAAACAAAGACTATCCATAGGCTTTACCTGTTTGTTAGCAACGCCATTATTATGTCCTCGTTTAAAGACAATTTAATTCTCCCAAAATTTGATGGCAATTTAAGGACTTGTGCTCATGTAATTACTTTAGAAGGTGAATGGTTAACTGGAGGTCCCTAATCAGAATTGTTACAATATGGAAACATGCTTTTTGAATACATATTTTCCGCTGTTGAGGATAAGGACTGTATAAAAATTACAGTGATTGAAGATACCAATTTTAGTGCATTTAAACAGGGAGGTGCTAGAGAAGGAGAGACAACACTGCTCTCCTTTGAAGTCATGCGCGGCACCGCCGAGAAGTTATGCGTTCAACTACAGGTGTTACCCATGTGCTTTGACAAAAGAGAGCATCAATAATCGGGACTAGCGCTCTCACATCTATAAATACTTGCCCCTACTGCAATTCGCTCTCTCTCTTTCAATGTGATGGCAACAATGAATTTGTGTACCTTGAATTGGAGCAGCGAATCAAAATGCAGTGTAAAACTGACAATTTTAACAGCAAATAGTATAAAAGTACGCTGGAGCACGCTTTAGCGGAGTACTTTATTTGAAAGATCAAAATATACCAGATTAAAAGATAGAAAACTAACATGCGGAAATGTGCGCATTATAGAAAAATATTAGGTTTTTAAGAGGGCCTAATTTTCATTTCACTTCGATTTGCGCATTACGAAGAAACTAGAAATACATGTTTATAATATTCAATTCTTTCCTAAACTATTCTGAATCAATTCGAGTATTTCATTTAAAATTTTACGGTGAAATAAGCTTGTATTTCAACGAAAGGTGAAATGCGCTCTTCGTCTCCGAACTTCGTCTTGCAACTAGAGCGGTGCCGAGCATGACTTAAAAGCGTAGTGGAATGCTAGACATCCCATTGTAACGCCTTGAACCCAAACATGTTATTGTGTTTGCATGAATTACGAAGAGTTGCCACTCCATCTCTGTAACACCTCCCTGGTTCTAGTGGAGATATATTTAAATCAGAGAGGTGTTACAGAGATGATGGGGCAAGTATTTCTAGATGTGAGAGCGCTAGTCCCGATTATTGATGCTCTCTTTTGTCAAAGCACATGGGTAACACCTGTAGTTGAACGCATAGCTTCTCGGCGGTGCCGCGCATGACTTCAAAGGAGAGCAGTAGTTGTCTCTCCTTCTCTAGTACCTCCCTGCTAGAACTAATGAAGGAAATTCTTACCCTAGAACAGGCACAACCCTTGTTAGTACACTTTCGAAGTATGCCAGTTCCCACTATCGCGAGGAGAAATCCCACAATCACCGAACACATTATGGCTGTTATTCGCATGGATATGGTCCATTCTGCAACATGATGATAACATAACATTGAATATCGTAAGAGTGAGTTACGGTAGATCCCAGTGATGTTTCGGTCGAGTACCATTCTCCGTTAGACACGTTACCAGGATGCTGGCAAAGCAATCGAGGGGCTACAGCAGTGTAGGTCGTAGAAATATGACAGCGACGTGATTACACGGCAACTGATGACAATTTGCAGGAATTACTAAGACATGGAGAATCGTAAAGTCTCTCAAAATGTTCTTTTTTTTTTCTTTGTTATTTTCATATATTTCTATAACATTCTGTCCGTTTTTCTGTCTGTCTGCCTCTCTCTCTCTCTCTCTCTCTGAAAATTACTTCTCAAGTTACAGAGGGCAAGCAGCCTGTAAAAATGCTCTTGTGGACTTCGAACCTAATTGAAATGAAATTAAGATATTTTTTTTAATGATGGGCGTACAGAGGTTCAATAGGTCTTTCAAATCTCAAATGTTTGTGTAAGCGTACTTCATGTCCTAACAATTCAAAACCCCTGATGCTCTTACTTTTCTTATCATTTTCTGTTCAGTTGTTTTAAATTTATGAATTTCTAAAGTTTCTGCTCAGTCATGGCTGGATGAAAAGACTAAGTAAGCTTGTGATGTCACATGAGTACAACGATATAAAGAAAGAATAAAGAAAATTCAACATATTTTCACTTTTCTCGCATAACAAAAGAACACTCGACTTCTCTCTTTCAGAAGGCAGGGGGAATAATATTACCCTTAACATATGTCAGTACCAAGTCGAAGAAATGTGCACTTTATTCAAAAAAATACAGTTTTGTGAAATTCTCTTGTTATTGCTGGATGAGAAGACTTGTCCTTTAATAACGAGAAAGCCAAAAGTTTGAGAAAGGAGGTAAGATAACATAATGATTTTGATTGGCGACATTACCTTAAACGTTTCACCCAGTAGCTGCCCGATGATACCAACAAACGTATGCCTAAAGACTAAAAGACTGGATTCTACCCTATTCATCATCGCCTTTTATGTGTGAGTCGTGCAAGAGATTTATTAGGTGATACGCTATCAGCGTATCACCTATTGTGATTGTCAAAATCTCTCTTTATTTCTTTTTAGGTGATCCGAGAATCCTCTCGGATCACCTTCTGTATCTGTACTGATTCTTTGTTCTTCTTCTTCTTCTTCTTCTTCTTCTTTATTTCTCCGCAAAAGTTGTGTAGAGATAAGCTCAGAAAGTGCATTGCCTATGAATGTCAAACTTATACCATATGTGTATCATGTCCCAAAGACGACATGTCAAGTAAAATCGTAGTGATCAGTCGACCGTGACGTCACTATGACGTCATTATATGAAAACACATTTTCAATCATATCTCATTAATGGAGTGGAATTTCTCAATGAAATTTACGTCACATAAATTTCAATTCAAGGGAATTCTACCCATATTTTCAGAATTCCTCGCATCGTAAAGACGTGCGCGTACGCGCGCGTTGAAATATTTGTATGCTCCAATCAAGCTCAAATTTTTTTTGCATACGTTTCAGACCATTTGGAGCATTTTTTGAAAAATTGAAAAAATTGGACGGACGCGTACGCGCGCGCACATATACGCACGTACAGCTCATATGCAACAGAAATTTCCCGATTTTTTACATTTATCGGATGTCTGAAAAGTCAAGGAATATTTCTAGCAAGTTTCAAGTCAATCCGACTCAATATGACGTCATACGGGACTGTCAAAGTTGAAATTCCGCGCGCGCGTCAATGGCGATATACAGTACAACAATGCCCCAAAACCGCCAATTTTAAATCCGATTTTACTCGTCAGGATGGACGGTGACCCCCCATTTTCTTTACATATTCTGAAAGCTGATGAGTTGTACATGTCAGTTTATGGGTTGGCGATACTGAAAAAGTCATTCAAAGATATCAAATTTCTTAATAAAGTTAAAAAAGTAAATTTTCAAAATGACGTCATCAAATTTCAAGTTCATTCAAGCATATCTCACTTTTTCTTTAATTGATTTACGTCCAAATTTCAATATGTTGTAGCTTATTAAATGGTCTTTCAGATATATAATAACAACAATTTGATTGGATGACGGCATCACCTCGTAAAAATGGATTTAAAGTAATCTTGTCAAATTTGACCAGTTTACGTGTTATCTCTATGGGAGTGCAGTTTTTCTGGAAATGAAAACTGACATGACTATCTTTATCGAGCACTAGCTCACTTATGCTTCGGTGAATTTCTCCCATATTTTAGTATGTTGTAGCTGAGACTTTGGGCTATCGTTAATGTGCCCTTCGTTTTTTCATACGGAGTCGGCATCATGCCCAAAAACTTGGTTGAAATTAAAGCTTATCTTCCATGTATTTTCATATTCCTTTCTTTCTGCAACTTTCTTTGCAATAACTCAAGAAAAACAAGCTCTATCAGCCCAATATTTTGCACATGTTTAGTTTATGTCACGTACATTATTTCATAAAATAACAACTACTTGATCGGGCACCTTCTTGGGTATGTAAATTAGGGTCAAAGGTCAAAAATGTTTCATCCTGTATCTTGGTTAATACATGTCTTATCTTTCCCATATTTTGCATACGTAAAGACCATGTTACAAGAATCATTTCACAAAATAACCACTTTTTGCTCAGACGCCATCTTGTCTGTGCAAAGTAGGGTCAAAGGTCATATGTACTTCTTTCTTTATCTTTATTATGACGTGTTATCTCTATGGGAGGGAATTTTTCTAGATGTGAAAATTGACATGATTGTCTTTATCGACGACTAGCTCAATTACCCTTCGGTGAATTTCTTCCAGATGTTAGTATGTTGTAGCCAATGTAATACTCTTTAAGTTTTGTTAATCAAAGTTTTAATCGGATGATGTCTTCACCACGTGAAAATGGATATAATGTAACCTTGTCAAATTTAACCAGTTTACGTGTTATCTCTATGGGAGGGAATTTTTCTGGAAATGAAAATTGACATGACTTTCTTTATCGAGCACTACCTCACTTACTCTTCTGTAAATTTCTCCCAGATTTTAATATGATGTAGCTGAGACTTTGGGCTATCATCAGTGATTCTTCATTTTTTCATACGATGCCGAGATCACGTAAAAACTTGGTTGACATCAAACTTATATTCGATGTATTGAGATATTTCTTTCTCTCTGCAACTTTCTTTGCAATAACTCAAGAAAAACAGCCCCTATCATCCCCATATTTGGCACATGTTTAGTTTATGTCACGTACATTATTTCATAAAATAACAACTACTTGATCAGACACCATCTTGGGTATGTAAATTAGGGTCAAAGGTCATAAATGTTTTAACCTGTATCTTGGTGAATACATGTCCTATCTTTCCCATATTTTACACACGCAAAGGCCATGTTACAAGAATCATTTCACAAAATAACCACTTTTTGGTCAGATGCCATCTTGGCTGTGCAAAGTTGGGTCAATGGTCAAATATACTTCATTCTGTATCTTCTTTATAGTGTATACCGAATTTGGTAACAGAGATAGCAGACCTAACTCTCTTTTCTAAATGAGAATCCAAATATCACACGTCCAATGTCTCTAAACACAGATGAAACCTATATGGTCATGCCTATTGCGATCAGGACTCGAATCATTGATTAAAAAAAATCGGATCACCTAATTTGTCAGTCTTGACAAATTCCAAGTCTAGTTATTTAGGTGATACGCTATCAGCGTATCACCTATTGTGATTGTCAAAATCTCTCTTTATTTTTTTTTATTCTTCTTTCTTTCTGGACAATTTTGTGTCGTCAATATCTCAAGAATGACATAACGAAATAACATGACATTTTCAGTCAACATGTCTCATGACAAAATCTAGCCACAATAAGGTTTTCATGACAGTAACATATCTATGACGTCATCTAGGCGCCATTTTGTGATTTTCGGACCTTGTCACATGATCGATCATAACTTCATAACTAGATGTCATTTCTGTATCATTTTCGGTGGACATGAAGTTCAGGTCACGCTCTATCTTACTTTTTAACGCTAGTTACACAGGTCATCATTACGCGCGCGTAAGCGCGCGTCAAAATTTTAAAAGGCTCAAAACGACTTCCCAATGGGAAATCTCGAAGTTTCAGACAATTTTAAGCGTTTCAAACATTTTCTCGCGTGCGCGTCCGTCCGCGCAATTCCGCGCGCAGAGCCCGTAAGCAACATGAAAATGCAATTTTTTTGACTGATTTGGATTCCTGATACTTTGAGTAACAATATCCATTGATTTCCGATCGATTTCGACCTATAACAAAGGAATGCACTGGCGTCAAAGTTGAAATTCCACGTGCGCGTCTTTCTGCAAATATAGTGAAAAAACATGTCTTTGTTTATTTCGCCATGGCTCTTTAAATCGTCCGTTGACCCTATATTTCTATTGCATATTACAAAAGTATATGAATTGTAAATAACATTCCTGGTATCAATATTGCCAGGAAAACGCGATGACGTCATCATATCGTCATTTTAGATGAAAAAAGTGGAATTGATTTTTTTGAGGTACTGTTTCTGACATTCATTTGCTCGTATCTCTGTTGTTTAAGCTCAATATTATCCCAAATTCAGATATGTTGCAGTTTGAACATTTGCCTTTCAAGTCCATGTGATGGTTTTGAAATATGATGACGTCATCACACTAGAAATTGTGATTAAAGGTAAAGACTCAAAATCAGACAAGTTTACGTGTTATGTCTATGGGAGGTGATTTTTTTTTTAAACCATGCATTGACTTGACAACGTTTAAGCACCTTTACCTCATCTGATTTTGCTCCATTTCCTCTGAAACATAAATATGTTGTAGTTTAGACAATAAGCTTTAGTAATCATGCATTTTATGTTTTCAAATCTCCTCATCAGGTTGACAATTTTGCAATTTAAAACTGAAAATGAGAATGCAATCTGTACGGAACGATTCCCAATTTTTCTTTGCAACTGTATATTGATCGAATCCACGCTGCCACTTGTGAGAAATTGAATAGCGCCATCACAAGTCGACACTGTCACAATAGTATTTACATTTAAGTTTTGCACTCGATCTTCAGGACAGCAATGTGGCATAATCTGTTAGCGCGCTGGTTCTTCATAACGCCATACCGGAAGGCGAGAGGTTCGACCCCCGCAGGACTTTTATCCGTTCTTTCTTCTTTTTTTTTCTCTCTTTTTTTTTCGGCAGTTCAGCTTTACTCCGATGTCATTTATCGTATTATTTTATCAAGTGTACGTAACCCGTGAACACGGCTGCTCTATTTCCCTTGCTTTGTATTGGAGTTTGGAGATTGGGTTTGCTTCAATAATTTTGTCACACTTAATGTTGTAAATTTCCCCTTGTTACAGTGTCCCGCTTGCCACGATTCGTTTTCTCTTTCCTTTTCTCTTCATTTGTTCTTGTTATACTGTAGCAGGATATTTAGGAACGTGTTCGTTTACATAACTAACATGAATGGGAACTGAATTAATTAACTCTAGTCCAGGTGCATGGCGTCTCGCTTATCTCTTTGGAATTCCAGGTTATTGTTTGACCAAATAACGGAGTTAAAGACAGGCAGGGAAGGAAGTGACTTGATATTGCTTCATAATGAGGAATTTCGGGCAACACCTTTCCAAGTGTAGTGATTATGACGGGGTTCTCTGTCGTTTATTTTCGTCATGGCTGTTTCACTAGTTAGCCATAGGTGATATTATGTTGCTGGCATCTGGGAGAATAGAACAGATCAGTACCAAACTGGAATAGCCCTATAAGCAATGTGGTAAGCGTTCAATTTTTTGCATCATCTTTCTTCTTTAAAGTCAATCACTACTGATCGAAATACGCAATATAATATGACACGTTCCACTGGTAGTTTAGGCAAAGGGAGTTAATGCATGATGCAATGATAAATGTGCTACCATTGATTTTAGAGACGTCATTGTGGTGTGGTACTGGTGATGGTAAGGGAACCATAGATTGCTTTTAAAGTAATGAGACAATCATTGGACCTTTGCATCAAGACCGTATTCCCATCTAGAATATAATGCATGTTCGTGCGGCGTTTTTTTTTTTAATCCTGACGTGGACATTTTTTTTTCTTGTTTTTAATTTAAGAATGTTATATCTAAATTTGTTTCTTTCCCCTAACATTTGTTTTTTGTTGAATATAGAGTTAGACGTTCCGTGATCGAGTAGAAGAGCAGCGATTTAGTTACAGTTTCAATGCATCTTGTTTACCATCTTCTCTGACATTAAATTGATGGTTTTTATATTTGACATTGTCTGTCTATTTGCCAGTTTATGCTCATAAACCACTGCTATAACAACTAATACATTTGCTTCACCTGTCACACGCAATGACATGGATTGCAGTTGTGCATGCAGTTTTCCTTTTGCCACCTCTCGTTTTTCTCTCCCCTTTTCCCTCACTTTGGTTTTGTTATACTGCAGATGGGAATGATTACAATAGCATAACCCAACTTAAAGTAGGAATGAGAACTGAATAAATTAACTCTGGGCCAGGTGTATATAGCGTCTCGCTCATCTCTTTGAAATTTCAGGTTGCCATTGTTCGACCAACGGAGTTGAAGACAGGCTTTATGTTGCTATAGAGGTATCTCGCGCCACATGAATGGAATGCATACGCTGTTTAGTATTAGTAATACACTTTTTCATGCCCATCCCTGCCAATAAAAGTGTGTTTGACGGGGTTCTGTGTCATTCTGCCTACGAGAAAGCAAAGTTTTATTTTCGCCATGGCTGTTTCTCTATGCGTAGCCGTGGGTGATGGGTGTTGTTGGCATCTGGGCAGTAAAGAACCGAGTATCATGCTATAATACCCCCCCCCCCCCCCCGTTAGGTTCTAAGCGTTCAATACGGTGATATATCTTTCTTCTTTATTATATCGATCACTGCTGATGGAATTACAGAATTATGTTATGACACGTTTCACTCAAAGCTTAAAAAACAAAGTTTATGCACGATACAAGTAATGGTGCATGAGTCCTATAGGCCATTGATTTTAGATGAGAAATTATGATATGCCTAAAGTAGTGGTGTCATTGATTAGGAATTAATGACACGATTAAGCACTCCTTCCACTTCTAACTGTCCCCTTTGAATGTGTGTCGATCACGTGAGATCGTCATAAATTATCATTCACGTATAAGCTTACGTTCAAAGTGTACTCTTAGTTGGAGGAGACCTATAGTTACATGGTTAAAGGTGATGTTTTGCCCTTTTCTCTTTAATTGAGGTATCACTTTCGTCCAGGATAAATCACATTCTCATGTAAACAGACTCACTTGCTCTATATCCCCTGTTTTGTATCGGAGGCTTCATTGGTTTTACTGCTGGTAAATCTCACAGGCTTGTATATAGTTGTAAGAGCTCTCTGAACTGATCATTGTGATAGCAAGATTAGAGGGAGTCATATTGGTTATGTAAATAATGGTCAAAGGTCATGTTTTAAAAGGCCACTGTTAAAGCCAGGATGGTTATAAACACTTAATTGTCATGTTTTATTTGTACGTGCCGAGGATCACTTGGACCCCGTTTACAGTGCGAGGCTCGGCCGCGTTCGGTGTAAACGCGCAAAAGGCCAAATGCGGGGCCAAAATTGGCCTCGCATTAGGCCACGCTCTGGAGGTGGTCTCGGCCGCGGCCGAGCCGCGGTCGCGCCCGGCCTTTTTCTCAGTGTAAGCGCAAACTGGGCTAAATGCGCGGCCAATTTTAGTCTGGCTTCCAAACCCTCGCCTGTACTATTTCGCTATTCAGGATATTAACTACTTCAACGTCGAAAACTAGTATAGTTTAAGGTGGTTTTGTCCTGCAAAGGATTTTCTCCTTCGACAAAGGCCTTTGCCCGAACGGCGACTTCGTCGCCACGGAATTCAGTTGGCAAAGGATCTGAAAACCAGACAATACCAAATTGCGTTTGTTTAAAAGGGTAGAGCGCCACTACGACAAAATATTGAAAGGTTCGAATCAAAAGCGCGGCCGAGCCCGGCAGTGTAAACGGACTAAATTGCGGGGCTCGGCCTCGCAATTGAGGTTGTCCTTGATTGCAGCTCGGCCGCGGCTCGGCCCAGCCCCGCACCGTAAACGGGGTCTAAGTTTATGCACTGTAAGTACTCAAAAAGTCCGTAAATCGACTTAGTCGCACACGCACAGAATTTCCACTTAGTTTGTGTGACAGAAAAACAAATGTGATCTGAATAATGTAGGCCCAAAAAAGTTCAACTAAGTATCTCATTAGAACTTCAAGGTTCTGTATTACATTCTTTTCTTTGTCGATCACGGATGACCGACATCTGATGACCCCAAGCGTATCACCTAACTCGTCTTCAGTGTGACGAGTTTCATATCTCGTCTTCTTTCTTTCTGGACAATTTTGTGTCATCAATATCTCAAGAATGACATTACGGAATAACATGACATTTTCAGGGAACATGTCTCATAACAATATCTAGCCACAATAAGGTTTTCATGACATTAACGTCTCTATGACGTCATCTAGGCGCCATTTTGTGATTTTCGGACCATGTTACATGATCGATCATAACTTCATAACTAAAGGTCATTTCTGTATCATTTTTTGTGGACATAAAGTTCAGGTCACGCTCTATCTTTCTTTCTCTGATGCTAATTACCTAGGACGTCATCTAGGACACGTAAGCGCGCGTCAAACTTTTAAAAGGCTCAAAACAACTTTCCAATGGGAAATCTCGAAGTTTCAGACAATTTTAAGCGTTTCAAACGATTTTGCGCGTGCGCGTCCGTCCGCGCGTTTTCGCGCGCACAGCGCGTCAGTAACATGAAAATGCACTTTTTTTGACTGATTTGGATTCCTGATACTTTGAGTAACAATATCCATTGATTTCTGATCGATTCTGACAAATAACAAAGGAATGCACTTGCGTCAAAGTTCAAATTTCGCCTGCGCGTCTATGTGCAAATATAGTGAAAAAACATGTCTTTGTTTATTTCGCCATAGCTCTTTAAAACGTCAGGTTACCCTATGTTTTTATTGCATATTACAAAAGCATATAAATTGGACATAACGTTTCAAGTATCATTATTTCCATAATTACATTATGACGTCATCATATCGTCATCTGAAATCAAAAAAGTGGAATTAATTTTGTTAAGGTACTGTTTCTGACATTCATTTGCTCGTATCTCTGTTGTTTAAGCTCAATATTATCCCAAATTCAGATATGTTGTACTTTGAACATTTGCCTTTTAAGTCCATGTCATGCTTTTGATATTTGATGACGTCATCATACCTTAAATTGTGATTAAAGGTAAAGACGCAAAATCGGACAAGTTTACGTGTATTGTCTATGGGAGGTGATTTTTTTTTAAACCATGCATTGACTTAACAACGTTTAAGCACCTTTATCTCAGCTGATTTTGCTTCATTTCCTCTGAAACTTTAGTATGTTGTAGCTGAGACAATAAGCTGCAGTAATCATGCATTTTATTCTTTGAAATCTCCTCATCTGATTGACAATTTTGCAGTTCAAAACTGAAAATGAAAATGGAATGTAGACAAAACGATTTCACATGTATCTTTCACATACATAAGTTTACGTTCCCCATATTTTCTCGTCGAGACGTATGGCCGAGTGGTTAAAGGCGCCGTCTCAGAGACGTGAGATTGCGGGTTCGAACCCCACAAGATCTCGAAACAATTTTTTTTATTTTACTTTTTTTTCTTCAATTTGTATTCTATATTCGTCCATGTAGAAATCACGTTCGTATATAAACGCACCTATACACACACACAGACACACACACACGCCATATCCCTCTTTTTGTGTGTTGGAGACCACATTGCTTCGACTGCAGCAACATTTTGCAGGTTGACTTTGTCAAACCGATCATAGTATGTAATGACGACGACTGAGGTGTTGTACTTTGAACAATTGTCTTTCAAGACGATGTCATCGTTTTGTAATTTGATGACGTCATTACACTGAAAATTGTGATTAAAGGCAAGGTATGAAAACCAGCCGATTATAGGTTTTATGTCTGCGGGACGTATTTTTTTCCCAAGTTGCCAGAAATGGCATAGCGACCTCAGTCGTTACAAGGCCGCTTTTCCGTCTAGCAATGCAATAGATGTTCACACGGCCACGTTAGTTGAGTGGGCATTGACTTTCCCCCTGTTATATCTATACATTATTTTTTTTTGTCTTACCATTTCCGTGGATGACCCGTGGCCGAGTGGTTACAGAAACGGTTTCGCATGCACGCTCAATATAACTTCAAGGTGCCTATATCACATTCTTTTCTTTGTCGATCACAGATGACTGTCATCTGATGACCACAAGCGTATCACCTAACTCGTCCTCAATGTGACGAGTTTTCATGTCTCGTTTCTTTATTATAATTAATCCAAACATATTATACAAACCCGATTTTCTTCATTGACCACGCACAATGGAGAAGAAATTTTCATTTATTCATTTTTTTACAGGACGCGGAGAGGACAAATTTCCTTTTAAAAAATGTTGAAAATGTGACACTTACTCTTGACCGCTTTGCAATATGGGATCGAGGAATTCCAAGCCGTGGAGTAAGTCGACCGTCCGGGTAGTCCCACACACTGCAGTGTCGCGCTGCCATTGACGATGAATCCTTGGTCACAGGTGAGGGTTACTGTGGAACCAAACCACGTATTGGTAGAATCCCATGTGCCGTTTTGGACAACATCAAGTTGGTCACAAAATCCGTGTGAAACTAATGAGAACAGAACAGACAACTGTAATTTTGGCCACATGATACCAGCTTTAGTTACACAACCTCACAATACACTGCGTTTCATGATCACTTCCATCTTTGATGTTTTGCCGTCTCCAGTAAATCTTCAGAGATGGGGCATTGTGGAGGATGCGGTGTATGCAGGGTTTGCAACAAGGCGAAGGGCTCACTAGAACACATTTTGTCAGCATGTGGAGGTTTATTACAGGCCCATACATGGAGGCACAATCAGGTGTTGAAGGAGACGGCGGAGGTGTCGAGGGTGGCAGTGGAGGCAAGGAAGAAGAATGAGCCACCTAGGGTGAGGGGAATCCGGTTTGTGAAGGAGGGGGTGGATACAGTGTGAGAAGGAAGGGTCAGAGGGATGATGGTGGGTGGATCTTAGCAGCGGGGGACGATTGGGAGGTGCGGGTTGATGAGGGGAACCGTACAGTGCCAGAGGAGGTGGTGGTGATTGCCCTTCGGCCGGACATGGTGCCGGTGGCTAGGTCTGTGCACAGGTTAGCAATGGTGGAGCTGACTGTGCCATGGAAAACAAGGATGGATGAGGAAAGGGAAAGAAAGTTGGATAGGTATGCTGAGTTGGGAGAGGAGTGTGAGAAAAGGGGGTGGAGCGGAGGTGTATACTGTGGAAGTGGGTGCAGGGGATTTGCTGGACGATTGGTAAGGAAGTGGGTCAGAGGGATGGGAGTAGGTGGTAGGGACGGGGAAAGGTGGATCAGGAGGGTCTGTGGGGCAGCGGAGACAGGATCTGCATGGATAGCTGGGAAGGCTTGGGGTAGTGGGAATAGGGGTGTGTAGAGAGAGTTTTAATGGTCTGGAGTGAAGAGAGGTGATTGATGCCAAGTGTTTTTTGTCTTGTTTTGTGTTGTGTTATTTTGTTTTGTTTTGTTTTTGTTTTTGATTTTGTTTTTTGAGATGCCATGGGGGTGCTGTCAAGAGAATCCTAACGCAGCACCGGCCAGCCAGGGGGAGGTGAAAAGGCTTGGGGGTGGTGGGAATAGGGGTGTGTAGAGAGAGTGTTAATGATCTGGAGTGAAGACAGGTGATTGATGCCAAGTGTTTAATTTTTTGTCTTGTTTGTGTTGCTTTGTTTTGTTTGTTTTGTTTTGTTTTGTTTTGTTTCGTTTTTTGGTTTTTTTTTAGATGCCACGTGGGTGCTGTCAAGGGAATCCTAACGCAGCAAAGGCCAGCCAGGGGGAGGTGTACAGCACTTAAATGGTCGAAACACTGGTGATTCCTGGTGTGCTGCTGACGACCCATTGGCATTGGCGGAGTTAACATCTTTCCGTTTATTATTATTTGGTTTAAACACAAACGTTTGTGAATGAATCTTTATCATCAAAGGAAAATCACCACGTAAAGACAAAACAGTGACACCAATCCATGCAAAAAACAAGCAAGAGACAGAAGGTATGTAACAAACGTTTCCATGCAAGTCGTCATTTCATTTTGAAGAAGGCTGCAATAAGTAAATGCACGATACAATTCGAGTCTGTTATTTACACTGATGTCGGTGGACTAACATGATGTCTTGTCTAACGTGTCCCTTAGTGGGATTAATGTTTCTGCACGAAATTTGGCCTGGAAGAGGAACTCATTATGAAGTATGAAAACATCGATGACTCAAATTCGGATGGTATGTCACTTGCTTCCTTTTGCCAAGGCGGGGCAGTTATCTCCCCGTACCTTAGATATACATGTTTTGCATGGCATCGCAACGAATGCTAAATTATTATGTGAATCTGTTATAGCTTGTGACTTTCCCCACATACCATCACATTCTGTACTTGGCGGATCTTCGTATGCGTACTCCCGATTTCCAACTGTGTAGGAATGCTGGAAATGTATTTGTGTTGTAAGCTATAATAGCCAGTAAAGGCTCGGTTGTATATTTTTGCAGTCTTTCCACTTATTTACAATATAAACATGTATACTTATATATATATATATATATATATATATATATATATATATATATTTCTTTTTTTCGGGGGGGGGGGTTGCTCTACTACAATTTAGTGAGGCTGGTACTTTACTATATCCACAAACATTTCTGACTTTACCACACTCATGACAGATTTCAGCCATTGTGAAACTTATCGTGTTTACTCAGGGCGCTCTGTACCTCATTCGTTAATTTTACTATTTCATACCCATATATTTGATTGTTAAACTGATTTCAAGTAGGCTACATTTATGATAATGAGCATTCGTTTATTTGAAATATTTGTATTTATACTTATCCTTTACAACCAAGTTGTCTCATGATTAACCATGCAAAGGTTCTGGCCATCTTATCTGATATTCTGCTTTAAAGTACAACACAATGTTCACCCTTTCAACAACAAATGTAAAACTTTTTAAATTATATCCGGATATAGAGCCCGCGGCGTGAAGCTGTTTAGCAACGCACGTGCGAGGCCTGGAACAGGCATGTGTTGTGGTTTATTCAAGTTTCCCGCAGTTAACTATGTTGTTATCATTTGTGAAGGGCACCGTCCTTCCTTGTCCTTCTTTGCACTGCATTTTATCTTACCATTTTGTTAATCAAACAAAAAAGTATCGATATTCACATAACGCTTACTCAGCCGATTCAAACAATATATTGTATTAGCAGTACTCATGTATTTGCCTTTAAGTATATTCCTACATAAAATCTGTTACTTATTGAAATTTAGATAATTCAAATTCCCTTTGCATTTTCTTTTGATTTGGATTTTCATTTTACTTTTTTTTTCCCTTCCTGTCTGCCAAATTCTAAACGGTGTATGGTGGTGGCTGGCAGGAAGATGTGCACCGATGCTTTCTGTTATAGCGTATAATTATGTACTTTCTGAGGCGGATTTTTTGTATTATTGCAGCGGTAGGGCAATGCTCTCTGCTGATAAGATCATGTGCATTCCTTCTTCTTTTGTCTATACTCTCCGCCGATCATCTTGTGTATGCATGTTTTTTTATTTTATTTTGGAAGCCCACCGAGACACTCGTTGTATCTTCGTTCACCTGTTGTGTGTGTTCCTTGTTCTTCTCTCTCATCGTTATTGACCCTTCTAGCCCAATTCATTCTGCATTCCTTTACTCCCAGTTCCCTTCCTTCGCAACGATCCTCTATCTACTCAAGTCTTTACGCAACCCATGCACACTGTTATGTGCATCGATTATTTCCCGCGCCTTGTCACATTCCTTCTGCCGTGTCTGCTGGCTATTCTCCCATTGCATAATAACCTGGCATTCCTTCGTTACAGCGCTACTGTTTATGCAGGTTCATATCTTAGACAATTTCATCTTTCGTTATGGCTGATCTCTCGAATGCACCCTTTCATTCCGTGCCAAATGACGATTTTTTTGAACTGTATAGGCTCACAACATCCGAATCTGACTCAGTTGATGAGGCACCAGTAACACAAGCAACTCCTTATGACAACTTCGTTGCCGATAATCTTAATTCAGCAGTAAATGAACTGCCTTATGATCTTAGTAATGATTTAAATCTGAACACGTCATGTAATTACATAACAGTTAATCAATTCAAAGATATGTATTTTAATTTCTCTAAAGACACGTTTTCTCTGTTGCATTTTAACATAAGAAGTCTGAATAAACATTTTGATGAGTTAAAGTTTTTATTAGAATCCGATGCGAGCCAATCACTCTCTATCATTGGACTTAGCGAAACCTGGTTGACTTCCACTACGGAAGATTCCTTTGCAATCGACGGATACAATATGTATGTCAGTAATAGATCGGACAGAAGTGGAGGCGGTGTTGCATTTTATGTATCAAGTATTTACAAATGTATTGTTCACAACGACATTTGTAGAAGTGACAACACTGTTGAATCTCTTTTTGTAGAAATTTCTATCCCAGGATCTAGGAATGTGTTATTGGGTATAATATACAGACCTCCTAATTCGAATACTTTAGATTTTGTGACATATCTTTCAGACCTGGTAAAAAACCCAGTTTTTAGAAATAAGGATTGCTTTCTACTTGGTGATTATAATATTGATTTGCTGAAATCTGGAAATGATTGTATCTCAAGCGAGTTTCTTGAGACATTTTTGTCTTCATCCTTTTTGCCACTCATTACTAAACCGACTCGCGTCACGGATCACTCTGCTACTTTAATTGACAATCTGTTTTGCAATATCTTACCTCTTCCCGATTCTTTTATAATTCTCTCAGATGTGACCGACCATTTCCCAATCATGACTCATTTTACTTTGAAAACTTTGGCTAATGATGCTAAACCTTCGGCTCCTTTATGCAAACGTAGAGTCTCATGTGAAAAGTTAGCCAGTTTTGATGCCGCTCTTGATAATGCTGATTGGTCACGAGTTTATGAAAATGATGAAGTTAATCTGTCTTTTGATAATTTTATGGAAATATTTAATTCTCTTTTGGATGATATTATTCCAAAGCAAAAAAGTAAAAAGGATTATAAAAAGACGCCTAGGTTACCGTGGATTTCAAAATCAATTCTTCGTTCAATTAATAGAAAAAATCGATTGTATTATAAATATAAAATGGAAAAAACTGAACGATCAAAGAACAAATATACATTATATAAAAACACATTAACTAGGATTTTACGTTTGGAAAAGAAAAGGTATTATTCTCAGCAGTTGTTGAAATTTAAGTTTGATATTAAAAATACCTGGAAAGTTTTAAAGCAGGCAATGAATATTCCGAACAAAAAAGCAGAAATAGATGAAATAAAGTGGGATGATGAAATAATTGATGACCCTGTTGATATTGCAAATGTTTTTAATTCTTATTTTTCAAAAATAGGTGAAACGCTTGCTCATGGTATTCCGGCTACAGAACAGAATTTTACTGAATTCTTAGGCCAGTGTAACCCCAACTCTATTTTTTTAACTCCAACAAACAGATATGAGATTATCGATATTGTATCCTCTTTAAAAAACAAACGTAGCTCCGGTTATGATGATATAGATAATTGTATCCTTAAGGGTGTTATATCATCAGTCGCAGATCCCTTGGCTCACATTTTTAATCTGTCAATTTCTAATGGTATGTTTCCTGATAAACTGAAATTGGCTAAAGTAATTCCAATATTTAAAAAAGGTAATAATCTGGATGTCAGTAATTATCGTCCAATCTCTTTATTATCTTCATTATCGAAAGTTTTAGAAAAAATAATATACACCAGAATTATCAAATTTTTAAATGTGCACAAAATATTCACAAATTCCCAGTTTGGTTTCCGAGAAAAACATAGTACCATCCATGCAGTTCTTCATTTTATTGATAAAGTCGTTAATGCAACTGACAATCATTCCCATTTAATTAGTATATTCTTGGACTTCTCCAAGGCCTTCGATACAATTAATCACAACATTTTACTCCACAAGTTATCGCACTACGGAATACGTGGGAAGGCCTTGGAGTGGTTCAAGACTTATTTAGCTGACAGAAAACAGTTTGTTTCAATTAAAGATAATAATTCAGTTATAAGAGATGTAAAGTGTGGTGTTCCACAGGGAAGTCTTTTAGGGCCGCTGCTATTCATAATATATATCAATGATTTTTCCTCTGTTTCAGAGGTACTTTCCTTTATACACTATGCTGATGACACCAGTGTTTTTCTTGCCCATAACGATATCGATGTTCTTGTTCAACAAGCTAATACAGAATTGAAAAAAGTGACCAACTGGGTCAGAGCTAACAAGTTGTCATTGAATGTTCAAAAAACAAAATATATGCTTTTCAGCAATACTGTTGATTCTTTGAATTCAGAAATAGTTCTGGATGATTGTAATTTAGAAAGTGTGTCATATTTCAAATTTCTTGGTATTTTTGTAGATAATAAACTTTCTTGGAAAATACATATTGATCATATTTGCAAAATCATCTCTCGAAATATAGGTGTTATGAACAGACTAAAATTTTATATTCCTGAAAAGACATTACTTGTGTTATACTCCTCTTTGATACTCCCTTACCTTCATTATGGAATTTTAGCTTGGGGCAATACACATCAGACGCTGCTGAATAGAGTGTTATTATTGCAAAAGAAAGCCCTCCGTATCATTTCCAATTCTCCCACTCGTTCACATACAAATGTATTGTTTAACTGTAATAAGCTACTAAAAATTAACGAATTATTTTTATACAACTTAGGCCAATTTATGTATATGTATGATAACAGTTTACTGCCACCTATCTTTGGTTCTATGTTCCAGAAAAATCAATCATTCCATAATTACCCCACCCGACGCTCTAACGAGTTTCATTTACCACTTCTTCGAACGATTTTAGCAAAGAATACACTTATTTACACTGGACCTAATTATTGGAATTCCCTGAACCACGATATAAAATCTGCTCCCTCTCTATACTCCTTTAAAAGGAGATTGAAGTTTTTTCTTTTGCAATCCTATAATGACGACCCCCTGAATCAGATTAGTTCATAGGCTTATTTTGTTTCCCGTCCGCAAAATCTTTATTGCCGTTTTTTTTTCATTATTGTTACCTTTGCCTTAGCTTTGATTATGATAAGATCTTCTTTAACTTATACCTCGCAGTTGAAGGGTTTGTTGTATATTCTTCTTTTCTTCTTCTTCTCTTTCTCCCTCTAACCTCCGATGATCGTTGTCTCGGTTGCTTACTCCTGTCTATTTTGTTACCTCTTCGTCGCGCTGTAGTCTTGTTTCCTGTCGTGTCGTCGAGTCAGTTTTCTTCCCTATAAGTAGTCTTGTTGCTGTCCCAGTCTTGTCTCATGCTCATTATTTCGTTTGTTATTGTTTTGTGTGTAACTGTTTGTCCGTCTGTCTCTTAGTGGGCTGCTAAACTTTTTATGCCAAACTTTTCGTGCTGCTTTGTTGCTATATTTAGTCAAATTTTGCATCGAGTTTTTAATATAAGAGGGGCCCACACTCTACAAGCATTGTCTTTTTAGTGGGTCCCTCCGTTTTTTCACACAGTGCATATTGACAATTCTTTCATTTTCGTTACTTCTGCAACAATTGCAATGTATTGATACTATTAGTTTTTCTCATTATTGTTGGTTTCTTTGTACGAATTTACATACATTGTTTCTGTCACTCAAGAAAGTGAGATTTATGTCTGTATGATTTTATTGTGGAAAAACGAATAAATTCGAACTTGAACTTGAACTTGAACTTGTTTATGACCAGACGTACCACAAATTGTCAAAGGTAGTTCCTTTTTCCTACCGCAAAATTTTGAAGTCGCTAAACAATCTTTTAAAGCACTGTTTATTTTCTTAGGGTATGATTTGTTCATGTAGTCCTGATGAGATGATATTTCCAAGATAACATGTTTTCATGTACAGTTGTATTTGCAAGGAAGAAACTAAGTAACTTTGTGGAAATGCGTTAACCTGCTCCGTACGGGAACTTGGTGACGTGCGTATTAAGTCTTTGGTCATTTCAGAATTCAGTATGGAAGGGGTTGAATCCATCCACAGAGGGAGATGGACGGTCTTACAGAATGATAACAATTTCTTTTTATTCATCCAAACATATTATACAAAACCGTTTTTCTCCGTTGACCGCAATAGAAAAGACATTTTTTTCTTACAGGACATGGAGAATGACAAATTTCTTTTAAAAAATGCTGAAAATGACATTTACTCTTGACCGCTTCGCAAGATGGGATCGACGAATTCCAAACCGGGAAGTAAGTCGACCTTCCGGGTAGTCCTACACACTGCAGTGTCGCGCTGCCATTGAGGATGAATCCCTGGTCACAGGTGAGGGTTACTATGGAACCAAACCACGTGCTGTTGGAATCCCATGTGCCGTTTTGGACAACATCAAGTTGGTCACAAAATCCATAGGAAACTAATAAAGAACAGAACAGACAACCATAATTTTGCCAACATGTCAGCTTAGCTACACAAGCTCACAAGACCTTCAGTATCACAAAGATTTGTGAATGAATTAACTTTGTATCATCAAAGGAAAATCACTACGTAAAGACAAAACAATGACGCCATGCCATGCAAAACACAAGCAAGAAATAGAAGAAGGCATTGCTAATGTAGTGTATTTCATGCAAGTCGTCATTTCATTTTGAAATAAAGACATGAAAGAAGGCTCCAATAAGTATAATACAATTGGAGTGTTTATGATCTGACGAGTACCACAGAGTATCTATGAAATAACTTTGCAATGACCAAGAACTTTATAGGCCTTCTACAAAGGGGGGATACACCAACCCCCAAAAAATCCTTCCGTCTTCACACCTGCAATTGGATATTTGAACACGCGGTTGAGAACAAACTCGTAGGCCTATACATAGCCAAAGAAAACATTTCTCAGCACTCACCATCAAATGCATGATATACAGCAGGCTTGAATTTCTGTTCCTCCCTGCTTGGGCATAACCACTCATGAGGATATGTTGCAGAAGGGAACAAGAACTGATATGTCTGTGATGGGACACACGTGCAGGCGGTTTCGTATGTGATAGCGACCATTTCTTCGCCAGGTCCTTGTCTCTGTTCTCGACACATGGTGGCGCACTCTATTTCGGTTTCAGCTGCTTGGAAGTGAAATGTCTGAAGTATACGAGCATTGACCTGCGTGCTGTTGTAGCATCCGAGAAACCCAGGAACTGAGGGGAGAAATAGAAACCCACCAAGTGAAACCTCCCAAGAAAAGGAAGGACGCCTCTTCCCTGTGCAAACTATACGTAACTTGCGTCTCTGGTAATAAATTTGTTTGAATTTATACTGGCGGTGATGGAGTCTTCATCAAGTTGCATTATGATATCATTGAATTGTTTCCACATTCATTTGATAGATTACTTAGGCCGATAAATCTGCCTCTTGTTGACTGTACGGTCGGTAATATGGTCAACCACTCAAAACAGCCATATCTTCCATTCACTCTGCAGCTTTGCGGACTTACTAACTTACCATAAAAGGGAAACGGAGTAGAACCTACCTCTTCCGTTTGTACAAAAGACCTCAAAAAACTGGCATACATACATTAAAGGATTTTGTATACTCAAAGAAGTCATGCTTATCAATATGATTTATTCTTCTTATAAGAAGAAGAAGAATCTGCAGATGTCTGCCTGCTCTGAGGGGCCAAACGTGTTACCGACCGTACAGTAACAACAGGCCACCGAACAAGAGGCACAGATTTATCGGTCGAATATCTTAGTACTGTACCTCTTACAACTAAAGAAATCAACACAGAAAATAAATCTATTCTGTATCAATGTTAAATGTATAACGATATTTGCCAGTAGGTCAGAAATAATGCACAATAAATATCAGTCTTTTCTATTAAGCCGCAACTTGTTCAGGACTTATCTTTGTTTTAAAGGACGCCTCAAACCTCGTGGCTGAAGTAGGCCTACATGTATAGGACTGCATGCAGGACGTGTTTCAGAATTGTCGTATCATTCTCATTCTCATAAAATGTTGGAAGTAAGACGTTATTTTCAAAAGAGACAAAAAGGATACATAAAACATGTCCATTCCGTTTCCCCACCTCGGCACTTTAACTTCACTGCTCTTTCGGAAGAGCATTTTGTACGTGTCCACGAACAGTTCCCCATACTTCGAGAATCTATTGTAATATGAGATAGAATAAAAAGAAAGGACAAAAAAAAACATAAAGGACAAAACCTTTTCTTCATCTAGAGATGCGATATCTACTCTGCACTTTCTAGGTAAAGGTTTATATTCGGAGAACAATTAAAATGAATATGATTTTTTTAATTCATTGATCTTATTGAAAATTTGATTTGCATAATATCTGAATTACCAGTTCTCATGAAATAAGGGCTAGTTCAAAATCACTTAGCAAAATGTACGATAATTATAAGGCATGTTTGTCACATTTTGTCTAATACGCTATTTTAAAGGTCAAGTCCACCTTCATAAACGTGTGGATTAACAGAATGCAGCAATATTCATAAAACACATACGTAAAAGTTTGAGTTAAATCAGAGAATCCGTTCAAAAGTTATTCATTTTTTAAGTTTCAGTTCGGCGATCGCTGGATGTGAAGACTGCTACACCTTTTGATGTTTTATGTGTACAACGATATAAAAAAATAATATAAAGATAATGTAACATATATTATTGTCACTTTTTCTCGTATAGTAAAAGAGCACATAACTTGCCTGTTTCAGAAGACAGGGGGAGTAACATTACCCTTAACACATTATGTCAGTCACAAGTTGATGGAATGTGTACTTCTTCTTTTTTTTTCCAAATAAATGAAATTTTGTGGAACTCTCTTTTCATTATTTCCTTTAATAGTTCAAATATCGTTCTACGTATATGACATCACCAACTGCAGTAATCTTCTTATCCAGCAGTGACTGCATAGAAACTTCAAAAATTCTCTGAACGGGTTGTCCAATTTTCCTCAAAGTTCCATTGATGTGTTACACTTATATTGCGGCGTTATCTCAATCCACATGTTGATATGGAGATGGACCTGTCCTTGAAAAGCTATGTTATCCTTGAGTAATTAAATGGAGCATTGCATTTGTGTGGTCCAGAATGTAGTAGTCAATATGAAACAAGAGATTACCATGCGCAATTAATGTTTAATGTTTAAAGTTATTATCTTTGCCTCGGGAATACAGATAGAAAAAAAAAAACACACACACACACACACACACACAAAAACGATCACTTTCACCATGTCATAACTGTTAAAGCTATTACCTGTTTGTTTTTTTCCATATTAATTGGTATATTCTTTATTCATCTATCAATTCATGCATTACCTATTTATATTTCCAATGTTTCTCTCGCGGCCGATATTGCATGCATGGATACTAGATTTGGAGGAAAAGATAGCGTAAGTATTTTAATGTTATATTCACTAAAACTAAACAAAATCAAAAAGAAAAGGAGGACTATTCAAGAAACGTAAAAGCAGCATAAACAGACTAATACCGAGAATAGATGATCTCACTTCATCAGCTCTGTTTCCTTTGGAATGGTATAATAATATATGATATTTTTTTCTTATTTCAACTTCTGAAATGGAAATCTTACATAGTTTTAAATGCAATTTTATAAAGAAAATAGTTCAATGAAATTACGCGTTATTCCCTGAGTTTCTTGAATTTACAAAGGTAGACCAGACAACAGAAAGAAATTCACATGTTTCAGTGCATGAATTTTAGGTGTGTATAGTGTACAGCTACTGGACAGAGAGTTTACACCTCTTAAAGGGGAAATGCTGTCCAAATATAACTTAGCCTGAAAGGAAAGAGTATATTACGAGTTTAACGAAAAAGAAATGATGGAAATAGGTTGAGAAATAAGGAAGTTATGATATTTGAAATTTTTTTTTTTCAGGAAACAGTTCTTGAACGGTCTATATGAGTATGCAAATAGCGACATGAGCATATCAATGTCATTACCTCACATCTTGCTATACAGTTTGTACATAAAAATGTGAAATTTTCGGTTTTTCATTCAAACGCAATTATGCCCGAGGCTCAAATCCTAGTATATCTAACTGATCACTATTCTGAAGTTATTCAATCAGGAATAACATTATGTTTCATACTTCTATGACAAAAACATTGAATTTTGGTCATTTTTTTTTACACGATCAATAGAAAATCGTGAGGTTATGACATGTAAGCTCAATGATTTGCATATTAATATCCACTGCACAAAAATTGTTTTGCAGAAATTAGCAAATCTTCAAAATGTCATAACTTTCTTATTTTTCATCAGATTTCAGTTAAATTTATACCGATGAGCTTGTACGATTTTACTCCTTTTTTTATCAGACTAACTTATATTTGGACTGGATATTCCCTGTAAGAACCTATATGATACAGGATTGATTAACCCAATACTGAGTCAAAGATATTCGCTTACATTGTTGACAACCCGTGGCCTTGATCCAGGTAGCTGTCTTGGAATAAGGCGGCACCCTGTCGCTAGAACTTTCTTCAAACGTCGGGAAACCAAGTTCTACACAGATTGCATAAGCAACTTGTTCAGTAAATCCTTCCTCGCAAACAAAGCTGTTGGTAGCTGATCGGAACACAAAGCCTTCGTGGGGAGAACGTTCTCCGATGAGTTCTACAGAAGGCATATCTGTGTAGACAAGTTATTCGAATTAACAAGCAAAACAATCATTGTTAATGTCCAATATAATTATAGGTTGTCCCTGCCAACTTCGCAAAGTTTCACTCATTTCCATACCACCCCTGAATACCACCGTAGAGATAAAACGGTGTTTAGAATACCAGTGTAGGAAATTACAATAACAGAACAAGTGCCTGCGATATTATTAATGTGAACATTTTCTCGAGTCATCAAACCAAACAAGATTGTTTAGATCGACAACACTGAAATACTTTTATATAATTGAATATAATTATTCCTTTCATGCACAGTGATACTATTGGGTTTTTTTACTCCCTTTTTTTCTATTATGACAAAGGGTATGATCTCTTTTAGTTTGTCCGTTAGTTTGTTTTCATTTTACATGCGACAAGATAGCTTGATAGTCCACATCCAGCTGCATTGGCTGCCCTTCCATGGGCTCCTGTTGTCCACCAGGGTTTGTGCACCCTATTCCTTGCGATAAATGAGCAATGAATGCATTAACCCAGATCTTGTGACTCTCTCACACGCGGGACCTCAATCCGATCAGAGGGACAAAATGTTTTGCCTCTTTATTATTGTCGAAAGTTTTGCACAATAGAAAGATAGGGACCTCAGACCAAAAAAAAATTGGATAACCGAAATACAAAACTTAGCAATATAGGAAATCATAATATACGCTTTCTCTAAATGAAAAAGCATTTTTTTTAATAACTTCTTATGAATGTTTTGCACTATTAAGGGTTAAATGTTAAAAAAAAAAAGCATGGACATATTTTCTGCCGTACCTTCCAGAACAACAATTCGAAATAATAATCAGACCAATGTCAAAGAGTCATTGAAAATTGTTCCGTCACTAAACAATATCATGTCAAAAGGATATGATAAAATTACTGTCCACTTTCTATACAGCAAATTATTCATGACGTATCAGCTTCCCTCACATCGTATCTTTTAATTCACGGAATTATGAAACTGCACATGTTCGTAATAAAAAACAAGGGCCTGAGTGTGTCTAGTGCATAACATTTAATGAGAACAGTTACCTTGTACACAAGATGCGGTGACGTTGACTCTTACAGGGTACACATATTCCCGGACTGATAGTCTGAGTCTCAACTTGTGGCCGAGTGAGAAGATGGGCTGAGATTTGGTGTAATTCAAAAGTACGACATCGATTTTTGTCCTTGATATATCATCGTTTGCGACTGCTGCCACGTATTGATTGAATACAGACTGCATCCATAGGACAATCCTCTCGCCATCGGGTACTTGAATTTCCCACCTTGCAGATCTTAAAAGAGACTCGGAATCTGCCTTGATCTCCATGGTGACGTCATTCTTTGAACAGCCGAAACGGTGATCTGAAATCAGTGGTGAAAGCCTTCAAGTTTTCCCGCCCATTTTCACACTTAGTGCATGCCAGAAAATAAGTAGGTCATTTTATTTTCGATAGAGGTCATCCAAAAGTGCAAAATAGTCATTCAAATGCGCTGGCCAAAATTGCAATTTTGACAATTAAATTCACCATTTTGTAAGAGCAATCAACAGTGTTGAGATATCATAGCCACGTGCCTTCAAGTTAGCGCTGTATTTAGCACGGACTAAGTAGTACACATTGTAATGTATATGATAATAATAATGATAATAATGATAGTAATTTTAAGATAATAACAATATTATATGTATATATATGAAGAGTTTGTGTGCAAAAACCGATAAGTCCATATTTGCCAAATGGAGATATTTGCGATTAAAGGTCAAGAAAAATAAAGAGAATGATCTTTTGCTTCTTTTGACCATAACTTTGAAAATATACCTTTATATGTAGTGACCAATATAACATTTAAAAGGCATTATTTTGTACTTTGTGACAAAGATTGTACTTCAAAATCTTCAAAAATGGACTTATCGGTTTTTGCAAACAAGCCCTTCATATATATATATATATATATATACCGGGTGTCCCAAAAAAAGTGGAACGGTGGATTTTCAGTACCTTGCGGGCTAAAAGTTATATATCTTTTGACATCATTAGAAAGAACATCTTCCGCAGAAGACTATGATACCAAAATCATTAAATTTGGTTTAGTACTTTTTATTCTACGCCAATTTCTGAAAATGCAGTCATTGCCAAATTTCGCCGGATTTTTGCGACTTATGAGATAATAATTTGAGTGCAACACGCGATCCATACGGTGAATATTGTGTAAGCTCGGTGATCCATGTCAACAAATGATACAGCTTTCACATTGGGCACGGGCCAGGAAAAAAAACCGTGTGTCTGTGTGTCTGTGTGTGTGTGTGCGCGCGCTCCCAATATGAAAGCGTTATCTTTTGTTGACATGGATCAACGAGCTTACACAATTCACCGTATGGAACGCGTGTCGGACCCAAATTATTATCTCATAAGTTGCAAAAAATTGAAAATTACTGCATTTACAGAAATTGGCGTAGAATAAAAAGTACTGAACCAAATTTAATAATTTTGGTATCATGGTCTTCTGCGGAGGATGCTCTTTCTAATAATGTCAAAATATATATCACTTTTAGAACGCAAGGTACTGAAAATCCACCGTTCCGCTTTTTTTGGGACACCCGGTATATATGTATATATATATGTGTGCACATCTGTATGGAGTTTAAATGCAAAAACAGACATATGAATTATCGTTTACTTGGGATATGTAATATTGAAACTGCTGAAAAAGAAAGAAAATGCTTATGATAATTTTGCTTGAACCTTCAAATATATCCATTGCTATCTGACGACAGTAAAGTATCATCGACCATATTTTTTTTTTCAAATTAATGATGACAACGTTGAAATTATAAAATGATATTTTTTTCTTTCAAGCTGGTCATGAGTAAATTGCATATTTCACAAACATTTCATTGTTAATGTCGTCCTTAAGTGTAATTTTATATTCATTTTCTGGTTTCTTTTTTGTTAAAGGTCTATGTGTACACAGCAACACCAATGTTAGTGACGTTCTCCTGTGTATCTGCGAAAACGCTGATTGTATTGCTTTAGCCTCTGTACCTTTATTTGTACATGTGACAAAGAAAGTAACTACACATAAAATATGACAGAAGATAATCATGATACATTTAAATGCTCTGTTTTATACCAGTAGATTTTGAATATATTTATAGGTGAAGTACAAAATGACCACCTGAAATGATAATTATGTTTGTTCACTGATATGACAGGAAATTTTCCGAGAAATTTACGAAGGTGATTAAGAGATAACGCATAAAATGAATTCGACACAAGGGAAATTAATTTCATATTCCGAGTAGCCAGCAAACAAACAGATGAGAAAAAACATGTTATCGCACTTTACTCATGCAACTTCTATCCACATATGGCAACGTGGTTTTATTGTTTGTTTGTTTGTTTGTTTTTTGAGGAGGATTCAGTTGTATGATTTATATTCGGCGACAAGACAAGAAAAATTAAAATTTTAGTTAATCCCACTTAGAAAAAAGCAAGTAAAATCATTATAGGTAGAAATATGAGAAGCTTTCAAAACAAACATATAAAAAACACAATATCACATGCGCTATATTGGATGCGCAAATTATGTAACTGTCTGTTATATGCACAGCTAACTGTATAGTCTAACTTATCTCGATAAGGTTTCATGAGCAAAGTTGGTTGCAATACGTACGAATTCGTATATGCCGAAGTCAAAAGCCAGTTTGGATACCCTTGGAGACGTGCGGGTAAAGCCGTTTTTGTTTTGTTTTTTGTTTTGTTTTTTCTTGTCAGTTGAGGAAACCCAGAAGTGTCACCAGAAATACAAAGTGCTTTTTAAATTGTTTAGCTTCGTAAACTCTCCTTCATAAAATGTATTTTCCTGTGGTCATTTACAAGTCTTTCAATTATATGCATACACAAGCGGCAGATATCAAAGGATGTATAAAATTTACTTTGTTTGTTTTGTTCAATGGTAGATTGAACCTTTTTCATTTATGGACTAAGATCCCTTCAAAAAAAAAAAACACCCTTACTTCACTTCCTGGCTAACGAACCTTTGAAATATCTTTTATACTTGACCCTAGGAATAAAGAACTATAATTCACATCCTATAGTTTCAAGGGTTTGATAGGCAGGTATAAACCTATGTTGAAAACTTTCTGAACATCAAATCGTATTGCAACCATTGTATGACAGCATTTTGACACCAGACATTATGCTCTCTTCCAGCATCTGGATTTCCGCAACCCAATTCTCCTGAAAAATAACAAGCGATATTTGTTCATCAGACAGGGTCAGAGAAACGTGACAGTAAAAACATGTTCTCGTATATAGTTACACCGATGAGTTAAAGGGTTACGGAGTTGATGCAAACATATTTTATTCTGTGCTCGGGAACTCATAGTTGTAAAGTTGTAATCGCCTTCCGGTGTAAATCTGTTTAAAAATTGTAAGAAAAGCAGAGATACTTACGAAATATGACTGCTGAACTTTGCCACACGATAGAGAATATGACAATCACTCGGATCCATGCAGTCAAACGGAAAGTTTCAACTTCGCTCTTCATATTATTGTATAGGAGCATTAAGTGAGGAGGAATGAGTAGCATTTCGTCTGCTTCACGTTAACAGCCCACAAGACTAAAACGTCCAACATGAATTCAACTTGATCATGTCAAGCCTGCTCGTCTTCTATAGACCAATCATGCCAACGGCATTGTCACATGATCTTGACCCCACCCTATTCTGCGCTAAGTTGGTGCGCGAGATCATCCGATCTTCTGTTGTGCGTTTCATGATTGTGATTCAACGGTCAATCTTCCACGCACTTCATTGACTTCAAGCCAGTTCAATTCCACTATATTTATTTCCATCCATCAAATTTAAAGTATGACAAATACATTGGGCTACATTTTCGGATTCAAGTGTTTGAACAATTAATATAAAAAAGTATAATTATGGTATAAGTGTTATTCAGAATAGATGTAATATATATATATATATATATATATATATATACATATATATATATATATACACACACATATATATATATATATATATATATATATATATATATATAATTATATAACGGGAAAACTACGCACACTGTGTTATGGTAACAAAGAAAGATAAAGCGATGGAATAGCGTGATCTACTGCTACGTCACTGCTACGTCTACTGCTAAGTCACTAAAAAAAAAACAAGCAAAAGGACAAAGTGACGATGCAGAACAACGAAGAGCGAAGAAAAAGTAAAAGGAGCACAGAAGAAAGGAACAGAGGTTGCCAGGACTGGTGAAGTAAAGAGGCCGTTAGCACATGAGCCATTTGATTATCCCATTATATCATAAATTATGTTGAATATATTTTTGTTCTCAGTTTTTATTTGAATGTAATAAACTTACAGGATTCTTTTAGGCTGTTAGTATCTCAGCTCTATTCCAAAATCTGGGTCCAATAAACAAGTGTATTTTCGGTAGGTGCAGTTGTCAATTAAAGGGGAAATAGAATCATTGGATCGTCTTGGTGGGATGGCTGTCTACGTGACTATTTCGATTAAAAATATTATGGAATAGTCATGGACACAGCTATCCCACAAGACGATCCAGTAATTTCCACCAGCATTCATGGCGTGGAGAAATAAAACCGAAACTCCACTTCATGTTCGGATTCAATGGCATACATCGAGTGGGCAGAACAATATAAATTTTGATAAAGTTAGCTACGGTATTCAGTTTGCCGTGGTTTGCTTTCTTGTTTTCACATGATAATGTGACTACATTTCTTTTCATTTTCTCTTTTCATTCAAATGAATTATAATTGATGAGGAAGAATATTATACCATTCAGGAGCTTCCTGTATTCATTATACACGCCTTCACCTCTTTGTTTCTTCATATCTATATAATCTCTCTCTCTCTCTCTCTCTCTCTCTCTCTCTCATATATATTTGGTTATACGGTTACTGATGGTAAGTAATTGACCCAAAGGGAATTTTATAATTATGTCAAGTACAAATGTGTGGGACTTTACTATTATATAGGAGCTATATAATATCATCATCACATAGCAGTATCTATGTCGTGCGCGCGTGATCGCGAACGTCATCACAATACATAAAGATATTATGATGTTCTTTAATTTTGTTTAACAATTTCTGGTGGTCTCAACTTCTGGGATAAAATGGTCCCAGAGAACCTTATTCTCTGTCGCTGAAAGGAGATTACAGGGAGATTAGTAAATTATTACATAACGTGTTAGGACATGATTATATAGGCATGTATGTTGAGAACATAGCGGGATATTTGATCACATAGACAGTCTTGACGACCCTCGGGTTTCCACTTATCCAAAATAAACTGAAACTACATACAACCAGACAATCATTGTTCAAATATAAATTAGAACCAAAGGATTTGCAATATCGACATCATTATTGATAATGTGAAAGGGCGCCACCCCGTCACTATGTATTAGGCAACATAACACCAGATCGGAAAGAATAAACGCAAGTACAAGCTAGAATGCAAAAATAAGTGCAATGTCTTCGTTACAGAATTACCTGACTTGTCTTTTGAATGTTTCCCATGTCAGGTATTGTTGCCTGGTGTTTTGTTGTTTGCTGTCATGTCCCAGTGCATTTAAAGCGTTGATATTATCAAATCGAGCATGCCACAGAAATACGGCTGTTTCTATGGTAGCACAGCGATATGAACGTATAGTCTTATGATATATATCAAAAATGTGTCGACTTCCTAAATTAACACCCGGAAAACTTTCAGTTCTGTAGATAACCATATGTGTCCACTTTAAATAGGGTGATGAAAATGTGAAGTTGTATCGATCGTATGATAACAGCTGCGTACAATGATTATGAGATTGAGTGTTGTTGTTGTTGTTGTTGTTGTTGTCTTGTGGGGTGGGGGATCATTTTCGTTTGAAAGTACGAGTCTCCAGATCAAATATGATTTGTGTTGGCACATTTCGTTTAAGATTAGTATGCAACTACACTTCACGATAGACTAACTTTTACTATCGTTATTTTTATCGTGTATGTGTTTCAAGCACAAGTCTCGACCGTTACGGTGGTTTCGCAGGTAAAATAGAGATACACTATTGGGACTTGCTCAGGTTACACTATGTGACTGACAGGGCTGCGACTAATTTTGCTGGTAAAACTATAATCATTTTTATGGTTTCTATAACTTGCTATTGACAATCCTATGATATTGGAGAATGTTGAGTAACATGACGATTGTGCTCACTTTTGTTTGACATAAATAACGAACTGCTTTTTAGAATGATGGTTAAGAATAAGTCAAATTTATCCAATTTGAAATATATCAAAATCATTTTTATTGAAATCTTATAATATACAACCGAATTAAGTTCTCTTGCTTCACCTTCTCAACCAAGTCATCATTCCTTAAAACATTAAACAATTATGATACTAATCTCTTTTTTTTATGAGAGAAAAAAATCTGTCAAACACAATTCCTCCTCAGATGATATTGTTATTGTACCGCATGAACCATTGTGTCTATTCTCTCATTCTTTTACATGTATGTCCACTCTTCTGCAGTCTTACCGGTATACGTACACAATTATTTCCAATACATTCAATCAAGATTGTATTTTATCATTATTCGTACATCATGGAATCCAGTTTGCTTATGTTCACGATGGCACGTGTTGTAGTTTCAATTTTTTCTTTTTCTTTTTTTTTCTTCTTCCTAATTTGATTTCATGTCAGTTTACATTTGTTCCTTGTAATTTCGTTTGAGTATAATTCATCATGCGTTTTCTTATGTATTTTCTGAGGGTCCCACATTGTACAAGCTAATTGCTTCTTTAATGGGACCTTCCATTTTTATCCCCATCCTTATCTAACTTCTACTATGCATATGTATACATAATATGAAAATATGATTATGGTTTCTTAATTTCATCATTCATTTTCACAGGTATTTTGTTACTTTACATTTTTGAAATTATTGCAAATGTGTTCTGCTTATACATTGTATTTGATTTATCTGTTTATTTGATGGAAATGAAAACAATTTGAACTTTAATCTACTAAATGCTGAATCGATTTCGTTTATTTTCATAGTTTTGTTTTAATGATTACAGGGAGATCGTTGCTTTTCGTTTTAGATAGATGTATTACATTTCCTTTTTCCTCTCTTGTAAAAATTATCTTTATATATATATATATATATATATATATATATATTATACATATAGCTGGACGTAATTTGCAAATTGTTAGAGAAAATAATTTTTAATAATAATCAATAATTATCTGGAAACATAAGATTTTTTTTTATCTTTTCATGATCGGATACTTTTAAGGAGTTTAAAACCTTTGATAAGTTTTTTTTAAAGTACTTCAAGAAAGAAGGGCCTTGAGGATCCTTGAGGATTTTGAGATTTTCAAGATGGCCGCCTATAAAGTCGAAATTCCCATATATTTCCAAATAAATTGTTAGAATAAAGGAGAAGACCTGATGGTTTCACCCTCCTTTGAGGATGCTTAATCCGTGATGCAACTCTTTTATCCCTGATGGATTCACAGTACCGAAATCTGAAATATTAATTTAAATGATTCTTTATGATTATATGGTAAAAAAAAAAGAAAATAAATTGATAATTTTACCCTCGAGGGTATATTATGTTTGTTCTTTGTCGTCTCCAGCTTTGGCATGTTTGGTATATATTTGGGGTCTGGAACATGTTGAACACACAGCCTCGATCATTCAACTGTTGATTTCTGCAAGGAAAGTCTACAAACAATCACTAAAATGGGAAATAGGGTCATCAGTACTGTTGCCATAAAAATTTGAAGAACATTATCCGGGCAGAAGCGCTTTCAATCTCAATTGCCTCCAGATCCGCTCAATGGATCATTAATATTCACTTCAGTGTATATGCTTACTCGTGCAAGACGCTGGAACCACACGGAGCTACGAGCACAGGGGTATTGTTAATTAATGAAGATTTCATCCCTACTTAACGCATGAAGCGTTGTTCATTCACTTGTTGGTTTCTGCAGTGAAAGGTCTCCTATAAAAAAAAAACAATAAAAAGATCAATCACTGATGGAAACACCGTCATCCATAAAGTCTCCATACAAACGTGGGGGAAAACGTGCTATCTCGCCCAGACGGTATCCCGTTCAAGCTCATTCGGGAACTCTGCGGAGCCGTATGGCTATGGCTCGTTTCTACGGATCACAAGCTCACTCTATTCACGGGTTCTGAAAATCGTCTTGCGATTGTTCTCACCAGAAATGATCAGTTAACTGCCTGCACTGTCCTAGGTTAATAAAAATGGACACAATTTTGAAGGTGAGTTTAAACCGAAATTGTTAAGACGGACTCACACTGTGCGATTTTTGATGGTGCGACATCGCAAAGGGTAAATCGCAGTAAAAATCGCACAATGTGAGTCCGCCTTTAGAGAAAGAAATTGCAAAGACAAATTGACTATGATCCGAATTAATGCTGCAGTATTTTCAAATCATTCTCCATGTCCCAACCTTTCTCTTATGACAGTCATTATGGATTCCTGCTTCTATATACTCGTATCTATACTGTTTGTGTATTTTTATTGGCTGTTTTATGAAAGAAATATATATATGTGACCCGCTACAACAAAAGTATCCGAAAGTCGGGGGAGGACAATTTTCTGAAAATGGCATGACATTATTGCCTTACTCTTCTACTTTAATTTCATATAGCACAACTCATAAAAGTATTCGGTTGCGGAGATATCGATGATTTTATTAGCGCATGTCAAGTGGTTGACGAAATTAGAATTTCGAGAAAAACGCCTTCAAAGTTTTCCTTCTGACGCTATCATGATCAAGGGGAGGCGAGACAGTTTCCACCGCTTGACAATAGGCATGCCCCTCGATGTTCATTCAAGCTTAGCCACCAGCGGGCTACGCATGACCAATCAGTAATCAGGATGCCACGCACTTACCAATAAGATCACTCCCTCGTTGCTAGGGGCGAAGTCTAGCTACGGCGCTAAATCCAAATCTCCGGACACGTTTCCTGGTACGTTGAAAGTCTGAGAATCATGGCCAAGAAAAACACTGATTTCTTGCCTTTCCTTTCATTATTTAGCTTCGAAATTTCGGCAGATGATAGACAAAACATTAGACTTCAAAATGATGCCAAAAACATAAATCCGATTGTTTTGACCAATTTTGATGACGTGACTTCAAACTTGATTTTCTCGGCTCAGCCGTCAGCGGACTTTAGGATCCTTTTGTTGTAGTGGGTCACATATATATTTTTTTGTATGCAGACGTGTGTATCTCCCATTAATGTATGGATACTACATCTGCATTCATTTCGTTGTATCACTAGGTGGCGCTAAAAAGTATACATCAGGGATGTAGTTGGTTTGGTGTTTTTTGACTTGGCAATTTATAATATATATATATATATATATATATATATTAAAAATATTGTTGATAATACTCTGAAAGTGTATTGAGGGAACATAGAGAGCAGATCGCCATCGCCAATTCAGTGTCAGAAGGCATTATTTATTGAACTACCTCAGCAGACTTTGCAATAAGACTGAAACAAATTAAAACAAAACAAAACTATGCTTGGGTAAATACAATGTAAATGTAAATATAGAATTGATGAATGGGGCAAAATCTATACTTTAGAATGAACACTGTGTAATAGATAAGTTTGAATTTCCAGTTTGGTTAACTTTAAAGTAGTTATTGCTTATATTTACGACTCCAGTTCGTTATTATGTCGTTGAGTGATCCATGTATGACAAACTGTTTAATGAACCACTCTTTCCATACTTATTTTTTGTCAACCTTAAAGGCATTCAAAAGTGTTCCTAGTTATTCTACTTAGATGTAAATATGACATCTAACTGTACATACTCTGCGATTTAGATTTTTCACGTTCTTTTTCCGAATTGATCAAACAGTGTGATTGTTTGATGCTGGCATATTGATTCACTCTTTGTTGGATGGGGAAAAATATAACTTGAATTTAATTCAATTTGAATCGAATCAGTAAAACACATCAGTGATTTTCGAGGAAAATGAAACGATGAATTATAGATATTTCATTCAAAATTTCTTTGTGTGTTTGTGCTCTTGTGTGTGTAAGCAACCTTCATCTAGGTGTCATTTGTGTACGATGCAAAAAAAGTACATCTTCCCCTTCTCAGGTCATTTTGTTCAGACATAATGTTAAGGGCAATAATGATTTCGAATTTGTTCTGAAAGATGAAAGTAGATTGTTTCGTCGCTGTGCTACAATATGAAAATATACTGAATTCTCTGAACAATTACATTCAGATACTAGTACAACTATAGTATTTGAGCATCAACTGTCCATGCGTCTTCTTATCTAGCAATGGTGGGACCGAAACTTTTAAGATCTTTTTCGAACGGGTTGTCAGTTTTTCCTAAATAATAGCAGTGATAGTAGGAATAGTAATAGTATAATAATAATAATACTAATAACAATACTATAGTAACAATAATTGATGTATTTTACCAATAACAGTTCTGCATTCACTCAATCCATGTGCAAATAACAGTGTATAACAATGTATCTATAGGTTTTATTTTCCTTTAAAATTAAATTGAAGATACCATAGTCCGTGTTATGAATTAGTATTTTTCCGATAAACCGTTAGGAATGGTTTTTGAGAGAAGAAATGGTGTTTAATGGTTAACCATAATTTGGTAGATATAGATGACAACATTTTCGAATCATTGTGTTAGAGTTCCTGTTGCTATTATAGACGCATTAACATTTAAAAAAAAAAAAATCATACTTCTCAGATCATGATCGCTCACAAAGCACTTTCTGCAAACATATCTAATCTCAGGGGCGGGCTTTCATAATCATCCGTCACTAAAAGATATCTATAACCAGTAAACTAATTACTCAAGTTGCCATGACAGCACCTCCGTCACGTGTTGTTTTCATCACAGTATATCGCACTGCCATCCATCTTCTTCTGTAGTAGATGAATGATAAATGAATGACACATGTTTAATCAAGTTGGTTGTGCACTCCTCCGTGCCCTCCTTCATGACTGTGTGGTATTGTGGAACCGTATATTCATATATAAATATATAATGCACATTCTATGTTGTATTCTTCATTTTTTTTTCCAGATTCTCACATTCGTTGTTTTTGGTGTACTGAGCCTCAAAGGTGAGATCCACAACTTGATGCTGTTAACATTGTTTCATGATGCAATACGTGAGGATCTGTATGATGAGACATGTTTCTTGTCTATTTTGAGGTTTGTTCTCGTGATTTTGTTTTTGTTTTTATTTGTGAATCAAGAATCAAGCAGAATAGTGCTATTTGTGTCTAAAGGAACGGTTTGTCTTTTTTTTTTTTGTAAGGGGGACGGGTAGTTTTCATTTTGGAATCTCATTTAATTCAGTGATTTGTCATTTACTTTTTACATATATATATAAACATATATATATATATATATACATATTATATAATATATGTTTATATATACACGTGTACAACAGAAATGAAAATATGGAATTCCCTCCTTTGCTCCTCAATTACACTATCATTCAGCACACAACTTTGCACCGTCTAACAGTCAACGTTCATTGGTATTTCAGTATCATGTTATATAGACAAAAAATATGAAAAGAACACCATCATGCACTTACTTCAAATATATTTCATGCACTATTGCTATGTTAGCAAGAAGTACAATGTGCTGAATCTAATCTTCGCTCTTACTATATTCTAGGCGTGGAAACGGACATTGTTCCTACTTTGTATATGATAAACGCAGAGCTACCAAGTCTCACGCATTCTGAGTGAGACTCAAGCATTTAGGGGCCACCTCACGATCTCACGCATGGCACCCATTTTTCTCTCGCATAGGGGGAAGTATGCAACTTGGGCCTATAATAATGAGCATAGCCCAAAGGATTAAAGGGATAGTTGCAATTGAAGGTATATTTCCCTTTTGTCTTTCAGAATAATTAAAAAATAGTCACTTAAGTATGCACCTGATCGCACCATTAAGAGCTGTAAAAATTGAAAAAGCTCCATCCGATACCGTGGGAGGGGTAAAAAAACCCTCCCACCCTCGATCGCGTGCATATTCGCGCGCCGAGATGCCGAGTCATGAAAATCTCACTCATGAATTTTTTTTTTTTTAACTTGGCACCCCTGTAAACGAAGTAGGCCATGGGGTGAAGCTGAAAAAGAGGCTTAGAAAATGGGTTTCGTTCCAGCAACACTGGCACTACTTTCTGAATGCGGAAATGTGATGTTTTGTACATCCTAAATATACTGTAAAAAGTTCTCCTCGAAATATCCTGCAGTTTTTGCGAAAATCCATATTTTATAAACTGCGATCAGCAGCCCAATACACATATCGTAATGGGGCTGCGGATTGTAGCATATAGGATCATGACAGGGAATTATCGCGGACAAATGTCAACCTTAAATCGAACAAAAATTCTTCAATTTGAAGACTTACAAGTAAGGTTGAAGTATTGACAACAGGGTTCGTGCAAGGTTTGGTTCTACATATAGTCATTTTCTGTTCGATTTGATGACTTAATATGACTAGGTCGAGAGGAATCTGGGAGAGCTACGCTGAATTGACGGTCAGCGCAGGCGCACACATCACTGCGCACAAATTTCGTATCCATTGACTGGATATTAGCTGTCTGTGTGTGCATGCGCTGGCCGTCAATTCAGTGTAGCTCTCCCAGTTTCCTCTCGACCGAGTCACATTTAGTCATCAATTTGAACAGAAAGGAACTATTTGCAGAAGCAAACCTTGCACGAACTCTGTTATCAATACTTCAAATTTATTAATAAGTCTTCAAATTGAAGATTTTTTCCCGATTTTAAGTTGATATTTGTCCGCGATAAAATATCTGTCATGATCCTGTATGCTACAGTTCACAGCCCCATGACGCTATGCGTATGGGGCTGCTGGCCGCAGTTACTTAGTATGCGTATGGGGCTGCTAGCCGCAGTATAGCTCCCATAGTGTTTCTAAGCTGAAATGCATATGCACATTTGTAAAGCACTGCTTTTAGCCATATACCCAGAAAAAAAGTGAAGTTTTGGTTTAATAGTTGCATTATATCTCATGTTTCAGCTTTTCCTGATGCTGGCTATGCAAAGGAGGACAAGAGCAAAGTGGTTCAAGACCATATGAGAGAGAGCAATGACTGACCGTCAGAGGTCAAGGCAAATGCCTTATATTCTGTTCAAAGACATGTTATTAATCAAATGACTAATCATTCAAGGCAAAAAAAAAAAGAAAAAAAAATCAGTGTGTTTGTTTGTGTGTGTGTCCGCGTGCATGTGGGAGAATCTTATTGTACACACACACACACACACACACACACACCCTCACATGCACACACACATACGCACACACATAGTTATGAAGATTCAATATACCCAAGTGTATTAAAATATTATTCTACATGCCTTGGCCATTTATCACATCAGCATCATAAAAAAGATTATCATAAACATGAACACACACAATGATATAATACATGTACTGATCAGTGCATTACACATACACAGGTGCATAAAAATGCTGACATATTATATACACTGACACGCACACATACAAACTCATTTACACACATGAGACATTACTATTAAACAGATCATATTGTTTATCAGTAAACATGTTTTTCTTTTCTTCTTCTTCTTCTTCTTAAGAAGCTTTAATATACTTAGATCACATAGCAATCACGTTGTTCATGAAATATTATACATTACTTTAGCACTAGAAAATTTAATCTTCATAAAATTTCCTGAAGTTTTCATTGCTATCATTAGGTTACAACATGGTGGGACACTACCTCCTTTCATGTAAGATAGCTCAAAATGATAATCAGTCAAATTTTCTAGTTTTAATAAATTTCCTGGAACATTCCATGGTCCAAATATCCTTGAAAGGGTGTCAAAGTTTTGAAAAATGTCAATATATAAAATAAAGGCAAAATTATAGTTTACCCATTCATGAGTGAAAACTGTTGGATTCTGCATTGGAGGCAATGTGTACCTGAAAATCTTGGAGAGAATAAAACAGGTTTGGCATTAAAAATTATGATAACATTGCAATTAACATCCAATATCAGAGGATCTGTGCAAACCTGACTCAACTTATGCACAATTTTCATTTGGCTGGTGTGTATTAGTTTTAGCAAACTGATTTTGTACTCACACCTACATTGTACTGACCTTTCTACATGAACATTCTGTTTCAGTATTAATAATAGTTACATTTTTTTTTCCCCAGAGTGGGAGAAACAAATTTTAATCGTAGTCATTCAGTTTTATGAAAAAAAAACACACTTAGGAAAACATCTTTGTTCTTAGAATAATTCAACCCTAATCAAATCATAATAGTGGGCAGAAATGTTTGCTAAAGGGCGAACAATCACATACTGAGGCAAGGAGTCAAAACATGTTGCATAAACATTGGCATTCAAAATACAGGAAGCAATCTGTATTACAAAGACATTTTATCATGCACAACTTTGGTAAGATGTCAATTCTTGAATATCAATCACATTGACCAAAGCATTGGTGCATATACAGTACATTCTGTTGTTTCTGAACTTTGCACTGAAGTTCTTTGTGTATGTGTGTGAATGTTTCAGTGGTGTATAGGCCTATATATTGCTCCATTTTATCAAGGACAACTTATAGTAACATGACAATGTTTTCATGCTTCAATATCAATCATATTAACCTATTTCCCTTGGCAAGTAATGAGCAGGTTGACTCTGTTGCAAATGATGCATTTCACAGGCAACACAGCAGAACCTGAAGAGCTTCCAGAAGAAAATCTTGATCTTGATGTGAGCGTCTTAGGGGAGGAAACAGATGCTCCTGCTGACGGACCAGGCTCCTCCTTCAGCTTTCGTTTCCTAGCGAGATTCAGGCGTTTGCTATCTATAAACCTCTTGTAGCACGTTTCATGGAATCCTATTTGATACAATGGAGAAATGAACAGCAATGATTAGCCGTTGGATTTTGTTAGGGGGAAAAAAAGGCTAAATGCTAGAGGGAGGGGTTGAACATTACACTCAATATATCATTAAATGTACGGTAGACTATTGACTGCCAATATTTGAATCTTGTAATTACCAATACACAGGCCCTAGTACTATGCCAGGTAATCATTAACACCTCATGATCATTGTCATCATCAACTACTTCAACTTGTGTACTTGCAGTGCAATTACTGATTTTAAATTACATCTACAGCTTTCAGCACCTGATCACATGCAATATAAATTATCATAATTATGAATACAACTGCCTTATCATCATTAATACTAGTAATCCTTCCTTTCACTATCACCACCACCCGCTGCTTTATAGTTTGGCACAACATAATGGTAATCATATGTTTTAGGGAGTTTAATTGTTGCAATTATGTTATTGTCATTGTTGGTCTTTTAGATCTATTTATATCAAATATTAATAAGTTAATATAATGAGATGCTTAATGTGTGTTTTGAGGGAGGATTCGCCAATTTTGGGGTGAGAGAAACAGGATGGATTTTTAATATTAATACTCCATGGCCATGATTATGAAAATATAGATTTACATGCAGTTTAGACCTTTTTCAATCCAGTCCTGTGTGTCAAGACTTTTACAAAACAATATCACCGATCAGCTACATCAACCTAACCTGGGCTGTACATAGAACATTGTAAAATTGTAATACATCCAACATTGTTAGGCGACATTAGAACGGCGCTACGCCATGCCAAGGTGAAATTCAAGATAATTTATCTAAGTAACAGACACGCTAACGGCTAAGCTACTGCATTAGCGCCCATTATAACATACACAAGCAACGTTCATAACATAGCTATTAAACATTGTACAATTGTACTTGTATAGTCATCATGGTCATCATTATGAGTGAGACTGCACTGCAGTGTCGACTGCTACGACTCGACTGTACGCACGTAAACTAACCTGTATAATGGCAGCGTAAATTATCCTACTACGTAGGTTGCAGTCAGTCCCCCTGAGCAGCTGAATCACTTCGTTCTGGTCTGCGATTTCACGGTCTCCCCCACTCAATTTGATCCACTCTTTGGCACACAAAATAGGTTTCGTCTATCTTAGGTTTGTCATAGCCGTGAAATTTTCAAACTTCATCGATGTTATATGCATAATAACGCATAATAAGTTTCGGCTGAGCAGACGACGTAGACGCGTCGACAGGCTCACAGGGGGCGGCCATTTTGACTCGTAAACAGTAATTCTCGATTCGGATTGGATAACATACATCACATGATCGTTCGCGAATGAATATCGTACACGGCAAAGTGTACATATTCAGCTCCTCAGTGACAAAAAAGTTCACTGTTTCCCCCTAAATTACCAAAATACTGCAGGAGGGTTTGTGTCGAACTTTTTCCTGTAGCCTTTTTGGTTATTTGTTTACACGTAGCTGTGGAGAAATTTTAGTGCCGCAGTTGTCGGAACGAAACAAGCGAAAAAACCAGCTCACCCCATGGCCTAAAGGTCAGAGCAGGATGAAAAGAGTTGTATTTTATCATAGAGTGGTGTATCCTTCATTGTTCAGTCGTGCGTGCATATTGCTACCGCGACGCCATTAGTGAAGGGCGCTCTCTTTTGTTCTTGTTTTTTTTATGTATAGCTGAAGGTTGCCAAAGTGATTTCCCTTCTAATGATTGCAAGCTACTATTCTCTTTCTGTTCTCTCTCTTGAAATAATTACGATGTAGTTCACCCAATTTATTTTTGAATTAGTAATTTTGTATCTGGCACAATCATGAACATCGGACTATCCGCGCTCATTGGCTGCGGATCTTCATTGATAAAGATGTTCATGGTATAATGATGTTTGTTTTCACGCGTGCAATCAGGCCCTTCCCTTTGCTTTTCCGAGGCCTTTTTCGATTGCATGTCGAGGAATTCGACATCATTAATCAGGTTAAAAATGTTTGATTGTAAGCTAATTCATTGTAACACACGAGTGTAGACTACACGGGTGGTTCAGAAACTGCTAATGGAATAGAGAAACCTTCAGGAATTAAACTGTAATGTCTCACACTGTAGGGCCCTATTCACTTTGGTATACTTTTTGTCCATCTTATCACAACCATTAACGGCTTTTCCAAATCATCTGATGTCCCGTTGTTTGTAATCTCTGCTGGTGATCCAACCCTATTGGAAAGAGCACAATGTCCCACACTGTGTTCACGTTGAGTTCACAAAGTCGAATGTGAAAATGATCGAATTTGATAGGGTGGAAATGATTTCACACTGTGGTGTGGTTTTATACTGTAAATTGACGACTCACAATGGCAAATTCTTGAAATTCTTCCATCGAGATGTAACTGTTTTCATTGCAACTGGTTGACAAACTGCTTGAAACTAGTTCGCGACTAGTTCGCGACTCCAGATTTTGCTAGTTGCAGAGACGTCTCCGCGACGTCTCCTCGACGTCTCCTGGAAATTACAGAGTCTCAGATTAGTTGCAAGAAATTTAAACATGTTCGATTTTTCGCGAAGTCTCCGCGATGTCTCCGAGACGTCTCCGAGACGTCGCAGAGACCTGCTGGAGACCAGAAAAACTGGTGAGACGCGTCGCGGAGACGTCTCCGCGACTCTATTTGACGCTGTTTGACCTACTTTAGAAACCACGTGACCCATCTGCGTGATGACATCCTGCCTAGATCAAGTCAGGTGATCCTGCAACGGCTCCCTCATATTTGAAATTTTTTGACACCTGCCATAAACTGGTTTCAGAGACGTCTCCTTGGTGAGACCGCAAGACATTTCTATGTTGGAGACGTCTCCGCGACTACTGGCGACTGATAAGTTGGAGACGTCGCGGAGACGTCTCCGTTGGTGAGATACTAGCTTTACAAAGACGTAAGTAAGCACCGAACAGTGTTTTTAGTTGTAGCCATGATAAAAGGAATTGTGGGCGCATTGCCTACATACTCGAGTAGGATTCGAACCTACGACCTCCATATCTCGGGACAGGCCTCATCTCCACTAGACCACCGAGCTTCCGCCTGACAGCAAGTGTTGGTTCTATTTAAATCCATATAGCATGCAGTGCACTGTAAAAAATGCGACATGCGACATGTTTATGAACTAAACACAGTGTTAAAAATCTAAACACTTTGTTTAACATCTAAACACCCGGTGTGTATAGCACGTGTAAAGTATTGAGAGTTAAAGTGTTTAGCTTGGAGTGTTTAGTTGGAGTGTTTATTCTGGTCACGCTATGTTAATCTCAATATGTCCATATATATATGGAGAAGTGTTGGAAATGGTGTGTAAATTGCAATTTCTAGTTTCCTTTTATCACGAGAAAGTGGAAACTGTTACGACATCAAGATGCACTATGAAATAATTCATGTTTTAGGCCTTTCACGGAAATGCCTAATCAATAAGGAAAAAGGATAACCTAAAAATATGTAATACAACTGTAATAAATTTGTATTTTGGTTTCGCATGTACAGTCCTATATTTTAACTGCTGGAAAAAAATGGGAATTGCCTTTGTTAATGATTTCGTTCATGGTTTAGGGCATTACCCAAATGTTTGTTGGTTAGGCCTAAACACTTCTACTGTCAGGGTAAACAGACGCGTTTACATTTAGAACGCCTCGTAAACACGTTCTAAACACCACACATGTTTAACATAAACACTGTGATACTCGTACTCTATAAGTCAGCAGCGCATGTGACATGACGGCCGCGGCCACAACGCACGCAGTGGTGCCCTGTGCGTGCGCTTCTAGCGCACACTCGTGCTATGCATATCATGACCATAATCAATGCATAATTGGCGGGAAAGGAGATGTGCGTGTATACGTACCTGTACGGATGGATCTGTCTGATTGGCTGGCTGGTGCTGCGCCCTAGCAGCGTGATGTGCGTAGGCCTACAGTACGTGCGCATTCGTTCTAGGCTTGGTACTTATGCATGCTTGGTACACTACACTATACTTACGACTCGCTCGATCGACTGCACTATAGTACTAATACTGCATACGCATAAAGCTAAAGGCCAAGGAGCGGATCTAGCTAAGATGGCGTCGAAGCGATAAAGTTCTAGCCTCGGCCTGCATGAAAGCGGTAAGTCTGCTAAGCCTGCTAAGTCGGATAATAACAAAATTTATTGCAAAATTGCCCTCGTTTAATGTAAAACTGTAGTAGGCGTAGAAATAGGCTACGCCCTTAAAGATTTTGCTCGTTTGTTTTAGTTTTCTATTTCTAAATCTAAAGTTTATAGAACGGGGAACGCTCTAAGTGTAACGTGTTAGTGTTGTTAACGCTTACAATAGGCCTAGACTCTACACTCTACAGATTACCGGTACCGTAGTTATGGGTAAACTCGGCCTAGCGGGTAAACTCACTGTATCTTTTACGAAGTTATGAAGTATCTTTCATGTGAATGACGATGGGTTAGTGACTGAAATTCAGTTTTATTCCCTGTAAATTCTTCATAACTCAACAGGTGGTGAAAATTGAATGTAAAGCCCATCCATTAGGATGTCTTGGAAAGGAATGCCGATGGCACCAAAGTGGGTGACGATGATGTCCTGACGACTGTATAAATTCTGCAAGACATTACCTCTGCTGGCAGAGAACGAGGCATGGTGCAGTCAGCAGAGTGAATCAACTGGGGATAGTACATCACTGTATACTACCCATGTGGAAAGTGGAAATCAAGTAAGTAAAGTACTCAAAATTGCAGAGCCTAAATCAATGAATATTATGTATGGTAAGGGAGGGGTACCGTCTATCGGCAGGGTACCTTCCCATCGGCACCCAGCGTATCATGGCTGTTTGCGTATAGAACGAAAAGGTACGCGCGGGATTAAGTGTCATTACTATTAGCTATAAAGACAATAAAAATGAAGAAACGAAATCAAACTAAAAAACGCTCCAATTACACATCCACTCAGTAACGACGCATGGCTGTGAAATTCACGTGTTAGGTGCCGATCGCAAGGTACCCTTTTTAGCTGCGCGAAGAAAACGGAACGCACGCACAAAAATTGCGCTATTTTAAAACGGAGATTCATAATCAACGAGACGGTCACGACATTCAAAACTGCAGTATTTATGGCATATTTGAGGTAAGGATTAGGCGAATTTGTGTTATGTTTTTAGAATAAACAAGCTACAGATCCTTAGGGTGACGATAGGTGGTACCCCCAATGCTACTTAAAGGGCATGTAAATGATTTTCTATAAAATGCAGATTTTAGATGCTTTTAGTTCTTCTGTTTGTCTGTCTGTTTGTTAAATTGTTTGTTTGTTTGTTTGTTTGTTGTTGTTGTTTTGGTTTTTTTTTTTTTGGGGGGGGGGGGGACCTACTCCCGACTCCCGAATCCATTCCATTACCTACAATAGATATGGAAAATTGATTTATTGCAAATATTGTTGAAAGTGTAAATTACAGATGTGAAAATCTTCACCCAAGAGACAAAGGATATATACAGTAATGGTCGTAACTCTGCTTGATAGTGATGATGAATAAGAAAGAAGCAACAACAACAACAACAACAACAAAAAGACTTGAACTATGTCCAGAAAATTCAGCAAGGTAAGTAAAAACTGACGCAAGACACTAAGTGCTAATGTGACGAAGGGATTCTGTCATTCCTTTTAATTATGTGAACTTGCTTATGGATTCAGTCAACTTCTTTGCTACCCATTCATTTTCAGAATCTATGGGAGCAGTTAAGTCCATTGTATTGCAAAGCCAACTGATTTGTTTTCCCTGTGTTATCATTTCTTATACCAGCACCAGCACGTCGTGGAAGAATTGATCAGGGATCACGCCAAACCTGTCTGGATTTAAAGATGCATGCGCTTACTTCTATACAACCCGTCTAAAAGTGCAAACATCTGGGGATTACAAGGACATCGCAAGATATACTGATATACAGTATATCTATAGGCCTACATGCCATATGAAAGAAATGAACCATGGATAACAATTTTGAATATTAATGATCTTTTTCCCGCTAGCCATGTGATGTCTCACATCGTCATGATGCACTACAAACCTATTAGGAGGCATCCCACCTGTTAGAGCAACCTTTCTATTGTTTTTTTTTTCTTCACTGACAGTGTGCATGTAAACCTGTGTACTAGAATACTTAGTAAAGTAAATCATATGGGGGTTGATAGGGTTTTGTATGCGATGGGGCTTCAGTTCTCCGTGTGTGTGTGTATGCGTGTGTGTATTACATAATGACGATCGAACCTCTGAAGAAATATGAAGGTAGGGGGCCTATATAATTCGAAGAGGAATTCAATGCTTATTTGATGAAAATTGGTTTTGAAATGGCTGGGATATCCAAAACAAAGCGATTCTATTGTCCTCTGTGCTTACGATAATGGTCACCTGCATTGTTATTGCTCATGGATATGTGTAATTGTCTTTTTTTAACAGCTGGTACGTAAAATTGTAATTTTATCTAGTATGTAAAGACACTTGCTCGAAATCGTTTTGCACTATTAAGAAAAACAGTTTTATTCGCTTCATTTTATTCATCAACCAATGTCCTTGTAATTCACTGTTAAGGTATTACTCAAGAACTTTGTTCGATTGGCTCTCTGTTATATTCTTGTGCAAAAAGGATTATAGAAATCAAAACAAATCAAAACAAAATATCTGCCATTTCATTTTTTTTTCCCTCAGGTGCTTCCTATACAATCAGCAGATATTGGACGCAAATAAGAGGCCAGTAGTTGTATTTGTTTGGAATTCTTTGCAATTTTCTTGTAGACCTGATAGGAAATGCAATATTCGGTAGTTAATATTTTCTTTCTGAGATATTCTTGAAATCCGTCACATGGAGAGAGGTATTAGAAATGTAGTACAACATGTATGGAGAATAGGGAGGAGTCTTGCAACTGACTGACAAATTGACAAGGGAGGAGTCTTGCTGATCACATTGCGTGTTCATGACAGCCTTGCATACCCTCCCGCCTCCAGTTGCAATGCATTATTTTTTCTTTGTTCATATCCTCTTGTCTTTACCAAAAATTCTGCTGTGTCGAGATTGAAAGTAGCCCTCCATACCATGATTATGTGGAGTATGATGAGACTGATTAGACTCTAATAGACTATTCATGTATACCCATTGGGTTTGACTTCTTTCTCCAAGGTTCTAGCAAGGTACAGTAATCTTATTGTAGAAGTTTTTTCTCACTCACCCCTTGAAATCCACTAACATTCTAATATTTCTCTCAAAATAGCAAAGGTGAAAAATCCATACAGTACTGTTAGCTTACATGTACTTTCAGTGATCGTCGCAGTGAAAAGAACAATATCATGTATGTATTTAAGTTCCATTATTGGTACTGATCAGGGAGTGCAGATGTTCACCACAGGCTAAATACAGTGAAAACATTTGATTTTTTTTTTTTTTTTTTTTTTTTGGTGGTCTCTTTATGATGGAGTGCATCATCTACACTCCCTGATCAGTACCAATACGACTATAGTGTTGTGCATGGTATAATTTGCCATGAGCCTAATCTGGTTCTGGTACCCAAAGCACTTTGCCAATAATTGATGCAATCTTCAAGGTCGGCATGGATTTGTTCACAGACTGCAGTTATGTTCCTGGAGGTGTTACATACATGTCAAGCTTCCGAAGCGTTGAGTAGCAATTCACAATCAACAAGTTTATTAGTTTGTTTTATAATACTAAGAATTAGTTCTGAATACAGTAGAAAGACGGCAATTCTTGAAAGTAGGCCAAGAATTACATGTGACTGAAAAGTAATTGTTAAATGCAATATTCTTTTTTCTCCAAAATGAGTTGTATGCCATTTCCTGCATATACAAACTTTACTGTGTGTATAGGAGAGAATTTCATTTACGTCTTCGTGTACAGGCCAGTGACTCCCAGGTATCTTGCATTTAACTCAGTATGGTGTCGTATAGCAAAACATGGCAATATCAAAAGGGGAAATCCAGTCCAAATACAAGTTAGTCTGATAAGAAAGAGTAACATATTAAGAGTTCATTGGTAACATTTTGATCGAAATCGGATGTAAAATAAGGAAGTTATGACATTTTGAAGTTTCGCTAATTTTTGAGGAAACAGTTCTTGAATGGTTAATATGATTATGCAAATGGCAACGTGGGCATGTCATTCCCTCACAACTTACTTAATTTAAAGTTTTTCATTCAAACGCAATTATTCCCGAGGCTCAAGTCCTGATATATCTAACTGATCACTTTCTGAAGTTATTCAACCAGCAATACCATAATGTTTCACATTTCATTGACATAAACATTGAATTTCATCATTTTTTTTTTTGTATACGATCAATGGAAAATTGTGAGGTTATGACATGGTCAACTCACTCATTTGCATATTCATATCCACTTTTAACTGCTTTGCAGAAATTAGCAAAACTTCAAAATTTTATAACTTCCTTATTTTTCATCCGATTTCATTCAAATTTTTACTGTTAAACTTATAAGATTTTACTCTTTTTATCTTATTTATTGGACTCGATTTCCCCTTTAAGGGATTTTGTCTTATTATTCATCAGATATTGCCCAAGCTTTGACTGATGTTTTGATAACTTGCATTCAGAGAATTGCATTTGACTCTTGTAGCCAAAATGTTTGTGAAAGCTAACCCAGGTCTTCCCTGGTATTATGCGATGTATTATGCGATGTAAGTCTGATAAGAAAGAGTAACATATTAAGAGTTCATTGGTAACATTTTGATCGAAATCGGATGTAAAATAAGGAAGATATGACATTTTGAAGTTTCACTAATTTTTGAGGAAACAGTTCTTGAATGGTTAATATGATTATGCAAATGGCAACGTGGGCATGTCATTCCCTCACAACTTACTTAATTTAAATTTTTTCATTCAAACGCAATTATTCCCGAGGCTCAAGTCCTGATATATCTAACTGATCACTTTCTGAAGTTATTCAACCAGCAATACCATAAGGTTTCACATTTCATTGACATAAACATTGAATTTCATCATTTTTTTTTTTTTTGTATACGATCAATGGAAAATTGTGAGGTTATGACATGGTCAACTCACTCATTTGCATATTCATATCCACTTTTAACTGCTTTGCAGAAATTAGCAAAACTTCAAATTTTATAACTTCCTTATTTTTCATCCAATTTCATTCAAATTTTTACTGTTAAACTTATAAGATTTTACTCTTTTTATCTTATTTATTGGACTCGATTTCCCCTTTAAGGGATTTTGTCTTATTATTCATCAGATATTGCCCAAGCTTTGACTGATGTTTTGATAACTTGCATTCAGAGAATTGCATTTGACTCTTGTAGCCAAAATGTTTGTGAAAGCTAACCCAGGTCTTCCCTGGTATTATGCGATGTATTATGCGATGTAAGTCTGATAAGAAAGAGTAACATATTAAGAGTTCATTGGTAACATTTTGATCGAAATCGGATGTAAAATAAGGAAGATATGACATTTTGAAGTTTCACTAATTTTTGAGGAAACAGTTCTTGAATGGTTAATATGATTATGCAAATGGCAACGTGGGCATGTCATTCCCTCACAACTTACTTAATTTAAATTTTTTCATTCAAACGCAATTATTCCCGAGGCTCAAGTCCTGATATATCTAACTGATCACTTTCTGAAGTTATTCAACCAGCAATACCATAAGGTTTCACATTTCATTGACATAAACATTGAATTTCATCATTTTTTTTTTTGTATACGATCAATGGAAAATTGTGAGGTTATGACATGGTCAACTCACTCATTTGCATATTCATATCCACTTTTAACTGCTTTGCAGAAATTAGCAAAACTTCAAATTTTATAACTTCCTTATTTTTCATCCGATTTCATTCAAATTTTTACTGTTAAACTTATAAGATTTTACTCTTTTTATCTTATTTATTGGACTCGATTTCCCCTTTAAGGGATTTTGTCTTATTATTCATCAGATATTGCCCAAGCTTTGACTGATGTTTTGATAACTTGCATTCAGAGAATTGCATTTGACTCTTGTAGCCAAAATGTTTGTGAAAGCTAACCCAGGTCTTCCCTGGTATTATGCGATGTATTATGCGATGTAAGTCTGATAAGAAAGAGTAACATATTAAGAGTTCATTGGTAACATTTTGATCGAAATCGGATGTAAAATAAGGAAGATATGACATTTTGAAGTTTCACTAATTTTTGAGGAAACAGTTCTTGAATGGTTAATATGATTATGCAAATGGCAACGTGGGCATGTCATTCCCTCACAACTTACTTAATTTAAATTTTTTCATTCAAACGCAATTATTCCCGAGGCTCAAGTCCTGATATATCTAACTGATCACTTTCTGAAGTTATTCAACCAGCAATACCATAAGGTTTCACATTTCATTGACATAAACATTGAATTTCATCATTTTTTTTTTTTGTATACGATCAATGGAAAATTGTGAGGTTATGACATGGTCAACTCACTCATTTGCATATTCATATCCACTTTTAACTGCTTTGCAGAAATTAGCAAAACTTCAAATTTTATAACTTCCTTATTTTTCATCCGATTTCATTTTAATTCGATTAATCCGATTAATCCGATTTCAATTTTTACTGTTAAACTTATAAGATTTTACTCTTTTTTATCTTATTTATTGGACTCGATTTCCCCTTTAAAGGATTTTGTCTTATTATTCATCAGATATTGCCCAAGCTTTGACTGATGTTTTGATAACTTGCATTCAGAGAATTGCATTTGACTCTTGTAGCCAAAATGTTTGTGAAAGCTAACCCAGGTCTTCCCTGGTATTATGCGATGTAAGTGTGCTGATGATTTGGTACATCACTGGGTAAATTCTATATAATGTTATGCGTTTATCTCATTCCATGCAAAAGTGGAAACAATCCAGTTTACATTAATAATTACATGGGAATTAACATGCATGATGAGTAACATGTCTCATTTAAACACGTAGAAATTAGCATGTATGAATGTATGATGTGTAAACATGTCTCATATAAACACGTGGAAATTACCATGTACGGTATGATGTGTAAACATGTCTCATATAAACACTCAGCATGTATAAGGTGTAAACATGTATCATATAAACACTGAGAAATTGCGATGTTTAATATGTAAACATGTCACATGTTTAGTGTATGCAATTTTGTGATCGATCTAAAAATCAGACATGTGTTCTGAGAATAAACACTCAAATGGCAAATAAACATGTCGCAGTGTTTTTAATCTGTCACAGCGAATAAACATGTCGCAATGTTTACATTGTAAACAGTGCGTCATGTTTATTTTTTGGTTCAGTGTTTAGATCTTAAACATTGTGGGTGATTATGTGACTGTGCGGTGTTTAGTATTTAAACACTGTGAGTGATTATGGTGTAAACGTTTGGTGTTTAGGCTATAAACAGAGCAGGTGTTTAGTTTTTAAACATCAGAACCGTTTAAAACATAAACATGTGTGTGTGATAAACACCTAGGGTGTGCTGAAAATAAACACAGCATGTGTTTAGTTCCTAAACATGTTTAATATATAAACGCGTCGCAGTGTTTTTAAACTGTCACAGAAAAGTGTTTAGTTAGGTGTTTAGAAACTAAACAAATTTTTTACAGTGTGGGTACTGCGTAATTATTCAAATTCATGAAATTCTTCCGTCGACAGGTGGTCGAGAGGTTTTCATGGATTTCCATGAATTTGAATAATTAAAACATAACTTGATTTTTGACACAAATGTTACATATATTATGACAGATATTATCAATATGTGTTTACCATCAAAGTTTATTATACATACATTATTTAGTCAATCCTAAGAACTTCGTTGATGAAATTACATCTATACCAGTTACATCTAATACTGTATTATTAGGAAGACTATCGAAGAATTACTATTAACATACGCTTGGTTTTGAGAAAGTCCAAAGACGATTTCTTTGATCTTGTCCAATAAAGCAACTTTTCAAGTTCTAAATTTAACTTTTCTTCCAAAATGTGGCGATCTTAATGTAAAAAAAAACCCAACAACAACAACTTTAGGAACATCCATATCATTTATATGCATTATAAAGAAAAAAAAGTTCCCAGCAGACTGGCTTCACTTGCACCACATTTGACTGATTTTTTTTGATTTTTTTTTTTGGTCTCTGTTTATGGAACCTTGTCCAGATAAAGGAACAAATTGTTTGCGATGAGTAAGGTAGCTCCTGAACCACTCCAAGGCTTTCCCACAGATAGCATAGTGACACAATTTATAAAGTAGTATTTGAAGTGTTGGATCGCAAAATGAGTACCATTTATAAGGATTCCATGAATAATCATGGCATTACAGATGCTTATTTCAGTGAAATTACAAACCAGCTTGTCTCTCGGTACAAAACGATAATGATCTTTTTCTGCTCATGCTCAATATGGAACCCCGAACTGGCTTATTACGAGGTGTTATTGGCCTTCGCTGTTCTTTTCAATCACGTCCTCTACAGTCGCAAAACCAACAGTGACACCATCCTTCTTCGACTCTTTGCCTCATCAACTATGTCGGCCAAAGACGTATGACATCATGACTACAGACAGAGGATTGGTATCTTACCAGTTAATCACAAAGCAAATGCCTGGACAAACTTCACTTGCCCTTATAAAAGCCCATGACGCTTTGAAAATAACCGCACTTCCGCAACTTGTGTGCCAAATCCCAGATGAGAACATTGTGGTTCCTTAAGTATTTAAAGGGATGATAAAGTTTTGGTTGAAGGAGGGGTTCAGATTTACATTTTCGAGATAATTATTAGAAATCACCTATGAAATACCAAAGAACATACTGTTCCAAGAGAAATTCAAAGTTTATCAATATTGATGAAAGTGGGTCATGAAATGTTTGAGATATCCAAAAACATGGCAAGGATTGTGGTCGTAATGACAGTTGGGTCTTATCTTTTATCAGGACGTCTTTGTTTTGGGGATATCTTGGGCATTTCAAAAACCCATTTCCATCTAATGAACTCTGAATTTCTCTGAAAATGGAATGCTCTTAGATAAATTACAAGAGGTTTCTCATTATCTCGCAAATAAGGATGGAAAATTGAAGACCTATCTCGACCAAAAATCTTATAATTTTGGTTGAGACCTAATTTCAGGTTTCCGACATTTCTTTTGAGAAAATTAGAAACCTCTCCTGAATATGAAAGAACATGAAATTCCACGAGGAATTGAATGTTTATTTTGTAAAAAATGGTTTTAAAATGGCTGAGATAACGAAAAACTATAAACGATCCCAATACAAGTTTTTTGTTTATTAGGATCGCTTTGTTTTACTTTGTTTTCGGATATCTTAGCCATTTAAAACGGATTTTCATTATATCATTTTTAATTAATCTTAGAATGGTATGCTCGATGGTACTATTTCATAAATTGCTTCATGGTATTTTTGAAAAGTTAAAGGCCCGATCCCCATCTCTACCAATACAATACTATTCCTTATAGTGCAAGTACTCGTTTTCTTCTCATCAAAATATTTTTTTTTCTACATTCATGTTTGGAAAGTTTCTTTCGTTTTTTCCCAATATTAACAGCTTTACAGGTTTCAATCCGTAGATTTTGACCTCAATTGTTGTCATGCTTTAGCTCTGTTACCCGCTGGTGTGGTTATGATATTGAAAGACTAATTTACAATAAATGAAATTTTTACCAGTATAATGATTTCATTCTTAATGAAAAAAAAAGAGAGAGGAAATAATGTATCGTTGTTGTACGTTTATGACATTGTTACAAACATTGGTTTTTTTTAGGGGGGGGGGGACTTGCAAAATAACTGAAAAGATTAACAGGTCTAAATTGCTCTGGCATCGTAAAGAAAAAAATATAAACATAGATAAAGTCATAGACCTTGACAAAATTGTTAAAGTCATCCAACGAGCCCAACACCCACGAGAGTCATTATGGCCCAGGTCCCACGAGCTCGACATAAAAAAAAGTCCGTGAGTCATTTACAGCCACTGGTCTTTACACACACACACACACACACACACACAAACACAAAGAACTTTTGAATAAAATAATACTGAAGTATTGGTACATGTAGGCCTATAACGTATATGTATGAAAGAAAAGGAGAGTCACAGAACAACAAACTCGAGTTATATCGGGTCAAAAGGTGATACTTTTACTGCTTAACCATGTTAACAGTGCGTGGATGAAACAAAAAAGTCACATAGATATGCACACATTTAAATGTTCTCACCTATTCAAAAAAGAAATAACATGACGTTCATTTGAACGTTCATTCGCGAAATTGAATGACTCAAGTACCCTTTTCGGCGAGTAATGGCGAATTTGAATGAACGCAGAGTAGCAGCCATTAATTTGAATGCCCTTTTTACGAATTTGAAAGTCACATGTGCAAATTTCATTGATCAGTTCAGTTTCAGTTTCAGTTTCAGTTTATTTTATTTCGACACGGTCACTCTTTTCAGCCAATGGCTGTTCTTCAGTGAGTCAGTGAAGAGGTAAAAACAGATCAGAGTAACAGAATACTACATTTTATACTTAGTATAAAAAACATAAGAGATAAAAACAAACACAATTATTCGAAATGCTAAATTGAACTCACAAGTTTCAATTTTGAATGACAAACTGTGCGATAACGAGGTGTTTTTGCTTAATTGAATTGATCTTTTATCAAAATAAATAGATTGAAAAATGCGAAACTGGCCAGGAAAACCTATTTAATGACCCTGCATCACAAAACCAGCAAATAGTCGCCAGACATGGATTTTTAAGATAAAATGGAGTTCCTGTTAAGGTGCATTTCACCGAGTGAAACCATGATTCAAAGTATCAGGATATAACTGCTAGTCAGTATGATGCTTAGGGAGCATTATAACTCATGTTTGATTACTAGAACGTCAATTTAGATGAGAACTGCAGTAGTGACTCTCGCAAAATAACGGCTCGTTTAAAACGGAAGGATTTGGTCTCGAGCGCATGATTCACAACGCCCCCTTGCGGTCCCGAGAAGAAAGTCGGTTTTCGGATACTACTGATACTATACTACTTACAGAAGTCTTGAGAGAGCTCTGTGATATACTACTGAAGTGTACTGTACACAAGCGCGACCGCATCCCAGAGGCTACGATCCCACAGAACTCTTCTGTGTACGATCCGCGATCCCTTTATAGCAGAGCAAGCTGTCGACAACTGCGTACATTGTGTGTACAGCCACTGTGTGCGTTTTATGTCCGACGTCCAGTAGTACGATCGAACGATACCCCTGTGCGGTGTATGTTGTGTGTACGTATCATGGGGGCATGGATGGGCCAACCGTATACTGTGCACGTGGGTGGCCATGAGCATGCTATCTAGTACCCATATTGTACACATGCCCCACGCGCTTTCCCCACTCTTTGCCTTCCACCAGGGAGGTGAGACCTCCCTGCTTCCACCAAAAAGTCGATACTCTTTGCTAGTCATGCTTCCACCAAAGAGTGGATTCAGTCCACTGAACAATGTAGTCCGTGGCGATATCGTACTGGCTTCCCGTTCGCTATGACAATGCCAATCACTGTACTAGTGGATGGTACATGCGTGGCCATGGCAAGCGAGCTGGCTTCGTTCGTTCGCCCCGTTGCAAGCTACTAACGTATTACACGTATTATGTACTTGGGTACTGTTAGTATTCATACGACCAGCTGCGAGCTGCGTGTTAGTGAACTGTTCTGCAGATCTATATAGAGGCGGTCCGAAATGCATGTTCAATTGCCATGTTTTCATGCTATAATAAACAATAAGATTCTCTCGCCATATTATGTGTTGACAAGAACAGATAAAATAACTGAAACAAACAATCAAAGGTAGCCCTCCCATTTTTCTTGTTTTTGTTATTCTGTCGATAAATGAGCTTCCAAGTAAAAAAAAAAAAAAAAAAGAGTAAACAATAGTGGGCCTGTACGTTTTGTGAAGGACATGTTTGTTGTTCGTCGGGTGATTTGTTGACAGGCCATGGACCTAATATAGGCCTACTAGTACAAGGACATTCATCGTACACATTTTTGCACACGCATAATACCTTCCCTACAGGATATACCTGTCCTCTACGAATACCGATCCCTTTTTTTTCCCTTCTTTTTTTTTGTGCTCTGGAATATGCTACGGAAAAGTGAAATATTGAGATCACAAGTGACAATCATTCTTCCATCATTTCTTTTAAAAACTGCCTGCTTTTCCCTAGCGAAAGTGTTTGCTTTGAGGTATGATTTCCTAACATACACCTCAAGACTGCACATTCACTTCATTTGATTTTTCTGCGTTATTTTCTTCTGCGCATATAGTTTTAGATTTATCGAATCTCCATCTTGTTCTTCTCCCGGCTTGCTTGCGGTGACAATCATGGGATCAAAGCAGTACCCTAAAGCATGCTAAAACTGTCTTTGAGACGCTTTTGAGATGTAGGCCTACAGGTGGCCGTGCATGATTGACACAAAATTTCTCATGATCTCAGGTATTGCTGCTCCTCATCATCTGTATCTATTCAAAGACATTTCTGTCTGAAAAAGGCACATCTGCAAAACAAGACTGAAATGACGGAAACGATCCTTGTGTTAGTGACGATACATGATCACACAATCAAGTAAAGAAAAAATGCCAAGTAAACCTAAGAAAGAACAACAGCTCTCATGTATTTATTACTGATGATCATCTACACAGCCAAAGTTGCCATGCAGTCGGTAGATGTTGACGCTTCCGCACGTACCACATCCATGCTGTTCATTTCTAATCTTAATTTTTTTATTTAATTTTTTAGTTGCATAGGCCTGATTGTCAGAGAAAGACATAATCCGAAATCGAAAGGATTTTTGTTTTGCTTTTTTTCTGTTTGTTTTTTTTTTACTAATTGTTTGTAATTTTCAAATTAGTGGGGCCTATTGAGATACGTTTTGCGATTGTAGGACATGTTTGTTGTTGGTCAGGTGATTTGTCGAGAGAACTGACAACCAAATTTGCTAATCCTGTTTGTGTTATTGTCGTTTTAGGGTTTTCTTGTTTTTTTTTGTTTTTTTTGATTTGTTTGTCCAGCGTGGTAGGGCCTACCTGTGTTCTGTGCGTAGTTACTGCGGCCGGCGTGTAATGGCGACAGGGTCTTGTTCAATTTGCCATGGTTTTTACACTATATCATTTATGATGAAAGAAAAGCAATTCTTTCGCCGTAAGTGCTGACAAGCCAAATCAAAAAATCAATAACAATCTTTGCATCGTTTTTGCCAACTCTGTCCATAGCCTAAATGAGCAGTCCAATAAAAAAAAGTGCACTAAATATCGTCAACTAAACCTACAGAAGTAAAAACAGCTTGATGATCTACACACGGTCAACGTTGCCATAGTTGACGCTTCAGCCTGTATATGCTGAGCATTTCTTTCTTAATTTCATTCCTTTTCTTCTTCTTTTTTTTCTCAGCGTACTTTTACTGATTGTTTTTCAAATTAGTTGGGCCTATATACGTTTTATGGAAGACGTGTTTAATTGTGTTTTCGTTTTGTTTTGTTTTGTTTTGTCAGGCGATCTGTTGACAGAATAATATTGATGACCACTAATCCTGTTTTGATTACTATTAATATTATTTTGGGTTTTGTTGTTTGAAATAAAAAATTGTCTGCATTTTTTTTTCCTTTTTTTGGCCGATTATGTCGATAAATCAGCTGTCAAGTAAAAAAAGAAAACAATCGCCGACTAAACCTAACTAAAACATCAACAACAAACCAGCAACAACAAAAACAAACCCAGCTCGGTTGTTACTGATGATCGTCTATACACTATACGTTGCCAGAGTTGGTGCAGTACATGACGCTTGGCACGAAGCATTAATTTTATTCAAATTCATGAAATTCTTCCGTCGAGATGTTTTCATTGCAGCTGATTGACAAATTGCCCTACATCGACGTATATCAGTTGCAACGTAGCATTTATGCTTGACATTTTTCCATTTGTCCATTTTTTCTTAGCGTAAATAGCATAGGTCTGAGTGTCAAAGAATTATTATGGATTCCGAAAGGTTCGGGTTATTTATTTTGTTGTTGTTGTTTTACAGATTTAGTAGGGCCTATATGCGTTTTGTGCAGAACGCGACAATGTTTTTTGTTTGAGCAGATGATTTGTCGACAGATTGTACAGAAATGCTAATCCTGTTTAGATTATTATTGTTTTCGGGTTTTTGTTTTCGTTTTTGTTTGTTTTTGCTTCATTGCTCCATTCACGTGCATGGTACCTGTGTACTGTGTGCAGTCAAAGAGTGTGTAATGGAACTGTGCTGCAAGATGGTATACATGTAGCGTTCTTCTAGAATAATGTTCAATTCCCATGTTTATATGCTTATCGAAGAAAAACACTTCTCTCGACATATGTGCTGTCAGGTCAAGATTTAAACAAAAAAATGAAAGAAATTATTTTAAAAAAAGTCTTCACAGCCTTTTTTTTTTCTTTTGCTCATTCTGACAATGAATGGGCTGTCTAGTCAAAAAGAAAAAAAAAATCGCTAACTAACATAATATAGAAAATCCGATTGTTAATGACGATTATCTACATGGTCAACGTTGCCATCAGAGTAGGCATAGGCCTATCATGGATATTGACGCTTGGCATGTAGCATTTTATGCCGGACATTTTTTTCTTATTTTTTTTTTCGTAGCGTAGTATGCGCAGGCCTGATTGACCAAGAAAGACGTATTCCGAAATGTTATGTTTTCTAGTTGTTTTACTGACTGTTTGTTTTTACAATGAGTAGGGCCTAATATGCGTTTTATGTATAACATGTTTGCTTGTTGTTTGGGCAGGTGATTTGATGGAATTGATTACCACAGTCATGTGCTGGTTCTGTTTGTATTATTTTTTGTTGTTGTTGTTTTTGCTTAGCGGCCAATTTTGTGGAGAGAATTGGCAGAAAAAAATTAATGTGAAGAGGACTGGTTTGTTTGCTTATCAGGTGATTCTGTGAGACAATTTTGTCAACAACAACAACAACAAAGCAAATCAAAGACCTCTTCCATCTGTGATTGTGCGACCGTCTTTTCCCTTTTTTCATGATGACAAATGTCATGACAAGAGCATAATCTTATGCAATCTCTTTCACATAACACAATCCCAATGGAGATCGAGGGGGCTTCGTGTTATAGTAAGCTATAATCAGTAGTGATCGAGGTGGCTTCGTGTTCGACCGGTATAACAAGCAACGGTGGACAGCTCTACACGTATGCCATCAGGTATGTATCACACGTATATATATATATATATATATATATATATATATATATATATATATATATATATAAGATATATATATTGCATCCTTTCTTTTTTATTTCTTTCTGGTGCCCCACTCGGGATTAATCGGCTGAATAGGAAAAAAAGGCTCCCCCATGCATTTTTTCCCCTTCAGTTTCTCGTGCCACCAATGCCCCCTCGTTACGGGGTTGTTTCCTTCCTAAAAACAAATATCAAAAAATAATATACCCGTGGTCACTGCAGAACCTTGATGATATACATTTTAAAAGAAAAGAGAACTAACTATACCCTATAGGGGGCATGGGGGCAGTTTTCTTTCGTTATAACGAAGTTTCGTTATAACCGAACAAATACAATATTACACGAAAACAAGGAAACCACGCATATAAATTATGATGTTCTGTTTGCTGAATACACTGGAAAGCTATGTAAAATGGAATGGGACCTTTTAAATTTCGTTTGAATATTACAATTAAAAGAGAGCATAAAGTTGTTTGTAATGTCCGAAGGTTCGTCGATCGGAAATTAAAATGATCAGGTTCGTCATTCCAAAGGTTTGTAATTTACTAACTGAGAAAGGATCACTATTCCGAAGGTTCGTTGTTGCGAAGGTTTTTTAATCCGAAAATGTAATAAAGTTTGTCATTCCGTGGAAGGTTTGTTAATTAAAAAAAAAAAATGACACAGGTTACGTATTTCGAAGGTTCAGTTTTCTTATAAGACGATTATAAGGTTTGCAATTCCTAAGATTTGTTAGTGGACTTACCTTTTCTTTTCTGGATTAACGAAACGTTTTTTGTTTGTTTGTTTGTTTTTGGGTTTTTTTTGTTTTGTTGTTGTTTTAGGTTGTTGTTTTTTTAATGTTCCAATTAATGAATGTTTGGAATTCCTATCATTTTCGGACAAACGCACCGTCGTAATAAGAACCATATTTTTATTTTTTTTTTCGGAATAACGAATCTTTGGAATAACGCCAAAATGTTCGTGAACAAACACTGTTTCATTTCCGAACTAACGGACATTTAGGTGTATCAGAATCTTTGTGTTTTGTAATAAGGAACCTTACTCAATTTCAGATTATTGTCAGATTGTTTAAAGGGAAGGTAAACCCAAAGAGCAATGTGGATTGAGTGAAAGCAACAACATTAGCAAAGCACATCAGTGAAAGTTTGAGGAAAATCGGACAATTGATGCAAAAGTTATGAATTTTTAAAGTTTTGGTGTTTGAACCGCTGGATGAGGAGACTTCTAGAGGTTATGACGTATGAGTGGACAGTAATATAAAGAAAATATAAAGGAAAATCAACAAAAATTCACTTTTCTAGCATCATGAAAAGGCACTTGCCTAACCGCTTTCAGAAAGCAGGGGGAATAAGTTGATGGAATTTGTGGTTTTCATGAAAAATGAATTTTGGGGAAAATGTCTTTATATAGCCTTTATATTGTTGTCCTCTCATACGTCATAACCTCTTGTAGTCTCCTCATCCAGCAGTTCCAACACCAAAACTTTAAAAATTCATAACTTTTGCATCGATTGTCCGATTTTCTTCAAACTTTCACTGATGTGTTCTACTAATGTTACTGCTTTCATTCAATCCACATTGCTCTTTGGGTTTACCTTCCCTTTAACAATAATGCAAGTTCTCCTCGAAAACTTGTGCGTGACACACGGATCGAAAACGCAGTATTGTGAAGCATTCGCCCACGCAGAGACGCTATAAATGCTTGTTCCGCTACGTATTTTCGGAAGCGATCCGCATTTCGTTATAACAGAGCACATTTCTTTTGTTTTTCTTTGTCAGTGGCGCTCGGAAAAGACTTCGTTATAACGAAAATTTCGCTATAAACGTGTTCGTTATAAGCGAATCTTTTTAACACAGACTTCAATGGCGAACATTTTGGGAACAGAAGTTTTGCTTCGTTATTACCGTGTTCGTTGTAACGGGAGTGCAATGTATTGCAAATAAGCCATAAACATCACATCTCATTATTATCGTCATAAATTATCAGAGGATTGTAATTTCCTGTGCACATATCGTTATGTATGTTTTTTATATTGTTTTTAACAGATTGAACAACGCTCCGTAAAAACATGACATGCTGTCCCTATATAGCACCAGTAAATGAACGTCACTGGAAACACGTCCTGATGAACTTCAAGATGATGTCAAGTCAAGTCGCATCAATGATCATTGATGTACCGCAAAAAATATGAATAACACATTATCCCTTCCCACACATTGTCATAATAGGAAATTAATCATGGTGACGTTATTTTGTTTTTCTTTAATCCGGAACAACAGAGAAAACGTAAACTTTTCACCTTTGTCACGCTGAGTGAAATAGGTCAGCTTCTAATTATTTTCAGCATCCAGAAATGTACGGTATGACATTAATTTCAGTGAATGTATGTTACTAAAATTTGTAGATTCTTTGCAAAATGGTAACATCAAGGCGATGGAAATGTCCGACCACTATACCCTTTATACCATTGGCTAATGTTTCTTTTGTGTCCATGAGTATACGTATGTATCAAAGAGAGGTCAGTCTTTATGCTCCACTGACATTAATTCGCTCCGCGAGAATGTGCTCCACAACATCACCCCAACGGCATCTGCTCCGTCGACAATGATTGCTCCGCCGACGACTGAACCACCAACACTTGCTCCGGTGATGTTTCCTTCGAAGACACCACAATGAATTGTCCCGCGCCCCGGCGACATTTTACTCCAAGGATACGGCAATAACATTGATCTACCATTAGTTCCAGTGGAAATGGCTGCATTTCATTTACCCAAATTCTGCTGGCATGTCCTCATGAACGAGATCCGAAGATATTTTATGACATCTGCTGAACTCAGCTCAATATTGAAATTGTTCTTATAACTCACAATCTCATGTTCGCATTATATCTTGCCACATTCAAAAAATATGCAGGAATTGTTTTGCACAAGACATATAGTTGTTTCTTGAAATACTTGAGGGGTGCTGCCGATTATTTATAGGCAATTATTAATTCGTTTAAATGTTTTATTGGTTATTTAGAAGGCCTAGCTAGTATACATATGCTACGATTGTTTTGGTTTATAGGTAATGTTTAGGCACTAATCTTCAACATATATCCGAAGAGTGTTCTTCGTAAAATAGCATTGCGTAAGCTTGTGATTCTAATTCATCGGAGTATCAAGCCTTTGTACTTCATTGTCGGATATCACCTTCGGAATAAACATTCTACATCCGGCACTGGTGGATGTTTCAGAAAATTATTGTCAGACGGGAGGGGAAATCTTAAAAGCAAAAATGAATGTCATTCTTAGTTTGATATGTTTCCCCTTGGGCAGTGGGAGATATTTGATTGTCTGTTAATAAATGATTCACCGTAAAGTCCCAAGGTAACAATGATACATTTCAACTATAATAACATGGTATTATAACCAAAGGTAAACGTATGGATTGCCCTGCTCGCAACTCGGCATTCATGGTCGTGATGGTCTTCCGAGGAATCCAATTTGACATGAATAATAAAATTGATTGAAACTCCATTTAAAATGAAACTCTTATTATACGCACATAATCTACACATAACGAAATCATAATTATACAAAACAGTATTCGAATACCACCCACGAACAGCCCTCTTCATGTAACATAATCATTTACATTACGTCGGGATACCAGATCACATACATTTTCATAACATCCAGTGCAAAACATAATTATTAATTGCTTTCTTATATAGGAATTACACGATGGTGAGGGTGAGGATATCATCCAAGGTAACAGTATTGCATAGATGCCCCACGATAGGCGAACATGCGTTTATTCTGTTCTTGTTTATTTTGACGTTGTTCATTTCTTTTTCTTTTTCTTTATCGAGCAACGAGAGACAGACCTATACTTCCGAAGTAGGAGCCTTAGTATTGACGGAAGGGGGAATTGGCGGGAAACTAATCTCCCTTTTTGACATCGTTAATTTCTTTGCACGGTATCCATTACTTTGGGGGATAAGTACACGTCATGTATAAGGTTCGTCAATCCGGGTCCCCAAATTCCTGTTCCAGATCCATTTGTTGCTCCGAATATGAAGGCGTTAGTTATAATCCGAACATTTTTATTCTGAAAACGAATTAGGTCCTATACGTGGTACGAAATTTATTTCGTTTCAGGATGAACGAACACCCGTGTTCGAATCAAGGAACCATGAAAATAACGAAAGTGTTTCTCTCTCAGAACAACGAACTTGCAGAGTGACGAACAGTAACATGATTTTCCCTTTTTATAATCAAGCACCTCTGAGTCACCGTCAGAAAAGAAAGAATAATGATAGAGAATCTTCCCCCTTTGGAGGGCAGTGGGATATATTTCAGGAAAGATATAAAGAAAATAGAAAAAATGACATTATTTTACGTCAATTGATTGAAAGAAACGTAGAATCAGGTAACGATTGCAATCCTGCCAGTGGTCTTCCCCGGAGTCTTCGACTTGAGCTCGCTTCGAAACATCCTTTTCATTCCCGCAGGCCCCAGACTGTTTATGACCTCAGCAGGAATGCGCCACCGCGCGGATTTGTGGTTTACCCCCCGCCCTCCCCCTCCCCCTCCCCCTCCCCCTCCCCCCCCCCCCCCCCTCTTTGCCAAGTCTGTGGCACCTTGCTATCGTGGGATTTTGCTCTTTTCTCTTTTCTCCGCCAACGATGTGGCCGGAGGCATTGTTTTCGGGGCGTCCGTCCGTCCGTACGTCCGTCCGTACGTCCGTCCCGTTTTGTTTTTGTCAATATCTCAAGAACCGTGAGGTGGTTTTGCATCAAACTTGGTATGAGGGTATATCCTGGGGGATAATACTTTGTTTGGATTTTAGGGTCACGGGGTCAAAGGTCACAGGTTATTTTGCGAAAAAAGGTTGAAATTTCATGTTTTTCTCCATATCTCGCAAATGGTTCAAGGTATCTTCATGGAACTTAGTATATATATGAACCGATGGGCAGTGATTATCTAGGGAAGTTGGGGATCATGGGTCAAAGGTCAGGGGTCAAAGTTCAAGGTCAACTCCTCAAAATATCACTACTTTTCTTATATTTATGCAATGCCTGGAGGATTTTTTTAACTTGATGTATGCATGTATAACCCAATATATATTCTGCGGGAAGTTTCGTGCCAAAAGGTCAAAGGTCAAGTGAAAGTGCTAAATTGCACTTCTTCCTCCATATCTCAAAAGTAACTCAAGGTATTATCATGAAACTTACATATTTATGCATGTTCTACCTAACAGTGATTCTCTTTGGAACTGTGAGGTCAAAGGTCAAAGGCCAGGTTTAGATAATAATATTTTACCATTTGATACTGAATTTATATTTTTTCTCAATACCTTGAAAATTACTCAATGCATAAACTTATAAAAGGGTCAAAAGTCCAGTAAAAATCATCAGTTCCCCCAAATACCTGCACTCTGACGTTTTAATCATTCATCCAATTGATAGTTCTAGGAAAGTGAACATTCAGCACATTTGTGGCAAACCTGTCATTTTAATATCTTGCCAATTGTGTGAAACTGTCATCACACATGGTCAAGACATTGTACTATAGACCTGCATTATTGCGGAGGCATACACCTGTCGCCGTAGCGACATTTTTTATTTTTATTTTTTTTATTTTTTTTTAATGAAGATGTTCGCACGCAGTGTCTTTTCCCCGTACCACTGCGCGTTCTGTTTCAATTCGTTTGGGTTGTAGTTTTTTTTTCCTTGAATTTTCACTATGCCCTATAAACACGTGGAACACGCACCAGCCATACACCACAGGTAGCTCACCGCAATTTTTGCAGCCAAATACTCGACTTTGTCAACACGAAACCCCCTAAAACAATAAAGAGATGATGGAGTACCTTGTATCGATGCTAAACGAAATACCATTGATGGAGAATAAAATATTCTTTAAAAAAAAAAATGAAATAGAGTTCAGCCAACATATGAGTTTGTCGTCCCACAAGTTTTACACGTGTTTTTCACAAATTTGATAACACTTATATAGTTAGAACATGCATGTCGCCAATTCTCGAGGATGTCGCACACAATGTTGCAGGCTTCTGTTGTGTCGCACAATATTATTACAGCGACATGCTCATACCCGTGGCTACACTGGCGTCGTAAATAGGTAGTTCATAACTACAATCAAACTGAAGCTTACTAAAGTACTAGTATACCACCCACAAGATCTTGCGATATTCCTCTGAAACTCACAGAACTTGGATTTACTTATGTTACCTCAACCTCGGTATGCGCAGCTTGATTTTCCTCCCTTTGGAGTTGAATGTGGAGGTTTTGTGTTTCTCTGAAGGAAGAAGAGCGTGTTCGAAAGAAAAAAATAATCCGGTAAGTCCATTTTCCTTGAAAATCAATCGATTAATGATTTACACTGTCAATCTGAATATAATCTGTATGTAAAAATAAAAAATAAAAAAACAAACACGTAACTCGGATTATTTTCAGTCTAAAATCATGTTTTGGGGCCAATAGGCCACTTATCATAGGCCTACTATAATGCACCATCTGCATAATGAAAACACCAACGTAACTTTGAAATACAAAAAAAAAAAAAAATAAATAAATAAATGAATAAATTAGTGCAGGCCGAACTAAAGGCCAAAGAGTGACCTACATATCCTAAGCCCGCCGCACACTATTGGAATACGACTCACGACTATGACTGACCGACTTTGGATTTGAAAAAACAAAACAAAACAAAAAACAACTCGTTTATGCTGAAGCTGCTGTGACTTGTTCAGGATCCAAACTCTGTCAGTCCTATAGTCGTGAGTATGGGATGGGCTTTATTCCATCAAGGAGCTTCAAGCTCTGATTCCATCCTCGACTGTATCACGGAGCTACTGGCACTGTTCTCCACGATTGCGTCATAACGAGGCAGGTTTGTGAAAATGTGTCTTTCCCTCTTCCTCTCTCTCTCTCTCTCTCTCTCCCTCCAATCTGATCACTCCATCTCTGGCGTGGTTTCTTCTTCCTCTTTTTTTGTGAGTCTGACCCGACTCAAGGTCAATAAACGTTCGATCTATTTCTGTACCCGTGTCAAGACAGGTGGACTGGAACACTCCCTGGTGTCAGTGTGCTTGTGAGTATGTGTGTGTGTGTGTGTACTGTGTGTGTATGTGAGTGTGTGTATGTGAGTGTGTGTGTGTGTGTGAGTGTGTGTGTGTGTGTTGCTGTTCCAAACGTAAACCAGCGCGAGCGGGTATTGCATTCATGCATGCATCTGGTCGGGCTGGGAGATGGTTGAGGTAATGTCTTCCTTCATGTACAGTACTGAATGAATAGAGAGTTCCCGTCTCCCCGGTAAACCACCTCCCTGGTAAAACGATCGACTGCTGAACAGGGCATGCTAAGGCTGCTTACAAGGTAGATGTCATCTATCTCATAGCAAGTCCGCGTGATAGTCTAGCACTGTGGTGGAGCCTCTAAAATCACGACAGTTTACCAACATATGAATTCAGACAATATTAAAAATATCTAACTACATTAAAATATCATGTAGGAACTACTGTCTTATTTGGCAGCACAGCAAGTCACTTCTCACCACCGCAGTGTTGTCAAGTTGTGTGCGCGTACAATCTGTATGTATAATCCGTGCTTCGCTGCATAACGAGCCTCGATCTAACCAGGGTGGCCGGTGGTGAGTAAAACGCAGCGCCTAGTAGTATACAAAGTATACTGATGCATATCTGATCGCCTCAAAGTTGCCGCAGCTATACTCGTCTTTTTTTCCCCTCCGGCAGGATTGACCACTGTTTATGGTCTTCGTATTTGTTTTTGTTTCCCTCCTGCAATGGCTGTTCTATGTCAAACCCGTCTTCGTGTACCATACTACTAGTCCTAGTCGTACATCCTCGCCTCATGTACCATAATCTGTGATCACGCATTGTCGGCACTGTACATACCGCTCGCATGCATGCACGCATTACCGCATCGCACAAACAGCTTCAGAGGAGTGTTAGCGCTGCGGCACTGCCCGGATAACTGGCGGTCACAGAACTCTACACAAGTTCTGTGCTGGCGATCCGGTTCTCACGAGTTACACGCAGAATGATCGTTGAGGGAGCTATATAAAGATTCGAACGATTCGAACGAGCCGTTAGTATTTATTGACGTTGTACAGCGTCGATAATATCCGAAACCATTATTGCATGATTACTAAGATATGAGAGCACTTTGGGGCGAGTAAGTCTCACTGTGTTGGTTATATGAAAGGTACTTTAACCTGAAACACAAACTAAGACAAGGCAATCTCAGGGAAATTTTGTAAAGGTACCAAAACTTCATATTATCTTTAAGGGCAGATTCTGAAAGAGCAGACTCAAGAAGGAACTTTAAAATGGACTCTCCTAACATATCTAAATACTCTGTATATTGAGAACTGAGAGGTTCTGGAGTACAGGGTCTATTCAAGCGCTTAATTTTACGCACCAAACTGTGCTAGCTGCCCGATGAATGGGACAAAGAACAGGACGTATAACATTGGAGCAACAACAATAAAGGGATTGAAATTAGATATACTCTTTTAACATACACTGATCATGATTACTGCCAACTTTCAAAGCAGTAGCATTATTTTGTCAAAAGTTATTAGAGCTGAAAGTGAAGAGTGTGCAAAGGATTTTCAAGAAATGAAAGGGGGCCCTCCAAGTGATACCCCATCTCTCTATTTTGCAACACTTTTCCATTCAATTTATGATCCCAACCTCAAGAACAGTGTAGAAGAAAAATATCTCTTTCAGAAAATATAGAAATCTCGAAATTGACTTGGTTGACCCGTTTCACCTTTCTTGAGTATTCAAGTAAAATTGTGGTGTGACTTTTTGTTTGTTTTGTGATGCGCGCGGTCACATAGGCCTATATGATATAGGTATATATTGATAATATAGATAATATAATGATATAATGTAATGTATATAATACAAAATGCGTTCGTATGTCTGCATGTGTGGTGCTACGACCCTTTTCATTTTGTATGACGCAAGGCTTTTTTTACGCGAATATTTTACTTTGAAACAGACTGTATCTCGGCACCCCGTCAGAACAATGGAACATGTAAAGAGCTCCCATCAGGCTTTGCGTGTATCTGCAACGCTACGTTCACCGGCAGGCTGTGTGAAACCGAGATGCTGAGCGACATCCGTGATGAAATGTACTCTACACAAGCGCCGAACGGTAAATGATTTCATTTAATGGTTTAACAGGCGATCAATTCCGACGATGCCTATATTGCAGTGCATTTTCACATCATTGTTCAGGTTGGCCTTAGTTACAGAGAGAAAAATCAGGCGAAGAGAAAAGTGGTTTCATCAAATAAGCACTGCAATGTCCACCATGTTTTCGTCGCAAAGTGTTATTAGCATTAATTAGTCAAAACCACGTAATACCATTTAACTGCCGTGGTAACATTACAACTCATTAAATTGTGTAATTACAATATTTCCTCACTCATTTTTATCATACGTGTAAATATTAACTGTCTGAAGGTTTGAATATGTCTGTACATAGTATTTGTTATGTTATACGCAATTATATATATATATATATATATATATGTTTATATTTATATAAATTATATGTATATAATTATTTATTTATAACCCTTACTTATCTATTAATCAATCTATCTATTCGTTCATTTAAGCATTCAATCACTCCTGTTATGCATTGTTCGTTCTTTCACACAAAGTTGAGATGGAATGTTTCACCGACCTGAGAGGGCTGGACTACAGGGGTGTTGTCAACGAGACTGTAAACGGAAGGACTTGCCAAAGATGGACTGCACAGACACCATTTGAACACACAAGGACGGCAGAAAACTTTCCCGAAAAGGGACTGGGCAACCACAACTTTTGCCGAAATCCCGACGACCACAGTTGGTTGTGGTGTTATACCACTGATCCGTCTGTGCGTTTTGAAGAATGCGATGTTGGCAAAGCCCAGGCTAGTTGCGACTGATAAATAAGTTTTTACATGCCTCTTACTTGATTTGATTGGATTTGATTTATGGGTTCCAGTATTATCAATGTACATGCACATACAGAATTATACATTGTTGTTGCCATACATACACATGAATAATAATACAGGTTGTTAAAGTATTTTTTTTTCTTCATTGCCTTTGCAATGGTTGTTTCTATTCTTGTTGTATTACTGTCAATCATTTTTGAAAATGCATCGAGAAAGTGGAAATATGAAATAAATTTGAACTGAACTGAACAATGTACAGCAAAATGCATCAGCAATGTAATGAATAATACAGAGGGGCTACAACTATAAGATATCACATTTTGATGCATATGTGTAGGTCTGCCTATCATAAAACATCCCATAATATGTGACCATGCATCACAAAACCAACAAAAAGTCACCAGACAGATTCTGAAAGAACAGACTCTAAGCTTTAAAATGATGCATAACTCAATTCAAATGGACTCCCCTAACCTACCTAAATACTGGAAAGAAAGCACACACTCTGCATGGAAAAGTGTAAACTGAGGAAAGAGGCTCTGAAGTATACAGGGTCTGTTCAAGCGCTTAGGCGAAATAATCTTTCACCAAGCTGCGCTAGCTGAGCGATGAAAGGAACAAAAACAGGATGTAAATCACCGGAGCAACAGCAACAAAGGGATTATTGGATTAAGCTGAAATTGAGCATGTTTCTTAAACACTCTGTCCATGATCAATGCCAACTTTCAAAGCAGTGGCGTTATCTTTTCGAAAGTTATTAGACTTGAAAGTGAAGAGTGTACAAAGGATTTCAAGAAATTATGGTCATTCGACTCTCCCCCCCCCCCCAAAAAAAAAGGGGGTTGTACAAAAACTGCTGAAAACACACTTTCCCATTCGTGTTATGATCCCAAACTATAGAATAGTGTAAAAGAAAGAAAGCTCTTTCAGAAAATATGAAAAACTTAAGATTAACTGAGTTGGCCCATTTCATCTGTCATCACGTAAAATCAAGGGGTGCTACTTTTTGTTTGTTTTGTGATGCACGGTCACATTATACAATTTTTGCAATAAAGTCTAAAATATCAGGAGATATCAGTATTTTTTTCTCAATAAATCATAACTGTAGCTGGTTTAGTCTGGAAACATTTTTATTATAACTGTTGTTCACATTACGCGGTATTTAACAATACTAAATATCAATTATATGAATTCAAACTTTTACAGTGGTTGTTTCTATCTTTCATTCACATGTTAGAACTATTTTAAAGCACTAATGCTGCATGGGTTTGTGTTTCGTCTGCAAGTATGTTGAGCGTAGCTTGATTTGCATGATGCAGCCCTCGTATATAATACACATTAAAAATACAATAGGAAGGAAAAAAGACTTGCGTAGAGATAAGATCGAAGAAAAAAAAGGAAAGAAGAGGTCTGTTTGCTTTCACTGAAGGGTTACAAAAAGTTAGATTACCTGGATCACTGATCAGCGAGGTACAGGTGAACAGTAACAGATCATTTTCGGTTACATGATTACGCAATAGATTAAGTGCGGTGATTTTTCTAAGAAAAGGACTTTCATGTATACTTTATATACATATATGACAATGAAACCTTTGATATCCAGAAAGCAACATTGTTTTTACAGCTTTCTTAAAAGAGTAGGAGCCTGTGGACTTTATACTTCGAATTTCAGAAGGAAGGGAGTTTCAAATATCTGGTATAATGTGTCTTATAGATTTCGAAGCCATCAGCGTTTTAGGATTGTATAAATGAAGTTCATCAGATTGTCTTGTGGTATAAGAATATAAATTATGTCCTTGTTTAACTGAAATTATAAGAGAGAAAAAAAAAGAAGAAGATGGCAATTGATCTTTATGTAAGCGAAACATAAAGAGTGAGTTTTGCCCCCACCTCCCCCCCCCCCAAAAAAAAAATAAATAATGTAATCTATAATACGTTCAGTGTTTTTAATTCTGCTAATAAAGGATCTGAATGGTCCCGGTAACCTGAGATGGTGAATACTTAGAAATGTCTTTTGTAGAAGCAATATGCTATCAATATGACTTTTAAAGTTGCCCAAACAAAGTTGCGGTATGAAATGTACGACAATATCAACCACCTGTAAAGTATAAATACATTTTCTTTGGGACATAATACTTAAGCCTATGGAGCATACCAACGTTACGAGACACTTCATCAAAGATGTATTGCACATGAGCTTTTTATATTTTCATTCATATAACATATTCCGAGAAATTTTATACTTTCTTTTTGTTACAATAATGGTATCATCCATCATAATATTCTAATATTGCATTTTATGCTTCTTAACATGGAAATTAATCAAATTTGTCTTTTTTTTAAATTGAGTGATAATATATTGCTGTTATGCCATGTGGATAGTTTCTGCAATTCAGTACATGGACAACGCCACGTTTTCAAAAGTGGGGGGGGGGGGGCACTTCGGAATTTCATGAGCCAACAAACAATAAAGAAAAAAAAACCCACAAAGGCCTATTACCGTGCTCAAATGTTTCATTCTATTTCGGGGTAAAAAAAAAGGTGGGGGGGGGGGGGGCAAACAAAGTGGTGACACCATGTGTGTTCCTATGTACAATCAACAATGTAATTAGCGATTACCTGTCTACAACTGCCACTTTTCATCTCCCTTATTAAGGGTAGCCGCTATATAGACAGGTATATATATATATATATATATATATATACCTATATATATATATATATATATATATATATATATATATATATAATATGTATATATATATATATATATATATATATACATATATATATATGTGTGTGTGTGTGTGTGTGTGTGTGTGTGTGTGTGTGTGTGTGTGTGTTGATAATTCACGTATTGGCTCCGCGAAGAAATGAAGAAATAAACTGGTAAATAATTTTTGCCAATAAAGAATGAATTTATTCGACTCAAAATTGTCAAGACTCCTGAAGAAGGCGGAGGCCCCTGTAATTTGAGTCGAACAAACTCATACTTTATTAGCAAAAATGTACTACCAGTTTATTTCTTTATGCTAGTTTTTACACCAATGCACAAAAACTCAGTTGCAGTCACATTTTTCACAGAGACTGACAGGGAAATAAAATTGCAGGAGAAGCCAGTTATTGGTCCGAATTAATGATAGCCCAGTATAAGGTATATGATACCAGTTTAAAAAAATGCTTCTATTGTTCAACCAATAAAAGGGCATTTTACATGCTTTGAATATATCATTTTACTTCATAGGCTACATGCATACACACATTGTACATACATACGTACATGTATTTCATTTAATTTAATTTCATTTAATTTCATTTCATCTAATTTCATTCCATTTATTTTAATTTCGATTTTCAACACAGAGTGTCAATGTACAAAACATAGCATGAAGAAAGAAGAAAATATATACACGTTTACATACTTTGAAATACGATATAACCACGATGAAGTGAGCAAGAAATAGATACATGCTATTAGCTGCATAATGTTGAAAATGTTGAAAATGAATGGGAAGCTAAAAAGCAGAGCTTGTAATATGCATTCCCCTCAACATCACCTGGCAAAATGTCAAAAATCCTTCATAAATTCCCCCAAAATTCTCGGAACACTACCAAAAGTTAATCGTTTGTTACTTGTGTCATTCTCAACCTTTCCTGCAAGTTTCATCCCAATCGGTTAACTAATTTTTGAGTTATTTGCACACGGACAAACAAACGAACGAACGAACAAACGAACAAACCAATGGTAACGAAAACATAACCTCCTCCCTTGGCGGAGGTAATAACGTACGAAAAATGTAACCATGTATATGGGGAGCAAAACATATACATGTGTAACATATGCGTACATAACCTGTATCTCTAGTTGGATATGTACAAATCCTTGTAACACACACACACACACACAAAAATAGCCAATTCATAAAGTCAGCAATCATGATCATCAAGTTTATAGTATAATTAATCTTTTATGGTATCATTCGGATTCTCAGCACCCTAAACTTTCCCAGGATTTATTTTACCCACATTTTAAAGATTAGCAAATGAATGCAACATTCCCTATACATAATCATATGATACAATTTGGAGAACATCACTTTTACGTCTTATAAATCTATGCAGTCAAATGTCCAAGTTGTTATTAAAGCAATCAACGTTGGGCACCTTAGGTCTATTCAAGCATCATGGTGGGGAATACGATTAACATGTGACTTATTTTGGTTGCCCTCGTCGGCGCTCTATGAAAGGATTTTTTTTTTTAAAGTACTTATTCATGAGCTTAATCAGTGCCACACAAACGGACAGAAAGACAGACACATACTATACACACAGACACATACATGCACTCAGAAAAGAAGACTCATTCTGCTTTCGAATATAGAAATAGAAAATTGGATCCAATTTCTTGTACGAAATAACTTCGTGTAGTGTATGTATTTGCAAATTTCTCACAAATCTGAAAGTTTTATTGGGGGAAATATTTAGTCCAAAAAAGAAACCACTATTATAGCAAACATTGTTTTTACGAGTCATCGTAAGTGCCAAATCCTACAACAAGAACGACTCCGAGTGCTATCGCAACTACAGAAGTTACTCCTGTAATCTTATTGGCCCATAGTTGCTATCCTTGACCGCCCCCAAAGTACTTCCGTGTTTTCGGAATGAATGAACGTACCTTGCTGCCCTCTTTCTGAAGGTTCACATTTTCGGGAATTTTTGTCCCTTTATCAGCAGGAAATGAAACGGAAGTTGTGATTGGCTTACGGCGTTGCGGACAAAACAGACGTCTTCATAGAGCCGAGTTGACAGCAAAATACCATGGGAAAAGAAGTTTCTTTTTCAATCTGAAATGACGTCAGGTTTTGAATTCAGATATATCATCGTTATTTTCTATAAGTAGCGTAGCAATCAAGGACTCCTTTATGTCGAAAAACTCATCCTTTCTTTAGAACGACAATAGTCTCAATTTGCTCAGTAACTTGTGTGAGTGAGTGTTGTAAAATGGATGGCTAGATGGCTTCTCTCCCTTAGCCAATTATGAAATGGCTTACAACGGGTTCCTATTCAAAGGTTCTCGAGCTCTCCCAGTCTTCCCATAATGCTGTGTTTCTACTGGCGCCCCATGTGTACTATCGCCAAAGGTGGATCATTCTAGGGACAATCTTCTTTCGAGATCAACTTGAGCTGTTCACGTTTTCCTTTCTCAGCTTCAGTTGATTATTCAGGTATATCCTCCTTTAGTGGAATCATTGGAGGAATATCAAGATGGATCTTGTGGCGTATTTAGAGAAAACTGTTTCTCCCGGTGAGTATGCGAGGCGGATCGCACGGATCGGCCAGCGGCACTGTGCGACAGTGCTATGTGTATGTCACCCATGTCATTCATCTAATGTCAGTGTATTTGTAGCCGTGCCGTGAGTGACTCTGTACCTCAAATGCTGCATGGTTGTAGTTGTATTGATTGCACTGGTTGGTGGCGAACTGAACTTGCATGCCATGACTTAGCAATAAGAATGTTAATGTTACTGAATCCACATATATCTGACATAAGAATTTCTATGCCTATTTTCTCTTTGCTTCATGCTTTCCCACAACCACAACAGCGGGGCTCTAAATTTATGTAATTTAAAGTTGGTATACAATCGTCATCGACAGCAGCAGCAGGAACCTCCCTCTCTCTTGCTGACTCTGTTGTGTGAGAAGTGCTGGCGCCTTTCAATGACAATGGCATACTCGTGAAATAGGCCCCACCACTGCGTATCCGTACAAATACTACAGCGGCTCGCCTGTTTATACTCGTGAATTCAGCCCCACCGTGTGGCGTTCATCGGTAGATAAGCACAGCGGTGGGGCTTTCTTCCACAGTATAATACTCGTGAATACGGCCCCACCAAACAGCGTTTACGCGAGATGCATACGGCGGTGGGGCCGATTTCCACAGCATAGCATCGCACGGGTGCACGCGCACTGCGGTGGGGCCTATTTCACGATTTTGCCATGACAATGACAATGGCAATGCCATGTTTTCCCCCCAAATAGCAGGGATGTAATGTTAGAATTTTCTTCTTCTTCCAGGTAGTACAGTCCACTAAATGTGTATCACTACAATCAGCGTACACACTAGTGTGTGTCACGTGGGGGTGGGCAGGTGTGGTGCAGACTGCAGGCATATACAGTGTCATTGAAAATGTCTACAAAATCACTTGATCTATGTGCTGCTAAAACACCCCTGGTTGTTAGTGCAGTTGTATGCCCTGCACCCTCTTTTTAGTACTATGTACTAGTATACGAATAATTTATGAGTTGTGAGTGCATAGGGCACGAATATCGCACGAGGCGCGAGATGAGCCACTGGTCTATTCAACAAGGCGCGTAGCGCCGCGTTGAATAGACCAGTGGCGAATCTCGCGCCGAGTGCGGTATTACGTCTACGTGCCCCAATGCACGAACAAAATCATAAATTATTCGTTTTATACAACACCTTGTCCACAATCACAATACAAAATTAGTGACCGCCAACTCAGGAAGGCCCAAAAATAAATGTAACAATTAGGCAGAGAATTGTAAACCACCCTGTGTACTGCTTTCAAACACTCGTCATGATTCGACCACACAGTCACAGGAATCACGAACTCCGCAGGGTCTATACCCATTCTACGCTAACGTTAGATCGAGTTAGGCCTGACTGTTAGGTCGATCTGAGATGTCGGTAGATCTAGTAGTAGGTCTAGACTTTGTCTATTTCCGAAAATGATTTTGTATAAAAACACAGAAAAATAATCAAATTACGGTTTCTCAACTTGAAATGAAGTCTTGATGTTGGGATCACTGTGGTCCACGTAGCAGATCAGAGTCAAAAGTAAAAACACAGCAGTACCGCTAGGTGTATACAGGCCGCGATACATGCAACTAGCTAGGTAAAGTAACTGCGCGTACACGTTAACGTTGCAGTACTCCGCCGCGCCTGGTCTGTGAGACTTACCGGCAGCGCAGCGCAGCCGGCCAGCACGTACACTGTACAATGTAGTTTGCTGGCGCTTTGCTACGGGTGTGAGCCACAGAACTCTGTGAGCGGCCATGCATTAGTAGCCCCCCGCGAAGCCGTGCTATAGTACCTTCGAGCCGTGCTATAGGCCCATGCCAGGGGCCTATTGTATGGCTGTCACTCTCAATGAGTTTGATAGGTATTTTCTATTGAATGTCATGTGACATGTTCTTGGCCAATCACAATTCGACATCATTCTGAGGTGTTGTATAATAGAGTCTACAGAGCTTGCAGAGGAAGGCTGTTCCACAATCGGATTGGATGGCATCTGGGAAGAATGATGATTGGTAACATAATGTTCTTGTGTGAGGGACAACAAGTTTCAGGGTAAAAATATGTCAGTCCGGGAAACCCGCTCACGAGGCCTGCTCCCCCATACAAGCACTCCTCCGCCTCACGAGGCCCCCGGAGAGCCTCATGATGCTCCCGGGGAGAGAGACTCAAGAAGCTCCCTGTTCACTTTTTATTCATCTCACATCTGCAACTTTGCACGTTGATTTTTTGTTACACACACATGGACATGTCCACTATCCATGATGAAAAGAAGAACTAATTCTATCTGGTTTTTTTTACAATCGATTCATCAACCGATGCACAGCGACCCATCAAAACACGGGCACCAGCGGGTTCGCTCAATGCAAGGCTGCCGCACCTAGCGGCCTGATCCGACTATATATTTTCGGTGCTTTTTTCTGCGGCTCTCACCTCTCCACGCACGAATCAGCCTCGTGAAGCTGAAGTCTGACATATTTTTACAAAAATTCGTAACGACAAAAATAAAATCAGTACTAACCTGATCTTGTGCATATATTCCAATTTACTATTCCATGCTGATAGAGTAGGTGGGTACTCCAGTTTGTTAGCAAACTAATAACTTTGTAGGTATGACAGGTTCATTTTCTTTGTCAAATCCGCCGTCGGCTAACCTTTTGACGCTTTTTCTGGAATCATCCCGCGACGCGACTTCACATTACATCACGCAGCCAGCACGTACAGACAGCGCGCAAGCTGTGAGATTTTCACAGCGAGCTTGCGCACGCATGGGTACCGGAGGATACTGTATCATCAGGTGCGTCCGCAAGCTCGCTTTGAAAATCTCACAGCTTGCGCGCTGTCTGTATGTGGATGCATGATGTGATGTGAAGTCGCGTCGCGGGATTCCAGAAAAAGCGCCTAAAGGTTAGCAGACGGCCGAATCGACAAAGAAAGTGAACCTGTCATACTGTACCTACAAAGTGATTAGTTTGCTAACAAACTGGAGTACCCACCTACTTAGTCAGCGTGGAATAGTAATTTGGAATTTATGCACAAGATCAGGTTAGTACGGATTTTATTTTTCTTGTTACGAATTTTTGTAAAAAGATGTCAGACTTCAGCTTCACGAGGCTGATTCGCGCGCGGAGAGGTGAGAGCCGCAGAAAAAAGCACTGAAAATATATAGTCGGATCAGGCCGCTAGGTGTGGCAGCCTTGCATTGAGCGAACCCGCTGGCTCCCGTGTTTTGATGGGTCGCTGTGCATCGATTGATTAAATCTTGATTGTTGTAAAAAAAAAACAGAATTTTTTCTTCTTTTCATCATGGATAGTGGACATGTGTGTGTAATACAAAATCACTGTGCAAAGTTGCGACAATTTATATATCAGATGTGAGATGAATAAAAAGTGAACAGGGAACTTCTTGAGTCTCTCTCCCCGGGAGTGTCATGAGGCTCTCTGGGGGCCTCGTGAGGCGGAGGAGTGCTCGTACGGGGAAGCAGGCCTCGTGAGCGGGTTTCCCGGACTGATGTCCACGATGCAAGTACGGAGATGGTGCAGGTACTGTGTACGGTAAGTCCGTGGGATGTTCACTAGGGAGTTCATGACCCTGTACATCATTACTGCCTTCAGCTGGGCTCTGCGTTCTTGAAGTGTTTGCCAATGCAGCTGGTGAAATCACATTGGCGTCACACTACTTGTCCATCGATAATCGCTAAGGACAAAACGTGCGAAACGTCGCTGGACTTTCTCTAGTTTGGTGATGTTCTCCTGTGTGGAGGGGTCCCAGACAGTACAGGCATATTCCAGGATAGGGCGCAACAGAGTTGTGTAACACAGGATTTTTGTTTTCCTTGGCCAGGCATTGATGTTCCTTCTGAGGAAAGCTGATGTTCTGGCTTTTTTTTTGGGGGGGGGGGGGGCAAAACTCTACTATGTGCTTTCTTGCTTTACATGTAGAAAAAGGTATCAACATGATGGTTCCAGCTGAGGTTTTTGGTTAGGTGGACTCCAAGGTACTTTGCAGTATCTGCCCTCAAAAGTGTCTGCCCATGGAGGCAGTAGGGCTGAGTGATAGGCTTCAGTTTCTTGGTCACAGTGAGAACCTGACACTTTGGGGGATTAAATTTTACACTAATGTGCTTTCGTAAACAGAATCTATTTCTAATTCTGCAAGTTCAAATTGCACCAAAAATCATGTTTGAAATGCCTCTAAAAAGTGATATCTTATTTCTATTTTCAACCAACATCACATTCAATGATCAATCACATGAATTAGATTCTAACTCTAGAACCAAACTGGTTTCATATCAGGAAGCGTCTGTAAAATTTTATGCATTGACTTTGACATGCCATTGCTAAACTCAAAGGAAACCTCATTCTTCACCAGCCATTTCAACATACGCTGCCTGCTTGTGGCATGAAATTGGAGTTAGCTACAGTTGTAGCTAGAAATCTTGTCTATCTAGGCCCTATAAGTTGTTATGTACATACACATAACCACATAACCAGGGGTTGAAATCAATGTACCAAGGTACAGCGTACGTAAGGTTAGATGTCTAGACCCCTCTCGCTCTAGCCAATTATCAAGATTTATAGGCAGTGTATGTGAACCACACATGTGTGTCAAACCATTTCCAGCCACATGCGTGTGGTTGTAGCCACAGCCCGAGTTGCTGGATACACAGCCAGGAGCCACACATGGTACACGCGAAACGTGCAAAACATGCAATGAGGTATACAGTTGTACCATGTTGTTACCATTGCGGATGCAACATCACTACCATGACTACGATGGAGATAACCTATTTTTCTTGCATTCTAAACAACTCTTTTGTCTAAAAATGGTTTCCAATTCATTTTTACTATCTTTTCTCCTTTTTTTTTTTCTTGACACAAACATTAATTTGTTTTAAGTACAAGTTTACTCGAGGATTTCAACCCTTTGAGGATGAGTCCTGAGAATACTTGGGCATGTGTCTATGGGAAATGTGTGTTATAGCATATTCAGTCCGTCCTCAACAGGTTAATTTCTAACCTGAAGCCTCCGGCTTGGCAGCTTGGCCATGCCAGCAACCAGTCAGCCAACCACGCTGGTGCAGCAGACAGCAGCGACTTGGTGATAGTGCTACAGTGTATACCCTGTACACACATGTACAAACTGTATGCTGTACATACAGTACTCGTGTACAACAAGTATGCGGCACTGTTCATGCTCTTCAGTATGCACATGTATGTACAGTACATGATCGTGATGTGCGCAGGCCAGGGCGGTTTTTGCTAGCAGCTGAAGCTTGAAGCCTAGACTCTGTTATACAGCAGTGTTGCGATTGATCCTAATCAATCTGTGCCCAGTCCTCCAATCAATGGTAACTCTAAATCCATTAAAAAAAAAGAAAATATTATAGACCATCAGAATGTAGTGGGATAAGGTCGTGAAGATATTACAGGTTAATGAAGCTGTTTATTGAAGGTGTGATTAATGGGCTTATTTTCATCGCGTTGTGAGGTGGTGGTGCAGGATGGTCCATGAGAGGTTTCCGCATGTCACTGCAACATCCTCAAATTCTTGCGCACATCCTCAATTTGAGCCAGCAACATGCTATATATGCAACGTCCTCAAGAATTTGCAACAAGCTCAAAGTAAAGTGTACATTAAAACGTGAAAAAAAAACATGTGCAATACATAAAACACACCCATCAAACTACCTGGTACTATTTGTATGCAAATATTAGAGAAACATATGATATGTAAGCTGCAAAAAGAGAGATAAGCTGCGAAATATTGCATACTACGTGCTTGGGATGTGCGCTCCATGCACATACAATTTGTGCAATGAGCTTGCAACATGCTCAAATTTCAAGTTGTGTACCACCCTGGTGGTATGTGATGGACCAGTACGTTGGCGCACGTCGGTGCGATGTGTGGCCGGCTACACACAGTGGTTTTCGTACCCAATAGTAATACATACAGTGTAGTTGATATGTCCAGCATCTCCACATGTGTGTATAAAGACACACTCGCGCAATGTGTGTAGCTATATCCAGCCCCTCGGAATATGGTTACAGCTATAAATGCATGTGGCTGGACGGTATTAAGAAGCACGCATTTGGTTGTATGAACACACTGCCAAAAACATTTCTGGCAAGGTGAATGAAGTAGGTTGAGAAGGGAAATTCCTGATGGAGCGCACGCAAACACACACAGACTGACAGAGGCAGACACAAGCACACACATTGATCAGTTTACCTCTTTGGATTCAGTTGGCCACATTCAATAATTGTAGTTTTCTACATCGATTTTCAGTTCCAGACCGATGGGAAAGATGTTCCATGATATTGGATGCTTAACTTTAATTTCATACTGTGCATGTGGGAGCGGTGTGGTCCGATGGCTCCCGAAGAGTGAGTTGTTTTGAGCTAATTTTATATGACATGAAAGTCAATATCGATAGCATAACAACCAATATTTCCTGTGAGTGATCTCAAATAAGTTTTTAAGAATTTCCTGTGATTTGGTCCAAGTTTGTTGTGTAGAATTTGAGATGTAATGTACAGAGTGTGTGCATGCATGGATGCATGTTACTGAATGGCAATCCAGGGCCTGTGCACAGTTTAAATTTTGACCTCAAAGTGACTCTTATAGATAATTTGTAGGTTTCAGATTTATATTGTCATTCTCACGTGTTTTAGCTTCTCTACAATGTGTAGTGTAACTTTGGCCATAAATAATGAAATTATTGCAGTAAACATCAATTGACAAGTGCATGCAGGATTAACAATGCCACTTCCAGATTGACTCTGCTGCTCATGGTACATGCATACGTATGCATGATACCAGATGGAGGAGGCTCACATTCTGCTGAAGTTAACTACAGGCTTTGTAGCAAATGTGATGAATTGCCAGGGTATGATGGCTTCTGAAATGCTCCTAAACTGGGACAAATTGAGAAATTGTCCTTTGGTGATTGTATTTTTTTTTTTTAATAGTTTTTCTTTTTTGTCTTTCTCTCTCCCTTTTGTTGCTCTGACTGAAAGAGTGAAGGAGAGAAGAAACGATACATCCCATCAAGTGGCAACTACCGCATTCGTCTCACAATTCGAGAGCATCATAGACTCCAATTGTGACAATACGTCAGAGTGGCTGGCTTATTTCAGCTCTAAGGCTGCGTTCACATAGAAGTATTCGGTATTCGGTATTCGGTATTCGGTATTCGGTATTCGGTATTCGGGCACCGAGTACACCATCACCCGCACCGTCAACTCACCATCCCATGCAGTGAGGATTTCTTCCTCCTACATCCCAGCAAATCTTATTAACAATTTCTAAACTGCATCAGAATGTCAGTCTGCATGCTTATTTTTGCTAAAGGGCAAATCCAGACCAAAAGTGTCATTATTTCATAAACGAGAGACGGTATACACTGCAAGAAAATCGAACAAGCTCGATTCCCACTTTGCTATACTTTTCGCAGCTATTTGGTACTTTTGAATAGTGCCCTCTTATGTGAACCGGTGTGAGGAAATCCTATCGTTCGATTCAAGCTATTCGCGTGCCCTCGAAAAATGAGCCCGAATACCCGAATAGTATACTTCACTGTATGTGAACGCAGCCTAATGCATAATGTACACGAGGTGTACACTCATATTATAGTGATCAGGAAGTAGTGAGAGAGTAGCAAGTGCAGACTTGATACAATGTAGAATAAAATTCCTCATGGATCTATGAATACACTTGATACAGGTGCATCAAGGCTTGTACGTACATGTATGTGTATGCGTGTTGGTAAGGTGCTTCTTCTACTCACGTGTATTAATACATGGATGTACAGATGTACATACGTGTACATAGAGATCAGTGATGTACAGTACATTGTGTACATGTAGTTCTTTTGTAGGGATTCTCGAATTTCGGAGTGCGGTCAGCCTCCCCACTGCATTGTACCTTCGCACTGCCGAGCCCTTCGGCAGAACATCTCCCAAATAGCTCTGTATAGTATACATGTAGCTGTTTTGAACCTCTCTGGTTGTGATGCATGCATTTTGGCGGCTGTGTATGACGTGACAAAGCACTCTGTAGACAAACTCTATTTAAACTGAACATACATTAGAAGAGAAGTAGATGGTGCTGTCTTGATACAGTGTGCAGTTGTTGTTTTTTTTTTCAGTGGAATGTGAAATTACAGTGCACTCCCATTACAAACAGTTATAATGAAATACTCATTGCAATGAAGTAAAATTTTACATGTACACTGTAGGTCAAAAGATTATCATCTTGATATAATCGTACATTTCTGTACTTTACTGTTCGGCTATAGCGAAATTGCGATATAACCGTAAGAAAACTGCAGAACCCGAGGACTTCATTGTAACAGGAGCGCACTGTACATATATATGCGAATTGCTAAATTACTGCATTTTAGAGATGATTATGAAGAACAGATTTAATGGAACAATGGCAGTAACAAGGAATTTGGCTCAGTTTCGGGGGGGGGGGGGGGGTGAAGAAGTGGCGGAGAACGGACTTGAGGATTAGTGTAAAAGAGTTCTAGTATGTACATGGGTAATTCTGTGAAGTTGGGGCACAAAGTGTTATATTTTAGCATAACTCAATACTAATTATGCTATACATATATTGTTTATAGGCTTTACATTTGTATTGAGACCATACATTTTCCTGGAAATTTTGCGCCATTCAGACTCAATTTTGATGAAGTTATTAAAAAAATATGTAACGGTGTCCTGTAGCATCGTGACGTGTCCATGTAGCATCATGATAGTTAAAATCTGGTCCTAAAAGACAAATTAATGCAAATAGCTTGACCAAAAATTGATATAATATGCATAATTACTAGATTAGTCAGATAGCTAAATATCTTAACTCTCCTTTCCACAGTTTTACTTTTACAAGAAAATTACACAATGTGTCACTATGCTACGCGGTGTCCTTCAAATGTAACAAAAAAGGACACTGCGTAGCATCGTGATACATTTTGTAATTTGCTTTTAAAATCAAAACTGTGTGCAGGAAATTTGAGATATTTAGCTACAAACAATTGTATCTCATTCATATCTTGTAAATGCATATTGCATCAAATTTTGGTTAAGCTAATTGCCATAATTTGTCTCTTAGGACCAAATTTCAAAATATCACGATGCTACATGGACACTTCACGATGCTACAGGACACTGTTACATATTGTTTAATAACTTCATCAAAATTGAGTCTGAATGGCACAAAATTTCCAGGAAAATGTGTGGCCTCAATGCAAATGTAAAGCCTACAAATAATAAATGTATAGCATAATTAATATTGAGTTATGCTGAAATGTATTTTTTAAATATCACGATGCTACATGGACACTGCCCCAACTTCATGGAATTACCCACATGTATGTATACACGGTAGCTACTGGCAGTTATCTATTGTTTGCTCTACACTGAGGTGCTACAATTTGTACAAATTGTACTATCAGGTCATGATGACATCCAACGTGGTACAGCAATTTGTTGTTTTGTTGAATTCTAATCAAAATGTTCAAATTGACTTGCAGCCTTGATTTACTGCTGGGCTATGAGATGTGTTTGCTGTGGTTTTGTCACTAGGGATGGATTATACAATTTAGTTAATCAATCTTTCTTCCCTATAATCCATACATGACATAGCCTGCAATGCTAAATTGTAAGTTGTGGACCAGCCTGCATACCATATTGTGGACCAGTCTCCAGGCGTATACTGCAGTAGTGTAGGACAGTGCTATAATGCATGTGTGTAGAGTATGATAGTTGAGTGACGGGGATTTTGTGATGTGCACTGTAATAGTGTAGAAACTACATTTGTACTACAGTGCATGCATAACATGCAACCTCCATTAAATGTTGTGGACAGTTAATTGTAGAGTGCTTTGTTTTTAAATAGTGCAAGTGCTCTCACATTGATATGGACATTCTACTGCTGCTACTGAAGTGGACTAGCTCAGGTCCATGTGTACGTCTTATTAAGTGTGAAACTTGCCTTTGCTTGCATGCATGCATTTAATGTAATGCATGATGTACAATACATGATGTTTAATACATGACCAGAGACTCCAACTCTCCCGTTTTCGACGGGAGATCTACGGGAGATCTCCCGCCAAAAACCCATTTTTGCGAAATCTCTCGTTCTCCCGCTTGAGATTTAATTTCTCCCGCCCTGGCTCTGTGTCTCCCGTTGGACAGGATTTCTTACTTATTACTATTGTATGTTAAAAAAATAAGCCTTAGATAGCACCAATTTACAAGAGCATCTAGAACCCTAGGAACTTCGCGCTTCGCGCACATCAACTTGGAGTCCCCCGCTTGCTAGGGGTTTCAGGCGGGAGAATCTCCAGATCAGAAGGTGCTTTGGGTTGGAGTCTCTGCATGACATGTGCAGTGGATATGTTTATGGACTATGCAGTACCAGCAGCAGCACTCTTTTATCTGATTTTCAAAAGGATCTCTCTGGATTGTATGGGTATGATACAGAATTTGACCCCAAGTGACCTTTGATATCTTGATGATATTGCTTGACTTTCCATGTATTTATTTCGCACACAGACACATCCAAATTTTTCTTAAATTCATGAAATCTGAAAAACTGTATTTAAATGTTTTCATACAGATTGACACAGTATCCTTTCTGGGTAAAAGCAATGCTGCACTCTGGCACTGGTCAGATGGTCCCTGACCCGTAAAAATCACTGTTGGACCAGTATCTTGTTCAGGAATTTACCAGTTAAAAATGGAAAAACTAGGTACAATTTTTGTACCTACCGATCAGACAGGTCAGACCAGTAGAAGAAATGGTTAGAGTGGGCAGCCCTGTCTTAAGCCCCTATTTCACTGACCATCGAAGGCATGAAGGCATACTAGTGTACATACAATAAGCATCACATATTACACTTCTTACCATGGTGTATGATCAATGTAATCCCAAAATATTCCTTTCGAATACCTATCATAAACAGGTTATCATTACACTTGGTTCACAACCCTCTATTCTATCATCATTAGGACTGAGATAAATCCTCTTATAACAAAAGTACAGAGCAGTTCATGATTTGTTCAGAATGCATAGGAATAATGATTGTCCCTATCACATAGTATAGACGATATCAAGCAATACCATCTCGCGATGCCGATATCTGCTTGATTGTTTTTGGGACGTGTACTTCCAGTTTTGCGGTTCTAGAAAATTGTAACAAAGATCCTATGTACAGTTGTAGTGTAGGATCTATTGTACATCCCTTTCTGGAAATGTCTCAAACAAATACTTGAGTTTGACCTAAGGTCGAAGTGGTCTGGACTGCGAAGCAGATTTTTCTCCGCTCTCCGCTGAAATTTGTCTGTTGGGAACTTCACCCTTGTCATGTCCTTCGTCTATTGGTATTTTCTGTAATTTCATTGTTTGGCATCATCGGCCCAGCATTGGGCTGCTTCGCAGAAGAATCCCATTTATCAAATGTAAAGTTACAGATTAGAAAATAACTCTTATTATTTGCGAGATTATAAAACAGAATTTGATATGATCTAGGAATACAAGCTAGTACTTTGTACTTCTGTGTTCAATGTGCCTAACAGTGTACGTATCACGCGTTCATAACTGGAAGTTTAGATCCCGAGAATTATCCATTTTTTTAACGTAAAAAAAAATTAGAGCGCCACACACGTTCAGATTTGGAGAGCTATTTGCAATAGAGAGAATTGAGGGATGATCAAAGTTCTTTGACCTCTTTAGTCATGGAAGAGTGATCACATTACCATGCCCGTACACCACAAGGCCATATCTTTGATTATACTCATGTACAACATACTAGACCCTGTATGATATGCACTTGAACTTCCATGCTGAAACACACTCATGGTGAAACCCAACAAGAGAAAATTTGTGTTTTGGTTGCTCGTAGTTCTTCATCTACTCCTCTCTCTGGCGATGTGCCAGAATTTGATTAAAAGTATTTTGCAAGACCAAAACATCTGTGGCAGTTTTAAACAGTACATCAGCTCATGTGTTTATCTTGCAGTTTTAAAGGTTTTTACAGGGGAAAGTACATTTTGTATATATTGCACAATGTACACTGTACATTGTACAATGTTCTCCATGAACATTTGACTCTGCTCCGGGGGAAATTGGAGACTTCAGACTCATGTTTGTTTGCTCTATATTATGCTTCTCCATGTACGACATGTAGGACATGATTTATGTGTAATCTGGTATACAGACATGTTTCAGTGAACTTTGAACTTTCACTTAGATTCTTTTGATAATTACGCATGAATTCAGAAGCTTTTCAAAGAACAAAGCAAATCTTACCTTACCTGATGTTAAACTTGAGCTCTGTTACAAACCTCATGATAAACCTCTGCGTGCATAGCCATGCATCGGATTGAAAATGGATTTTAATGTGTAGCTTCAGTTCTGTAGTATGGATGAATACATCTTTGTACATTGATAACCATACTACATACATTTTTATGTCAGTATAATGTACACAAGACCCTGGTTTCAGATCGATAATATGTCAAGTGTTCCATGTTTATTTAGGGATGTTAGTATTTCACTTTCATTAGATGCCCTTTTTCACTAAGGGATTTTGTTTAACATTGTATGTGCTAATTGTTAAAGGGTGATCCATTCGTGATCTTCTGTGACCTGTAAATCCCCCCCCCCCCCAAAAAAAAAAAAAAAAAAAAAAAAAAAAATGGAATAAACCAGTGCACTGCATGTAGGGTCCAGTGTACTACAAAGGACCCACTTGTCTTGTGCCAAAGGGCTACAACTACCTTTTGGGCAAGAAAATGAATGGGCACATGCATGTTAACCCATCAAGTTTGGGGAAAATTTTTGCTAAAGAAATGATCCCCTTGTCCTTAAGTTGGAAGTTTTGAATTTAGCTGTGTACAGTATATTAAGAAGAAAAGTAGATGGAAGCAGTGGATATGTATATTTAATCTGCACAGATCAGGTGGCAAAGAAAAATGGAAAAAAAAAAAAAACCACACGTACACACATGCACAAAACTCAATATTACAGTACTTACAACAGTAGTGATGGTCCTGTGCTTGATTGCTAATTACAATAGGGCGGTGTGGGGGGGGGGGGGGATCTGTTGTACTTTCTATCATGTTTTCTTGTCTTTCTTTTTTTATGGGGGGGGGGGGGGAGGGAGTTTGTGTACTCATTTTCTGTGCGATAACTGATCAGCTTTTGATTGCAAATTTACATTGCACAGATCATGTGTAACATACAAATATATAGTGCAAAGAAGGGGGCATCATACATCCAGCGTGCATTCATTGATTTGTGCTGCCGATTAAAGTTTCACACTTCTTGTTTCATGTTTGCAGATACTGCGGAGTTGGAACGTGCACAGAAATTCTTGGAGCAGGCAGCCAGCCGGGACCTGGTAAGGAAACAGCCCTGCCGAGCCCAACCCAGGGCGCGGAAAGGGGGCCACGTTATATATTTAGGGATGTTGGCATTTTCACTGCATGGTGAGCCACAAGCAGAAGCTTGTATACCCATGGTTGATTCCAGGCATTTTCAGAGGAACTCAAAACTGCAGATACATGGTCTAGTGCCAGCAATTGCTAGGAAAGTGGGCTGAACCTCAGTTTCAGCTGAGTATGTTAATGAGTGGGCCTCTTGAGACCATCAAATGTGATAAATTATTCATTTAATCTTGGAGAAAACTTTAGCCAGCAGCTGAGACTACACTCCCAGTGAATAATTCAGCGTGCGAATGAGTTCTAAAAAAATTCACTGTAGCCAGCGTAAACTGTAGGTACTATATGTAGGGAAAATTTTTGCATCCCAATCACTATATAGATTTTGAGTGCAATCTATAGTTGTTCAAATGCAAAAGTCTGAAAATCATCTGGGGGTCTCCTTTAACATAGTGATCATGAAATACCAGCTTCCACTGCTTGTATGGGTAGGATACCTTGCATATCTTTTATGTACTGTGGTAACATTTGATAGCAGCAGTTACACAATATGTGCATTCAAATGAGAAATTACACAAAGAAAACGGATATACTTGCATCCTTCAAATGGAGACTTTAGCTGTAGATTCTGTGATCTATTCAAATGTCTCAAACACTCAGTTTGATACAATGTATGAGTAAAATACATGTACAACGGATGTGTTGAGATAGATTCAGTACATGTATGTATGCCCTGCACAGATTCAAAAGTATATATCGTCGCTGGGGTGACAAGACCTCATATCTACAAAATGTCAAATGTTCAGGGGAGCCAAAAAACATGGCGGCCAAAGCACTATAGCAAATGGGATAGCCTTTCCTTTGACAGGCTGTGGTGGCTTCATTTACATGTATGGGTTAAGACACTTAGGATTTGGACAGGACATCACTTTTGTAACCCATTATTTGACCATTAATCCAAAAAAGTTATGTTCACCAAATTTGCAGATACATGTACAAGGTCTTGTCACCCCAGCGACGATATGTACAGTTGTATGTATGTAGAGTGAAGGTTTTGATAGAACTTAAGAGCGAAGTACAGTACAGATGATACAATTGTATATTATAAAATGTGTGCTAAAAATCAGATTCTCACATGCCTCAAGGATAGAAACTGTGTAGAGTGTCAATACGCCTGATTATAAATTCTGTAAAAGGGAAACATTAGGGTTGGAATACTACATTACGTTTCAAACTTCCACACAAACTCTCAAGCGAGGCAGCAATTTCAAGGATGTGTATGATAAAATTTTAATTGCTAATTTTTGTGTGGTGGCTGCAAGGTGGGACCCACCTTTTACATATAATTAAGCCCACTTTGTTTTACTTCATTTTTGGAATTCTCAGCCATTTCAGAACTGATTTTCATCAAATAAAAATTTTTAAAATCTTTCAGATTGTATGCTCTTTAGTATTTCATATGTAAGTGGTTTCTAATTATCTCAGCAACAAAAAAAAAAAAAAAAAAAAAAAAATGAAACCCGAGCCCCCATCTCACCCAGAACTACACAATTAACAACTAACATGGTATACTTTCCCTTTAAATGAGAGACAGAGAGAGGGAGGGAGAGAGAGAAAGAGGAACCAAGTATTGTACATGTATGCATGCCTTAGGTTACGATGTACACTGTATGCTAGCATAGCATTCTCAGACCTGATCGAGTAAAGTGATAGTGCTTGTGCGGTCTGGTTCTGTTCTGTTGATGATGAACTTGCCAGCACACAGTCATGAACTTTATGAGGGTAAATTAATGGTGTATTTCTTTTTTTTTTCTTTTGTGCTGTGCAACTTCCTGAAAAATGGAAAACCTCATTGACCACATTCCATTGGACCCAGTAAAAATGCTAGACGCACACACCATAGCCAAAACGTGAATACATCACTGTATCATCGCAAAGTGTGTGACCGTGGGCGGAGAAACAGTCTACATGTACAGTCACCGTCTGCTCCGAGTGCTATGTAACACACATAATGTGTCATACATTGTAATGTGTTTATCTCAATGTGTCTTTGACATACATACAATGTGTATGATGCACACACTATAGACCAGGGCTCTACAAGCTGGGCTGTCAAAAAGTGTTTGAAGTTTCCTTTGGCCTTGAAAAGACATTGCTCATTTGTGGTTGTCCTTGAGAAGGCACAGATATGTGTGCCTGAAATTTTGAAGTGAAAATCTTCAACAGTTCATTTGATTTCCCAGATGTAAGCCTGTGATTTTATGATATTTTATCCAGTCATTGGGGTTCTAGAGTGAAGGGATTTTTTCAATGTTATTTCATTGGTGAATACTCAAAGGTAAAAAAAAAAAATCACAACATTTTCAAACGAGACTCACATAGGGGTCTTTTGCAAAAATGGGACATATCATTAATTTACCACAACATGGGATTAGTTATGACAATGCCTGTGACATATCCTTGATGATATACCGGTACTTTCGTCATGTGCCAACTGGGTGTTGGTCATAAATACTCAGATTGATGTATTTATATTGGCTCAAATGACACCCTCTTCCTGTGGTTCATCCTATGTTTATGCAGCCCGGGTTCCTCAATCAGCTGGCAGTGATCCTCGCCGATGCCAACAACGGCCAAGTGGCACGGATCGCCGCCGGCCTGCAGCTGAAGAACGCCCTCACATCCAAAGACCCGACAGTGAAACTGGCCTACCAGCAGAGATGGCTCTCCCTCGCCATGGACGTCAGGAACAATGTCAAACACCAGGTCAGTGACCTTTACCACCAGATTTATATAACACATAACTCTTAATTCCTCTTGAAGTACAGTAGTAGCGGCCGAAACTACAATGTATTATATACTGTATCTCTTGCCTTCAAAATGGACATAATGCATAAAGCTCTCTCTCTCTCACACACACATACACAGACATGTAAAAGGGGAGTATATCGTCCGTTGAGAATGGTAAGGGCATTAAGTTGCCGCTAAACCCATAGTGTTATTAAAGACAACTTAACGCCCTTCTCATTCTCAACAGAGGATATGAAACCCTGCTGTGAAAGCTCGGACTGTGCCATGTTTTGTGTGGCAGTGGAAGACCCAGCTCAATGTATCTTTCTTTGGTTTTAAAAACAGTTATGGCCATTTTTACAATCAGTGGTGTAAAACATGGTTTTGGCACTAATTGGTGTATAACTTTCTTATACACTGACAGATATGCATTATTTTTTCTCATAAACTTACCACCCACAGTGTCTACCTTGGGTACCTTAATGAACTTTCCTCTCTTTTTCTTTCAGATGTGGCATGCACTTACGTGCTTGAAATCCAACACTTTTGGTGTATGCACTCTGACATGGTTTTTTTGTCAGACCTAGCATATTAAATTGTTCATTCCTTTTCATTATTTTTGTTGTTGTGGTGATAGATAGGTATCCAACATTAAGAACTATTATGTTTACCAGGTTCTGCTTTGTCTTCTTTAAAGACTGAAATTGTCCAAACTTTATGTTTCGGAGGTGACATTTTCCGTTAACAATTAACCCCTCTTTTGAGTTAGCTCTTGCTCACAATTATAAAATTCAACTTTGCTAATTTCCATCAAAACAGAATAGTAATCAATCTGACTTAACTTCGATCCAAAGATTATTTGATTCAAATAGCTTATCATTTTTTGGTGAGTGTTTATAAATTTATGTAACTTTTCCGTTAACTTTTCTGTCACCTCCGAAACAACAGATTTATGTATTTGATTTTTTTATTCTTGACATCAGTTATACATTACATTTACAAAAATGTAACATATCCCCTCACATTATCTCTGAAGGAAAGTAGTAGAAATATAGCCTGTTGTTTTCATTTCGGAGCAATTTACAATTTTCCGTTTACACACTTGTCACCTCCGAAACAATCGTCACCTCCGAAACAACAAGCGTATTATATTTGATAATTTCTCGAAGACAAAGCAATTTTGTTTGATTCTGTCCAATTGACAGGAATCTCTTTTGGATGAAAATAGTAATATGGCAACAGGAAGTGAGAATTTTCTAGAGATTAATAAAAAATCTAATAAAAACTAAGAATTACTGTTTCGGAGGTGACAAAACACTGTTAACAAGTGTTTTTGCTCATTTCTATTGAAGAGAAACCATATGTGACCCGCTACAACAAAATGATCCTAAAGTCGGGCGAGGTCGATTATTTGAAAATTGCATGACACAATTCCCTAATCTTTCTGCTTTAAATTGATATATAACACATCTTATAAAAATAATCGGATGCGGAGATATCGATGTTTAAAAGAGAGCATGTCAAGACGTCTGGGAAATCACAGTTTCGAGAAAAGCGCCCTAAAAGTTCTCCTTGCGACGCAGTCACGATCACGGGACACGCAGTCAGTATTCACCTCCGGACAATAGAAGGTAAGCCCTAGCAACCCCCGAAATGCTCATTCAAACACAGCGTCGGCGGTCTCCTCACCGACCAATCAGTGACCAGGATGCCAGAAGAAGCAGCTGGGCCGGCTGGGCATAGAGCATCCCGCCAGCACGCACCAGTCGACTGGGCAGTGTGCGAACTTCACGCTTCGGTTAGCAGCAAGCGGCAAGCGGCAAACTGACCAATGAGATCACGCTGGTCGTTGTTAGGGGCGGAGCCTTTGTGTGGCGCTCAATCCAAATGTTCGAACCAGTTTCTGCTTCGTTGAAACGCCAAAAAACATGGCCTAGAAAAACGCTATTTTTTGGTCTTTCCTTTCATCATTTTGCTTCAAAATTTCGACAGATGATAGAAGACATGTCAGACTCTAATGATATGTCAAATTCAGAAAATCGTAAGTTTTGACCAATTTTGATGCTCTGACTTCAAACTCGATTTTCACGGCTTCGACCGTGCGCGACTTTAGGACCATTTTGTTGTAGCGGGTCACATATCATGTACACCAATGGTTTCATTTATTTTAGTAACATAAGTCTCAAAGTGGAGAAATCAAAGTGGAGAAATCAACTAACACACTCTCACTCTTATTTTTATTACTATACTGTATGTTTTAGGGCAAATTTACATTTTTTCACTTTTTTAACAAAGAGAATGCACAAAATACACCCATCTGTTGTATATATAATATTGTAATCAAGATCAATTCTCCTGCTTTAGTTAAGTAAACATATAGATGCTTTCATCTTAGAAGCTTGATTTCCAATTTAAGCAATTTAGTTGTGAGGATTTACCAATCACAGCTTTCCATGTAGGTTGCTTTTTCTTGTGTTTCGGAGGTGACATTGTTTGTTAACACCATATTGGTATGTGATAGTGAAAGGCAAGACTTCAGTTCCTTTTCACTATCTATTAACATTTTCAAATACATTTAATATCTACAAAATCATCACAACAAAAGTGACTTTTGTATACCTAGCTCACCAGAATTCCCTTGATACCAAAGTGATACATGCGGCAGTTCATGCATGCCCTAGTCCACAATCTTAAAAAAAATCATAAAATAATCTAACACCACAAAAAGGCCACATGCCTACATGTATAGCTGGTACACAACTTGTTCTTGAATTCTTAGTTGTTGTTTTTCCATGTTCAACGTGGTAATCATAAAAAAATTATGTGATTTTTTTTTTTTACATATGACAATAATTATTACATTTTCCAAGTTGAACCAACTGTTTATGACATTGTATTTTTTAAGATTATTGAAGTTATCTGACAACTAAAGTGAACAGAGGAACAAGTCCCCAGGACTGGAAAGGGAAAGATCCAAAAACAAGATTTGTATTTCTATCTCAATATAATTTTAATGACGTGTTTACCTTGTTTTGTTATTATGTTTTATTTTAGAATTTGGCTTTAAGTACTGGAATTTAAAGGAAAAGAAAATGGTTTCTTAAAGGACAAGTCCACCTTCATGTGGATTGAGTGAATGCAACAACTTAAGTAGAACACATCATTGAAAGTTTGGGAAATTGGGTAATCCATTCAAAAGTTATGGGTTTTTTTAAGTATCTATGCAATCACTGCTGGATGAGACGACTACGACAGTGTATGATGTCACATGCATACAACGATATAAAGAAAATATAAGTGAATTTCACAAAACTTTACTTTTTGAAAAAAGTGCACATTTCTTCAACTTGCTACTGATGGATGTTAGGGCAATATTATTCACCCTGCCTTCCAAAAGAGAGAAGTCAAGTGTTCTTTTGTTATGCAAGAAAAGTGAAAATATGTTGAATTTTCTTGATACTTTCTCTATATCCTTGTACACGTGTGACATCACAAGCTATAGAAGTCTTCTCATTCAGCTTTGACTGAGCAGAAACTTCAAAAATTCATAACTCTGGAACGGATTGCCTTATTTTCCTCAAACTCTCACTGATGTGTTTTACTAATATTGCTGTATTTACTCAACCCTCGTGTCTGTTGAGGTGAACTTGTCCTTTTTCAGTCCCTTATAGGGTTATTTGAGACCAGTTTGTGTCCGGGACCTTCTGTGAAGTTGGATAAAATTACTGAACAAAAAAAAAAAAAAAATTCCCCATAAGTTCATACAAAAGCATTATGCTGCTCTCTTCAGCTGGGAAACACAAAATGTTGTCTTAATCAAACTGTAAAAACTTGCTAAAGATTAGTATGAATTACAATCTAAAACAAAATATGAGCTGGTATCCACTATCATGAATATCCACTATCATGAAAGAGAATAACCAAACAAAATAACAAGTAAGAACTGAAAGAAAGAGCTTATATTTGAAAATTAAAGCCATGAGGAAAGACATGAATGTTCACAATATATTAGTTAACACCTGAGAAGTTGGGTTGTCTCTGTGTTGTGTCACCTCCAAAACAATAAAATGATTTTTTCTTATCTTATACTTTTTACTCTCAAAAGTGACTAATGATTGCTGGTAATTTTCAAGCAATTCAGAAAGATATATAAAATATATTTTAGTAATGTCAACAGTTTAAATGAATCTGGTATCTATAGAAAATTTATCCCAGATGAACCAAACACCTTTCACCAGTATTATAACATTTGTATGGTGGCTATCAAGAATGATGAAGAATTCATGAACATCCTTGAATTAATCTACATGTATTTATAATACTATGTGCAAACAAAAACATAATACAAGTCAAATAAGAATTTTTGCTTTTGGCATTCATAACCCATGTCCCCACCAAAAAATTACAATGGTACCCTCCGCAACGATAACTTTAAAGATAGTGAATCAATCTAAAATACAATTTGAGGGATTGAAACTATAACTCATTGCCCACACCTTACAGAAAACCCCATTCAATTTGCTTCAGAGGTCAAAGAGAAATGAGGATTTTTGTAGAGCATGTCAGGAATCCCTTCCCTCCAAGTTCTGTATATTGTGTTTACACATTAATATGCAGTTCCAAGAGCATCCAAGTGCTAAACTTGGAAGAATCAGACTCCTGACATCCTTTATAACAATCCACATTTCTTTTAGACCACTTAATCAAATTGACCGGGGCTTTCTGCAAAATAGAGCTAAGATGTTATAATTCAAGACCCCAAAGTCGATTTTAGCTGATTTAAATATTGGATGCTATCAATGCAAAAGTCTAATTGTAATTTTTTTTTTTTTTTTTTTTTTGGGGGGGGGGGGGGGGACATACTATATGAATACTTGAACACAATGTTAACATTGAATGTCACCTCCGAAACAAAGTTATTCTTCCCTGGTGTTGTGGAATAAAATGTTCTGAGAGCAAAGAAACATTACTAAAATGATCTTACACCTTCATTTCAATTTAAGGTAGAAAATGGAATGCCATGTTTCTTCAGGTTACAATATCTAGCTTATGTCCGTCATATTCTTACTGTAAATGAATATTTCAACACAATGTTAACATTGAATGTCACCTCCGAAACGGAGTGATTCTTCCCTGGTGTTGTGGAATAAAATGTTCTGAGAGCAAAGAAACATTACTAAAATGATCTCACACCCTCATCTCAATTTAAGGTAGAAAATGGAATGCCATGTTTCTTCAGATTACAATATTTAGCTTACAACCTGCGTCCAAATGGAAGGCAAACTACCGGTGCCCATGCTAATTAATGAAGTGTAAAAAAACACTTGTTCTGTGTGGTTTATCTGCTTGAAACAGGAGTTAATTTCTTGTTCTCGAGTTATAATTATTAAAAACATCGATAAAAAGAAGAAGTTTTGTGTTATTGTCACTTATTCTAAAAAAAACTGAGTGTTAATATTAATGTCACCTCCGAAACATTCTATTATGTTAACTGTCACCTCCGAAACATCCATGTGTGAAAAATCCAAGATTTAAAGAAATGATTGGAATTTCATTTAACCTACATAGGAAGGTAGCCCTTCTTAAAGACTTGTTATAGTATAGAGTTTGACCTGGCTTGCCCTCCAATAAATAGTTAAAATCTTAAAAATTGCATGTCAATTGGTATTTTTACCAAAAATTTATAAATCTCATGTATTTTTTTTAAAATTCACTTTATATTCAACCCCCAAATAGTTTTGATTCACAAACTATATATTGTTGTTAACCATATAAACTTTGCATGGTGAAGTTTGACTACAGAGTTTTGTCATTATGGTGCAATTCATGAAAACAAAATTTTGCTTAAATTTACTTCAGGTGCCAAGGTTTTCCTTAAATTACACCAATAACTCTTCAGCTTTAAGGTCTGAAATGTTATTTTTTCAAAAATTTGAATACTTTCCAACAGGAATCAAACAGAATAATGAAAAAATATTTTGTTTGAAATTTTGACCCTCTGAGTACAAAAGTTACACCACTGATCGTAAAAAAGGCCTTATGAAAAGAAGTGACATCGTGAAAAATTGTAGTGGTGTTTTTTTTTAATGTTTTGTTTTGTTGTATTTTATATTTAGATGAGAGTTTATGGGCAGCTGGCTCAACTGGCACCCTTAGCTAGCCCAGAGCTCATGATTTACCACTATGACTATATAGACAGCATACCATAACTTTTGAGGAAATAAGTGTTTAGTTGCAATGTAGGCAAATGTGTTTCTGGCTGGCTTTGGGACGTGAGAGCTCTGAATAGTTTGTTCCAAACTGAGGAATTGATAAACGATTACAAAGAGACAGTCCTCTTTGATATTCTTTGTTGGTCTATATGAAAGGAACCAAGCATTTAAAAAAAAAAGAAAGAAGCAGATGAATATTTGCTGTCTGTTTTTGATGATTGTCTAAAATTTCATGCAGATTTTATTAGCCTGTGTATCACAACACTAGTCATTTATTTGATCAAAATTTGTTCCTGAGTGACTAGTACACTAATGTTTTAACCTTGTGCAACAGTGATTAAACTTGGAGAAACCGAAAAAGAATTTATACACTGTCGATGAGCGTCAAACGTCACTCATACTCTTTCTGATTTCTGTAGGTACTGTTAACACTGGGCACGGAGGAACACAGACCCAGCTCTGCGGCCCAGTGCATAGCCGGGATCGCCTGCGCAGAGCTTCCCTCGGAACTCTGGCCCGAACTAATACCACAGCTGGTCAACAACGTCCTCAACCCGGCCCAGGGCACCGAGCTTCTCAAGGAGAGCTCACTGGAAGGCATAGGCTACATCTGTCAGGATATAGTAAGTACTATTGCCTGGGGCATAGCATGCTGCAAAGGGCATAGTATAGGGTAACATTCTAGGATGTACAGTATAGAAAGCATTTAGCTTCCTGCACCTGTCATAGTACATTGCAAGAAGTATGTTTACATATGTCAAGGTTTCATAATTATCAGAGCCTGAGTCTTTTGCTTGTGAAAAGGGGTAGAAGAGGGTACCATATACATTTGTTGGCACATGAAAATAGTAAGTAATACTGTAAAAGCTGTGATATAAAGAGAGTTTAATTTATGTGAATTTTGCGAATCATTATTGGGCTGCAAAATTTAATGGCACAAAAATATCAGACAGACAGGCCTTGGTGCATTTTAAAGCCTCGTATCAAATTGTGAAAATAATATCTTGTGAAAATATCTGTGACTTCCTCATTTGCTGAATTATCTGTACAGCTTCAACAGTAGTTCCCAGAATCTTCCTTGATTGTGGGACAAATGGCTGTAGGGTACAACCCCCTTGGCATTGAATAAGACATGGGGGTCACCTCTCATAAAAGCCGGGTTCACACGTACGCCAATTAGCGGGATACAAATCTCGAGATTTGCATCACGATCGGTATCTCAGGTTTTTTGCACGTGTGGACAGAAAAAACCTGAAAATTAGCACGATAAGCATCGCAATGCTAATCCCAAGAAATCTTGTGCTAATTCCTCAATTAGGAGGATAATTTGGCCCGCGCCGGTACGTGTGAATGGTCGGGTTTAGAATCTCAAGTTTTTATATCACATCATGCAATGCGCACATCACAACAGCGAAGCCTATGCGAGGAGGTCCTTCACCTCTTTAGCGCACCACCACAACAACGCGCGAACCACACCACTGACGTGCAAAAAACAATGGACAAAGGGAAGTGCGCGCAGGCAGTGATAGAGAAGGGCACTGTGTGACCCAGTTTTGCAGGTTTGGCTGTTATCTCGATCGGCAATTAGCGGGATAATTCTGTACGTGTGAATGGTTGCAAAAAACTCGAGATTCCGAGCGCGATCGCTATCCCGCTAATTTGGAGCATGTGAACGGTTGCAAAAAATCAAGAGATATGGAGCGCGATCATCATCCCGCTATTTTGTACGTGTGAACCTGGCTAATATGTATGTGCATGAGATGGGTGTTAGAGTGTAGCACTCTGGGTTTTTGAGGGAAATCAGAAAAATCTGGTCAAAAGTTATGAATTTTTGAAGGCCGCTGCATCAGAAGACTACTACAGATCATAGCATCATATATTGGAAACGATATAAAAAAACTTACGAAAATTCTACATATTTTCACTTTTCTAGCATAATGAAAAAGCACCAGACTTACCTCTTTCAGAAAGCAGGGGGAGCAATAGAGCCCTTGACAAACATCATTATTAAACAAGTCAAGTGGTTGTGTACTTTTCATATAAAAAGATATTTTTTGGAATTTTCTTCGTATTTTCTTTCTATCATTTTCCAATTACGACGTCATGATCAGCTGTCATCTTCTGATCCAGCGGGCTCATCACCAAAACTTGAAAAATTCATAACTTTTGAAAGGATTGTCTATTTCCTCAAATTTCACTGATTTATTCTGCAATTCAAATTGCTGCACTCACTCAATTGGATTGTATGTTTGGGTTTCATTCCTCTTGAAGACTCTTTGCTTCCTGAAGTTGTAGACATAATCAACTTTTAACATTGTCTGCCAGTGATATTTTAATCCCTGTTCCTGTCTTGCACCTCGTAAAAGTGACTACCTTGGATATACAGCGTTTTCTGATGATTGACTGTTTCCATCCAAACAGGAACTGAAATACGTCGCAGCCCATTCGAATGAAATCCTCACAGCCATCGTCCAGGGAATGAGAAAAGAAGAAGCAAAGTAAGCCCCATTATATTAGTTTACAACCGTAGTACCTTGAGGATCTGTGTATTTACATTAAGAGTTGGCTAACATCTGTAAAGAAGTGCATGCTGAATCTGTAATTTTGAGTTTACACAATGTATGCATATTCTGAATTTTTATATTTCAAAGTGCTCCCTGGTCTTTGTCTTATCATGGGTGCCTGTAGGACACAAATATACCAAATGTACCACAAAAAAAAAAAAAAAAAATCACAGTGGGACCCTCCACAATGATAGCTTTAAAGGGGAAGGCTAGTAACTGATCAGTGGGAATCAGTGGAAATGCTGGGAGATGATAGTTCCAATCCGTATGGGATTCATTCAAGAGTTCATTGTATATCTATTGTTGTGTGAAAATGATTTGCTTCAGAATGGTCTCATATTCAAGTAATGTGCAGTTTAATGCTTCCAGGTTAGCGTCCCTGGTCAGTGACGGAGCATTAATCTGCACATTACTAGCCTTCCCCTTTAAAAATAATGAATCAATCCAAATTTCAGGGTCCAATTTCAGGGTATGAAACTATAACTATTACCCGCATCTTACAGAAAACCCCATCCGATTTGCTTCAGTGGTCAAAGAGAAATGAGGAGTTTTGTAGAGCATGTCAGGAATCATCCTCTCCAGGTTCTGTCCAGTGTGTTCACACATGCAGTTCCAAGAGCATTCGTGTGCTGAACTTGAAAGAATCAGACCCATGACATGATTTACAAAGATTCACATTTCTCTGTGACCGCTTAACCAAATTGAATAGGATTTTCTGCAAAATATAGCTAAGATGTTATATTTTAAGACTTTGAAGTAGCTTTGGAATATATAATATATTGGAATAATATTGGAAGTTATCAATGCAAAAATCTGATTGTAATTTTTGTTGTTGTTATTGACATAATGTATGTATATCTCCCAGATTTACCCTATTGAATGTCCCAGAGTTTTGATGTCTGAATGTTGGTAGCCCTTGGGATACTCATACTTTTCTGTCTGCCATCTTCCAGTTTTCACTCTCTGTTCAAATATGGGCAGTTTAGCGTCTTGGTTAAATAGCAAAATGTCAGCTGATGAAAAAACAAACTTATTGCAAATGCTCTATCAGTTCCTGAATTTGTAGATACAGCATAGGTTATAGAAGTCATTGTATTGATATTATGCGAGAGTGTTGAAATGTGTGTTGGTTTGAGCAAGGTATCTTTTATTTATTGTTATTATTTTCTTTTTTACATGTAATCTGTTTTGAATGTAGAGTTCCTTGACAAGGGAAAGAAAAAGGAAAATGCAAGATTTAAGTATTAAGAGATACAGTGTAACTTAAATTTGAGTTGAAGTTGTAGATGACCAGAAAAGAAATGTTGTCTTTAATAGCAGCGAGATATGTTTTACTGACTGAATACTTCTGTGTCTTTTCCAGCATGCACATCAAACTTGCTGCCACCACAGCCCTTCTGAACTCGCTAGAAATCACCAAAGCAAACTTTGAAAAAGCGGTAAGAATCGACCCAAGAATGGGCCAAACTTTTGTGGAGAGAAGTGGAACGCAAAAACAATGTACCATAATTGTCAGCCCCATGCTTTTGAGGGGATAGCTCACAACAACAACAACAACAACAACAACAACAACAACAACAACAACAACAACAACAACAACAACAACAACATTATTTTGTAAAGAACAACAAGATGTAAGAACAACATGAAATACGAATGACAGGAAATGGAAAATTGAAACTTGACAGGTTTGAGATTTGTGCTAGTCCATAGAAAGGCACTTTTAGGTTGACACACTTTGAACCACCTGAATTCATGGTACAGTATTTTTGTTGTCGTCGTTAATTTTTTAGATCTCTGAAGATGCTGTCCTTACATCTTTTGTGTTTATATTTTAAATCATGCATTGATTTGTTGTAGACTTGTGTATTTTCACTTGTTGCATTTGGTAAATGCGAGCTACTGCATATTGCATATTCTTTGGACATAGCGACTGCAGCATCAAACTAAGTTGTTACTAGGTAAGCCCGCGCTATTAAAGATTATTGCACGAACAACTCTGTTTTTTTTTGGTTTTTTTTAACCCGTTGAGGACGAGTTCCGAGTGTACTTGGACAAGTGTCTATGGGAAATGCGTGTTGTAGCAAAATCAAACAGTCCTCAACGGGTTAAGATTACTGTTCCAGTGTAATATCTTATTTTGACTGCATGGTGTTTCTTTTTTCTCTTATGTCAAACTTGTTAAAGTGCTTGATTCATTAACTCTCCCAGGACCAACACTTCACAGCTCTGTTGACATAGTGCAGGGTGTAGTGGCTGGTGGTAACGGCAGGGTTAATGTGACTTTATACAACACCTAACGTGACATTTTAGTTAAACGTTCCATCGCACGCTCTGGCTGTCAGCCGTGCAATTTTGTTTGAGCAAAAATGGATAGCGCATGGCTGACATCACCCATTTCCTTTGACTCCCGTGTTAAACTCAAGATTGACTCTGAAGTTTTCGTGCCATCGCACAGCTCTGATGCCACAATAAACAAACATTTGCCGTGCGCACTGAACAATTACAAGCGCGCTTACAAGCGCGTACTTTTGTCACTCATTTTTGCAAAGAACTTCGTTTCGCGTACGTACGTACATGGTGACTGCAACTGTGTGGCTACTCATTCGTCTTTCGTGGAAAATGGTTGCCATTTCTGTGCTAATTTTAAGAATCTGTGGTGGACCATATCTGTTGACGTTCGAGGTGTTGTATGAAACAAATAGTGTATAGTCTTTACTCGTGCAATGGAACAAGATTTTGCACTCGGTGAAAGATGAGGCGCACTATTCAACTCGGCTGCGTCTCGTTGACTAGAGCGCCTCTATCTTTCACCTCGTGCGAAATCTTGTACCATCGTGCTCGTGACCATTCACTATTTGTATATTTTTCTCCATCCCCCTTCCCCCCTTTTGCAGGGAGAGAGACACATAATCATGCAGGTGGTCTGTGAAGCCACGCAGGTGAAGGACACACAAGTCAAGGTGGCCGCCCTACAGTGCCTAGTCAAGATCATGTCACTCTACTACGCACACATGGAACAGTACATGGGCCACGCCCTTTTCGCTGTAAGCGGACCTCGGTTTACATTTAACTTTCATTTTTACTTGACGTATTGATAATAACAGTGACAACACCTGTAGTAGTAATAGTGGTGATTACAGACTTGTAATGATTGTGGGATGGATGACAATTAATGACAATAAAAAAAGAAATAGTCGTGGTAGTTGTATTAGGAGAAGTAGTAGTGGTAGTTGTGGTAGTGGTGGTGGTGGTGGTGGTGGTGGTGGTAGTAGTAGTAGTAGTAGTAGTAGTAGTAGTAGTAGTAGTAGTAGTAGTAGTGGTAGTAGTAGTAGTAGTAATAGTAGTAGTAGTGGTAGTAGTAGTAGTAGTAGTAGTAGTAGTGGTAGTGGTAGTAGTAGTAGTAGTAGTAGTAGTTGTAGTAGTAGTAGTAGTTGTAGTAGTAGTAGTAGTAGTAGTAGTAGTAGTAGTAGTAGTAGTAGTAATAGTAGTGGTAGTAGTAGTAGTAGTAGTAGTAGTAGTGGTAGTGGTAGTAGTAGTAGTAGTAGTAGTAGTAGTAGTAGTAGTAGTAGTAGTAGTAGTAGTAGTAGTAGTAGTATTTGTAGTAGTAGTAGCAGTAGCTGCAGTAGAAGACGCACTTTTAGTTGAAGTAGTATGAAGTATATCGTAACATTGCGATATAGTAGTGATATTTGTTCCAGCTGATTGACAGATAATTATTTTTTGACCCATGATTTTTTTTTGAATTCATGGTTTCTCCTATAGCAATGAATAATCTGCACTTATATATGTGGAATGGTAATTTTTAGTCAGTTTCAAACAACTCCAGAATTTTTATTTTGAATAGTAATAGTTGTAATAGTAAAAAGTAATCCTTAAATTGTAGTAGTAGTTGTAGCTACAAACACTTGTATGCGTAAGTCATCTCAGTTTTGCTAGTTGTCAATTGATCGTGGTTTCTTTTTCTGTTTACTCTAGATCACAATAGATGCAATGAAGAGTGAAATCGATGAAGTTCGGCTGCAGGGAATCGAGTTCTGGTCAAATGTCTGCGACGAAGAAATGGATCTAGCAATTGAAGCATCAGAGGTGAGATGGCCCTAGAATATCTCTTGTCCTCCCTTTGTCTCTCTCTATCGATATATTTCTCTATCTCTCTGTATCTCCATCTCTTTATTTATCTCCATGTCTATCTCACTATGACATTATTTCTCTATTTCTATATATTTCTTTCTCCGTCTCTATCTCTGCATCAATATATTCCTCTATTTCTCTGTATTTCCATCTCTTTATTTATCCTTATGTCTATCTCAGTATCTTATTATTTCTCTATTTCTCTATATCTCTCTCTCTCTCCCTCTCTATCTCTCTGTGTCTACATCTCTTTTACATTGATAGTGTAATGAAATGAGTTTAGAGCACTAGAAGTAGGTGTCTCTGGTACGTCTAGTAGGACGTTGGCGGCGTGCGGTGACCCCGTGACCTTAAGAGTTGTAGTGGGGGCACGGGTCGCACGTGGGTAAAGTCTCGCTCGAGCGAGCAGTGTGAGCGAGCAGTTGTTAGCTGACTCTCGACAGAGGCGGATGTGTCCGTGGTGTGTCATCCTGTGCTTTGTTGTATATTGTATACAAGACGCTGTGTATCGACTCTTCGTGCGGTGATCAGTTACGCACCGTGGCAGACGAACTCTCCGAATTGGCGAGTACGGTAATAAAGTTTCTTCTTTGCACGCACTTTTCTTGTTGCTTGTGAATTAATGATGTCGACTCGGCGTGATATGGAGATGTGGTCTGATCGCTTTGAGCGTGAGTGAAGTGTCCGCGAATATATACCCAGTAAAGATCCCACAGTAACTGGAGAAATCCGGTGATATTACATTGGTGGCAGCGGTGGGATGGGTTTCGTGGACCAGGTGACTGCTAAATCATGTTAATGTAAAATTGTTTTGCATTAATAAATTAGAGGAGAGAGGATTTATCCTGCAGTGCTATAGTAGTGCCCTCGTTACGAATGCCTACTATACTTTTCATTGCCTGCAGGGTGAGTCTGGATCAGTAAATTCATCTTGCGTATATTTCGTCCTGCAGGTGAAAGACGCTTGCAGGTGAAAGGCGCCTGCAGTTGAAGTTGAAAGGCTCCTGCAGGTGAAAGGCGCCTGCAGTGAAGGACGCCTGCAGGCGGAGGCGCCTGCAGGGGAAAGGCGCCTGCGAGCGAAGGCGCCTGCAGGGGAAAGGCGCTTGCCGGCGAAGGCGCCTGTATTGTTTTAGACTTTACGCAGCCTGGAGAAGATAAAGAGAGAATAGCGCCTGTCAAGAGGACCCTATAGCGCATGCAGTGTCAGCGGTGCCTTTAAATTGAATGCCCAGTATGCCTGCAAGTTCATCTGTCAATACCGACATCATGAAGTTGAAGTTGTTTGAGAGGCAGAAGTCTACGCCGGAAGAAAATACAGTAGGACCCTACTCGTCAAGAAGAAATAGTAGCGCCTGTAGTGCCAGCGGTGCCTTCACCTTGAATGCCTGCCATGCCTGCAGTGTCGTTAGTAGTGCCTTCAAATCGAATGCCTGCTATGCGTGCACATGCATGTTTTCAGGATCAGACCGAAACTCTATTCCTGGTGCATTTTAATGCAATTCTGCGTTGCTACACATCCTGACAACGGAAATGACAAGGTCCGTTCCTGGTTGTAGGAAGGTTGTCGGACGTGACCTGCCGAACACAAGAGAAAACATCGGAAAGAAAAGCTTTATGCACCTGGCTCGAATGAAACAGTGCTTTGGTGAGCCGTTGTTACAGTCTTGGATCGAGGTTGGTGGAGGTATTGATGCTCCTTTACAGGAGCCGGATCGTCATGTCCTCGTGGCACCATTCACCTCGGAAGTTCCTCAACGAAGCTGCAGACGTTCGACCAGAGTCTGACCCTATCGATTTGCACACCGGCAAAGATGAATCCATTTCTCCGACGTTTTCCATACTGATCTCCGGCGCAATCAACCAAGGAAGCGAAACTCTCCTCAGCGATGCGATGACTTGTATCAGGGATGCTGGGTAGAGCGCCAGGTGATTGTAGTGACTCGTGTACAGCCGCAACTTAATGTATATAATGTAGGAAACTGCGGGATACCTGCAATAGGTGCACCATACCTGCAACGCCATTGCTACCTCGACAGGTTGACACCAGCAGTGACGTATTGTCATATCTGTCATGTGGTCTGCGAGATGACTTACGATAAGGATATCTGGTACACCAAGTGGGACGGCGCAAGGAATTCTCCGGAGACGCTATGGTTGGAGTGCAGGACGGGAACCCCTAGCGGAAGGCGCAACGACTTATGACGCTATCCAGTGTTCTATTTGTCTTTAAAATGTGGACTGCTATTAAGAGAGCTTTGTTTATTTTGTGTGTGTGTGTGTGTGTAAATACGTGTAAATACAATGTAAACTATCGGAAAAGCTATACTTTTGGAAGGTAACTTCTGCGTTCGTTGTTTAAGCTAGGCGGGAGACAATGATGCATAGGCCTAGTGATAAATACCTCGCTTGTTCAGTAATGATGCGGTTTTCACATCTTTTTTGTGTTTATTAAGTTATGTAAATATATTATGTAAATGCAAAGTTGCGAACCAGTGTTTCGCGTATGTATGTCATACACTTGGTTGTTTTAGCGTGTAAGAATAGGTAAATGTGCTTGCTAATCTGTGAAGTTTATGTAAAAATGTTGTTCTCGCGTTATTGTTTATCTTTCTGTTTGTGTGGGATACGGGATTGTAGTATCCGGTTTTGGTCATTTCATTGTTTATGTAAAGCCCGAGTTGCCCTAGTCAAGGGACTGACTAGTCTTAGGGAGGGGCTGTGTAATGAAATGAGTTTAGAGCACTAGAAGTAGGTGTCTCTGGTACGTCTAGTAGGACGTTGGCGGCGTGCGGTGACCCCGTGACCTTAAGAGTTGTAGTGGGGGCACGGGTCGCACGTGGGTAAAGTCTCGCTCGAGCGAGCAGTGTGAGCGAGCAGTTGTTAGCTGACTCTCGACAGAGGCGGATGTGTCCGTGGTGTGTCATCCTGTGCTTTGTTGTATATTGTATACAAGACGCTGTGTATCGACTCTTCGTGCGGTGATCAGTTACGCACCGTGGCAGACGAACTCTCCGAATTGGCGAGTACGGTAATAAAGTTTCTTCTTTGCACGCACTTTTCTTGTTGCTTGTGAATTATTGATGCTTTCTCTACGTGATGATGCGATATGATGTGATCCTTGTGAGTCTGCGTGAGGTGTCCGCGAACTTACCCAAAAAGAACCCACACAATAACTGGAGAAATCCGGTTATATTACAATAGCATAGTTTTGGTTGAAATGGTGGAATCAGATTTAACTCTGCAAGTTAATTAGAAAACCACCTACATGTAGGAAACATTGAAGAGCATACAATTCTAAGAAGAATTTAAAGTTTATTTGATGAAAATTGGTTTTGAAATGGCTGAAATTTCAAAAAAAAAAGTAAATCAACTATTATCCTAATAAAAGAAAGGTCCCATCTTTTCTGAGGACTTTATGCTTTTGCATAGCAGATCATTAACTTTTGCAGTCAAGTGCAGAAATGCTTTTCAGAAAAGATAGAGTATGCCCATTTAAATACATGTGATATCACTTAAAAGCTCTTTCACTGATGATTTCTATTCATGTTTGATGATGAGGTAGATGAGGTAATATTGTTACAACCTTTTTCGCCTTTGCTGTCATCCGATCTTCAGGCAGAAGAGATGGGGAGACCGCCGGAAAACACAAGTAGATTTTATGCCAAGGGTGCGCTGGAGTATCTGGTGCAGATTCTTGTAATGACCTTGACATCGCAGGTAAGTTCACTGCACTGGCATTCTGACATTTCACACACACACAACACACACGCACTGGTCCGATGGTTCCTAACCAGTAAAAATCACTGTCAGACCAGTAACTTGTTCAGGAATGGACCAGTAAAGAATGGAAAAACTTTGTACCTGCCGGTCTGACAAAAAGGTCGGTCCAGTAAAAAAAAAAAATGGGTTAGTGTGCAGCCCTGCATAATGTCACATTGTACAGACATGCATTTACAGCATTAGTCAGACTTGTCATTATTGTAGTCTTTCTCATTCTTCGTACTAGTCCCTGTGAATCCTTGTCACATTCAGTATTGGATGAAACACTGAATCTACGTACATGTAGTTGATAGTGAACTGCAGATTCAGTGAGAAATTTTCACTTGTTAATTCCATCATCAGAAAGATATTGATGCTGTCTTTCCTACTTATTATGCCTTTAGGCTTCCCTTTCATAAAGATCAGTTTACATACCTTGTAATTTTTTTTCTTTATTCCCAAAACATTTCTGTCATGATGTGATATAGAGGTCCCAAATCATCCTAATTCCTTAGGACAGTGAATATCTCTGTGTGTTCCAACAAGAGCTTTAGAGAGTCCCCCATTTTAGGTATTTTTATGGCTTTACCTATAGGGTATAAGACACAATATCTTGCTGATACTGTAAAAGTGAAAATTTTCGTGGTGTGGATATTTTTGCGCATTTCCCACAACCAGAAATCAGCACAAAAATGAGTACACACACATAGTTTTGCACATCATATGTTCCACTAATACATGTCTTGATTCTGCGGAATTAAAAACGTGAAATTCATCTCATCCAGCCGAGAGCGAAAAAATGACTTGTGCAAAGATAGCCACTTTTACAGTACGTAGCTCTTTGAAAGCTCTCTGACTTTGATGTGTGAGTTTTGACAATCCTATGTGATGTCATAATCAATGACCTGCAATCCTCATTGATGGATTCTCTTTGACATATCTACTCCGTCACGGTTTCCCCCGTACAGCAAGACGAAAATGATGACGAAGACGAGTGGAATCCGTGCAAAGCTGCCGGCGTTTGCCTCATGCTTCTCGCCAACTGCTGCGAGAACGACATTGTCTCCCACGCCGTCCCCTTCATCACGCAGCATATCAGGTCGGACAACTGGCAGTACAGGGATGCGGCCGTGATGGCCTTCGGTGAGTACCGTTGCCGGTCCGTACTGTTAAAAAGAAAAAGAGAGAGTAAGGTTTGGTCCAATTCATTCATTGCTGTGTAATCGGCAAGAGAGAGGTGAAATCGCCTCATTCGTGGTTCATAGACCTTTTAATGTACTGCTGCCAAAAGAGTAGAGTCACAGGGAGAATAGCTATGCTTGGACTTAGCAGAAATGAGTGAAAGGGTTTTAAGTTTAATTCTTTAGATTTTTTTTTTTTTTCTATGTTCAGACAGGAGAAGGGGAGAAACTTGCGTAGAAATATGCTCCATTTCATCTAGAATGAATATTACAGTAACATCAAAACATTTGATCTTTTGTCTCAGCTTTGAAACAAAATGCAGTGTTGTATACTTGACGCTATTATACTGTCACTTAGCAGTTTAATACGAAAGATGACTAAGAATATGAGTTGATGTAACCTTTTTTCATTCATCCTTGAATTATAAAGGAGCAGTGCAGAGAGCAATGACAAAAATGCTGTGCTTATGCCATTTATCCCTCATAGGGGTAAACAAATTGTTTTGTTTATTTTTCCACTTTGCATTGAAAAATTATGTTGGAATACTAAACATTTTGAGTGATGATTCTCAGTTTTCTCTTCTTTTTTTTTTTTCAATGATATGCTGAAAAGCACATTAGTCTTCTCCGTCACTGTTTCAGAGCTATTATTTAACCCATTAAGGATGAGTTCGGAGTATACTTGGGCTGGGGTCTATGAGAAATGTGTGTTGTAGCAAGATCAGTCCGTCCTCAACAGGTTTAAAGGCTTATTTTTTATTTTATTTTATTTTTGTTGTTGTTAAGTAGACTAGGCTAAAAACCAATCAGTAAGAAGTTTTCAAACCCCTGGATTTCTTCATCCCCATCTCCAGGTTCCATCTTGGAGGGACCGGACGACACCCTCCTCAACCCGCTGGTCGTCGAGGCCTTCCCCATCCTCATCGACTTGCTGCGCGACACCTGCGTCGTCGTGCGGGACACGGTCGCCTGGACGCTCGGCCGCATCTGCGAGCTCCTGCCGCAGGCCGTGCTGGGCCAGCCGTACTTTGACAATCTCCTCATCGCTCTCATGGACGGACTGGCGGAGGAACCACGGGTGGCGGCCAATGTTTGCTGGGTAAGGAATGCCCACTGCACCTACCCTCAAGGCACTACATTCTGGGCAAATGGGGCTGCTTTGGCTGCTGGGAACATTGTGTAAACGAAGCATTAGTCCCGACTCACAAACGTAAAAGATCACAGTCATTCATTCATTGCAACGTGTAGGGTGCTAACCTGCTGGAGTGGTCCATCTACCTACCTACGCAAGAAAACAAGCGAACTATAGTGACACCTCCTGACTTGTCCCAGATGACTAGCAGTAGTCAGCAAAATGGTATGAACCAGGCACAAGCAGTATAAAGAAGAAAAAGGAGAAGAATTTAGGGGCAGGGTGTGGACCTTGACTGTATTAACTCTGTGAGAACACGTTTGTCTCAGAGGCAGCGTATCCACCGCCTCTTGTAAGAGCTTGCCAAAACTGACATTGACGTGACTTGGCGTTTTATCATCATTTTGGCCTTTGGCTCTTCTGAGTTGTTGCAATTTTCCATATGATTAGCACCTAAAACATCCGGATCCTTGAATTTGGGTTGAATGCCTTGTGTGTGTGTGTGGCCCCTCAACTGTGATTCAAATTTACTAAACAGGCAGCTAAATAGAATGAAAGAAATAGGGGAAAACATTGTATGATTTTGATTGAACACTGAAAGGGGCGTGCAGAGAACTGTATTGACATTTCGTTTTCTTTCTTTTTTGTCATGCAGGCATTTTCCAGTCTGGCAGAGAATGCATATGAGTCGGCAGCCACAGATAACGACAAAGAGCCTGATACTTATCCTTTGTCCAGCGCTTTCAACCTCATCGTCCAGAAACTCCTACACACCACAGACAGGTGAGTGCTGACTTCCTGTATAATACTGTAAAAGTGAAAAGTGCTGTGTAAGCAGCTTTTCGTGCTCGGCAGGGAGATGTTTTTTTTGCATCTCCCTAATTGCGTGGAATCAAAATAGAGTAGTGTTAACGCACAAGAAATGTTACATCTTTATATTCTCACGCTAGTTTCTCCTTGCCAAAATGTGTGGGAATTTCCACACTGCAACAATTTTCACATCAAGGTTATTATTAGTCATTGGTCACTGCACTCTTCCCTGTTAAAAAACAAACAAAGAAAAGACATCTCTAGTCATTACTTACGCTGGTAATGTCCAGTGATTTAGCGTAATTTGGCTGGAAGATGGAATGCTCTAAACATTAAGAGGAATGATGCAACATATTGACAAAGGTGTTGGAAGAAGTGCAGATGTGTTTTACAGAACTAAAGGTTATTGCCATTCCGTCTCTCTCTACTGCAGGCCGGATGCCCACCAGGCCAACTTGCGCAGTGCTGCATACGAGGCACTGATGGAGATGGTCAAGAACTCGGCCACGGACTGCTACAACCACGTCAAGGAAACCACGTCCATCATCCTACAGAGGATACAGCTCATCTTGCAGATGGAGGTATGATGAACTTTGAACTTTGAACTTTATATTTATTCATTTCTGACTAGCCCTTTCTTAAAATGAGAAAAGCACACGAAAACATGATGTTCATGAAAATGTAATAGTAGAGAACAAGTAATACATACTAGAATGAGACCTCCGGTCCCCCCCCCCCCCCCCCCCCCACCCCCCGGCACCCCTCTCTAACTCTACAAGCCCCGCCCAAGTGGAGTCCTCTTTTATGTGTGACTCTTCTAGTTCCCCTCCTGCTCCCCTCCGCCCTTCCCAGGCCTCCGACCTCTTTCCTTCACCTGATCCCTCTCCCTCCGTTTTTCCCTCTCCCCCCCCCTCTCTCTCTCTTATTCGCTTCTCCTTCTACCCCCTCTATCCTCTCTAATCTCTCTAGCCCTCAGTAGTAGTGGTAGTGGTAGTAGTAGTGGTAGTGGTAGTGGTAGTAGTAGTGGTAGGGGTAGTGGTAGTGGTAGGGGTAGTGGTAGTGGTAGTGGTAGGGGTAGTGGTAGTGGTAGTGGTAGTGGTAGTGGTAGTAGTAGCCCTCATACCCCTCCACCCCACGTGAACAGAGAGTCGGATTTCTCACCAAGTTTAGGGAGCTTGCGATAGAGAGTTGCTCATTCCAAACACAATTGTGCCACTCTCAATCATATATTTTTTTTCTAGGCTTCACTTGAGTTATGATTATCTTTGATCAGCTCGCTCTTTTCAAGCATAGTCATTCTCCAGTGAATCATATTTTGTTTTTGTTTTTTTTCAAGCATTGTCATTTGAGTTATTATTCTTTATCAGCTCGCTCATTCTGAGTGTTAATGTTTTTCTCTAATAAAACATATTTTGATTGATTTTCAAGCATCTTTACTAGATTATCTTCGATCACCTCGCTCATTCCGAGCGTAGTGGTTCTTCTCTGAATCGTATTCAGGTTGTTGTTGTTGATATAGGCTTCTGTTTAGGCTTCGTTTGAGTTGTAATTATCTTTGATCAGCTCTCACATGTATTCATTTTCTGCTTCCCAGTCACATGTACAGACAGCATCAGACAGAACCCAGTACAACGACCTGCAGAGTCTTCTCTGTGCCACGTTACAGGTGAGCTCTTGGCATGCTTGTATTTATATAGAATGTTTCTCATTTGGTGTGACTTTCTTCATCATCTTGTCTTGTCTTGCAGAAGATGCTCACAATCGATAGGTTGATTATCATGGCACGTGGGATGTAGACCAAGCTTGACCTGTCCAGCATTGACCTAAGCTGCTGTTTGAATACACTTTATGAATTCTTTGGGGGGTTTTTTTCTTGTAAAAAATGCCCAATGATGGTTGGTTATTTGCTGACCCTTGATATGATCAGTACAACTGTATGTCAAAGGTTGGAGCAGCCACTACTTCCTCTGGAAAGCTGTTCCAGTTCTTTATCCTCCTCCAAAGTTGAAAGGAATTGGCGGGCTTGTTGGCCGATCTGTTGACGCTGCCTGACCCCTCCCCCCTTTTTATTTTCTTGCAGAGTGTTCTTAGGAAAATGAAGCGGGAGGATGCGGTGCGGATTTCGGACGACGTGATGAACGCGCTCCTGCGGATGTTTGACAACACGAGCGGAAAGTCGGGAGGCGTACAAGAGGACGCCCTCCTCGCCGTGGGAACACTAGTGGAAGGTGAGCGCTGCCCTCGTGGAGGAAACCATGATACCATGGGTCATCCACGTTGACCATGTCATCCCCAGGCCTCTTGCTATGTATCTTTTTATGCGTCTGCTAAAATCACTGTGTATTTCCCCTATATCTCTGAAATGCTTGCATATATTTTCATGAAACTTAGTATACATTTACATTACCAGATGAAGATTCTACTGCAAAGTTTTTGAGCACTTTTTTCTTGGTTTCTTCTTTGTATGGACATGTAGACTGATAAACAGTCTTGAAATGAAAGAAACAATGAATTTTAAAGTGGAAAAGACATCATAAAGACAGTGAGGTTGAGCTTCAATTTTCTGAATCTTTGTGATTTACAAAATTGTACATTGTACATGTACATTGTAGAAGACAAATACCAAACCAGATTTACTGTGAAGTCTTCATGTTTGCTTTATATCTGTCTTCAGTACCACATTCATCATTAAATCTTTTGTGATGTGATGTTCATGCATATCGCTCTACTAATCAAATGTTGAATTGCCATCCCCCAACCCTAACCCCTATGTTGCCAGTTCTGGGTATGGACTTTATGCAGTACATGGAGCACTTCACGCCGTACCTTTACCTTGGCCTGAAGAACTACCAGGAGTACCAGGTCTGCCTTGCAGCCGTTGGGCTTGTTGGTGACATCTGCCGCGGCCTCAACAAGGAGGTCCTTCCCTACTGCCCTCAGATCATGACCCTCCTTATAGAAAACATCCAGGTAATGGTCTTCCCTTACTGCCGACATATTGTGATCCTCCTCGTAGAAATCATTCAGGCATTCACCAATGCAATGTATTTTCAATTGCATCCCTTCATATTTTTGGTATTTTCCCTCAACCTTGTGAAGTGGAAATTGAAGTAAATTGTATGCCCCAATCATTACGATCCCTGATAATTCTTTAAGAGCAGATTGTAGCTTCGATTCATACAGCAATTTTTGCAAGTTAGACTGGCCGCTTACTATTATTAGATAAATGAATCAACCTATGCATTGTGTATGCTTCTCAAACTGTTCCAACTGCATTTTTGCTGATTTGTTTTTAAATTGACTAGTACCAGCTGCATGGAACCTTCTTCCATAGACCTCAGTATGTTCCTCAGTGAAGATAGGCATTGCCTTTTACAGTGTATCGCTTAGAAGCACACACTGTGAGCAGGCTTTCAAACCCAATTGTGTGTGATAAGGAGGCCTTGCATTTTTCACAAGGACCTCACACCTGGATAATGTAATGACACCTTGACTTCTGACCCTGGTTCAAACCTTTTAAAACCTCGATTTTAAATTGTATTGCAAAGGAAATCTGTATTTTCAAGCCCCAGGTTTTTGCATATTTTCCACCTCTAATCACACACCTCTGTAAAAAAAATGTAGTGTGATTCTATGTAATCAAGATGAATTGAATTGATCTGAATTAAATTGAATTGAATCTTCCAGAACGAAAATGTGCACAGAACAGTCAAGCCCCAGATCCTGTCCGTGTTCGGTGACATTGCCCTCGCCATCGGCCCCGAGTTCCAACACTATCTCAACGTCGTCCTCGTCACACTGCAGCACGCCTCTATGGCGGAGATTGAAAAGGTGAGGGTCGGAATAGACACAAGTGCCTCATTGTTTGTAGGCATTTGCCCCCAGCCAGTAAGAGCTGAAGAATTGTGACCCTGCACCTCAAAACAAAAAGTCGCCAGACATGAATTTTTAGTTAAGACCATATTCTGAAAGAGCAGATTTTAAGCTCTAAAATGATGTATAAATCAAATCAAATGGATTCTCCTAACCTACAATTGTATCTAAATATCGGAAAGAAGGCACAAACTCAGGAAAAGTGTGAACTGAGAAAAGAGGCTCTGAAGTACAGTGTTTATTCAAGCGCTTAATCTTTACCAAACCGTGCTGGCTGTGCGATGAATGGTACAAAAAACAGGAAGTAAACCACCAGAGTAACAACAATGAAGGGATTATTAGATTAAACTGAAATTAAGCATGCCTCATTAACACATTCTGTCCATGATTAATGCCAACTTTCAAAGCAGTAGCATTATCCTTTCAAAAGTTATTAGAGTGAAAATGAAGAGTCTGTACAAGGTTTTTCAGAAATGAAAAAGGGATTCTAAAGGCACACTTAATCACACTATTCTACCAAAAATGTTCGAGATAAACTGCTAAAAAAACACACTTTCCTGCCCATTTTATGATACAAAATTTTAGCATAATGTAAAAGAAGACCCGCTCTTTCAGAAAATATGAAAAAGTCAAGTTCGGCTACGTTGACCCATTTAACTTTAAAATTTTCAGTCCTCACGCAAAATCAGTGTGTGCGACTTTATGTTCGTTTTGAGGTGCACGGTCACAATTAGCGTGCTGCTGTTTCTTTAAGGCATACCACTCATACTTTTTCACAGTTGCTTGTGACTTGAAAAATACTTGAATACCAAATATTACTATGTTGTGGTCACATAAGCGTGACTAATTCTTGCCCAATATTCCACCACTGGTGTGAAAGCCTGTCTTGGGGATTCCAGTGAACTGCATGGGATGCGGTAGCATTTCCCCGATTCTGTTGTGTGACCTCTTGCTACTTGCATTGAATGATATTGCCTTAGTTCCAGCGAAGCAGTACAGAAGTACTGAGAGTAGGCACCCTTGGAACCAGAGCTGTTTGATTCTGTACTATTGCATCATGGGTATTGGTAAAAAGTGCCAGTAACACTCACAAGCTCATTTTAGTTTACTCCTTTGCATTTTCATAAAGTTTCCAGGCCCAAGATGTTTGTTAAGAAGATACCCCCAAAATTGATTCTAGAGTAATCAAATTGACCCCATGTAATTGTCCATGGTCACATTTCAGACGGATTTCGACATGATCGACTACCTGAACGAGCTGCGAGAAGGGTGTCTTGAGGCGTACACAGGCATCGTCCAGGGACTCAAAGGCGACGACAAAATCGTCTCCAGCAGTAAGTGAAGTGTAGGGGAATGTGATATCAAGGAGCTAAAAACCATCACAATTACTTTAAGTTGGGTTTCCCACTACATGAGTCCTGCAAAATTACCTTGTTATAAAAGGGTTTTGTTATATCTGGGTCCTGTATCATAAAACTTGTTATCACTAACAACTGCCACATTGCTATGTCAAATTTGCTCTCAGTCAATCAGATGCAAGGATTTCAATAACTTTTTTTTTTTCCAATTCAATTCAATGTTGTTTATTGGGCAAATATAAGATAACAATGCAGCAGCTCAAAGGCTGATACGGTTGCTTTACATCGGACTCATAAATGAAATTAAAATAACACTGATAATATAAGCCTACATAAAAATAAAATGCTGTAAAAGTGGAAATTTTCGCGATGCTGAAATTTTCACGCATTTCGCGCAACCTGAAACTAGTGCGAAAATAAAAGCACGCAAATATTTTTGCTTGCCATACGTTCCTGTACTTGGCGTCGTGATTCCGCGGAATTAAAAACACTTGAAACTCTATACCTGGCCAAGCGTGAAAAATTAGTCACGCGAAAATATCCACTTTAACAGTATGTGATATTTATACACATCAGACCTGAGCCTCAATAATGGGATAGGTGAGAGTATTGCACAACAGGAAATGAGATTTGTATGTGTAAGATTGAGTATGGCAGGATGGAGAAGAGCAGGCAAGGAAGTAAAAATGTAGAAGTGGGGAAATAATGTCAATGCCTAAAAGCATGAAAACTTATAACAACTGTTGTAATTTCTTGTTGTTAACAAGTTTTATGAAACGGGGTCCTGATCTTGTTATAACAAGGTTCACTGTACCAGCATACTCTTAATCTTGGTTGTTTGCATTAGGTACACCACCTCTCCTATTTTTTGGAAATATTTATGTTTTTTGGGTTTTCGTTGATTACTCAATTTGGAAAAACTATATGGGGGCTATAACAAGTGTGGAAAGATTCTCTGAGATATTCTAGTTTTCCATATCTCGATCACAAAGGTGTATTTATTAGACAGGTTAAAAAAACGACAAAAAAGTAACAAAAACCAAAAAACCAAAAAAAAATGCTGAAGACTTCCCTGACATAGCAGTAGCAGTGGTATTGTGTAGTAAGAACAGATACATTGCCTACTGTAGCATGTTACAGGTCATGAGTGTACAATATCCTTCAATTGAATATCGTGAATATTTATTATATTATTTTGCAGACTTGTGTGAACTCGCACTGTGTAATGATATCTGTTTGTCTCCCTCTGTAGATGAAGTCAAGCTAGTGTTCCCTCAGGTATCGCACATGGTCAGCTTCATTGAGCGGCTAGCAGCAGATGAGGACCACACAGATAGCAACGTGGCAGCCTGCGCCGGACTAATAGGGTGAGTCTACGGTAGCCTGTGGGGAATTGATACATTTGCCTATTTCGTTCAATATGTGACCCGCTGTAACAACAGGATCCAAAAGTTGAGGGAGGTCAATTTTCTGAAAATGACATTACCTTATTTCCTTACTCTTCCGCTTTCATTTCATATATAACACGACTCATGAAAGTATTCAGTTTTGGAGGTATTGATGATTTTATGAGACCATGTCAAGTGGTCCAGGAAATCAGCGTTTCGAGAAAACCACCTTCAAAGTTTTCTTTCTGACACAATCATGATCAAGGGGAGGCAAGACAGTTTTCACCTCTGCGCAATAGAAGCTCCACTCATAGCAACCTATGCAATGTTCATTCAAGCTTAGCCCCAGTGGTCTACGCTCGACCAGTCAGTAACCAGGATGACACACACTGACCAACAAGATCACTCCCTCGTTGCTAGGGGCGGAGTCTATCTGCGGCACTAAATCCAAATCTTTAGACACATTTCTCTTCTGTTGAAAGTCGGAAAATCATGGCCAAGAAAAGCGATAATTTCTTGCTTTCCTTTGATCATTTAGCTTCGAAATTTCGGCAGATGATAGACGAAACATTAGACTACAACATTATGCCAACAACAAGAATTCGACGGTTTTGACTGATTTTGATGATCTGACTTCAAACTTGATTATCTTAACTCGGCCGTTAGCGACTTTCAGATTCTTTTGTTGTGGCGGGTCACATATGCTCTCATATTGAACAGTAAGAATGAATGCACCGCTACAACGTCCTATATAGATGATAATTTCATATTTTGGTTTGAACTGTAAATATTGCTTGCTGTGTTGCCATGTGTGACATCCAAACTGAGATGGATATTATTTTGTCTCTCTCGTTTCCATCCCCACCCTCCAGTGACCTCTGTACAGCCTTTGGCGTCGAAATGCTGCCCTTCCTCGAACGTCCAACGGTGGCGGACCTGCTGACGGAGGGTCGGAGGTCAAAGGTCATGAAGACAAAGACCCTGGCCACCTGGGCCACCAAGGAGATCAAGAAGTTGAAAACTGGGGACAAAAGTCAATGAGAACAATAGGTAAAAAGGATAGCCACAACTTTTATGGTATAATCATAGATAAATTGATACACACATGTATGCATTTATGTTGCTACATTTTACCAAAGCATTATTTTTGTTGTTGTTGTGGGGGGGGGGGGGGGGGAAGGTGGTTGGGAGGGGAGGGGGGCTTAGCGGAGACGATTCAATTTACAGTCTCAAAGTGATGTGAAGCACATCAGCAGTTTACAGATTTCCCAGCAATTTTTACCCTACAGGGCACTCCAATTGAAAGATGGCTCAGTTCACCTACTGCCCTCAGAATGAATGTCATACTGAATTTCATTTAATATTTCACCGAATTCAGAAAAAAACACAAAAAATATTAACGGAATAAGAGCCTTAAGGGTTCCACTTATTTTTCATTGCAGCAGAACAATTGCGCGTAGTTTTGAATTCTGAGATTTACATACTCTGTATGCCTACGTAGTGTAGATGTGAAATGTGTTCTCTGTGTCAAACCCTTTTCTACAACAAGATCAGAAAAGTCCGTTGTGCCATTTTCAAATTTTGCGTGTTGTTTGATGTAGAGGGCAGAGGATGCAAAGTTAAGATTTTGTTTGCTTTCATTGGCAGCTTGCCTGGTAAGAATCTGTAACCATGACAACGCCACCACGCACTTCATCGGATGACAGAACCAGATCACCCACCTCCAACCGACTTGCTTTGGGACGTCAACTTCAGCATCAGAACACTTGACCACGGAAATTTGTGTAACATTGAGACTGGTTAAAAAAGCGAACAAAACAGAAAAAACAAAATGATGCCACTTGACAACAATCCATACTTTTGACCTTGACCCATGGGAGGCTCCCGCTTTCTTCTGGAGGGGGTGCGAGATCCCTTTGACACCACCCAAGCGGTAGGGTAGGGGTGTACCTGTGAGTAGCGAGTGTGAGTTTTCTTTCGAGTTTCGAGTTTCTGAGAGAATGTCTGGGGATGTGACGAGATGAAAAATTATTCGGTGAGCGAGTGAGTGCTGCGTGCGTGACTTGCGAGTCTTTCAGAGACCGGGTACAAAGAAACAAAAACAAAAAAACATTTAAAAAAATCGCGAGAGATGGGGCGAGAGTGCGTGAGATGCCTGGTAGTGATGATGCCTGTTTGATTGATGTCGAAGTTAAATTTACTTGAGCAGAAACGAAAAATGTCAAGAAAAAAATCAATCAAGAAAATACAGAGCAAAGGAGAAAAAAAAAAAACAGCAACTTCAGAAGAGAACCAAAATTCACAAAATTTTCATTGGAACACCAGTACTGTACTTTTGCAGGGTGATTTCTCAGGAGCTGGCAGTGAGCTCACGGAGACTGAGGCTCAGGGGTCATCTGCTCAAAAGACTCTCAGCTGTCTCCTCTCCGGTTTGCGGAAATGTAGCGTCAGTTTATTTCTTTCTCACCTTTTCTCCAGATCTCGCGTCAGGGAGGGATTAATGGAGGTATTTAAGGCCTTGAGCAGAATTATCAAAACTCTTCGGAGAGCTGCAGAAGAAAAGAGTAGAATTAAAAAAAAATAAAAGCAAAACATATTTTATTCACTTTCCATGCCTTCCATGAGACTACCATTTTACATATTTCATTTTTTGTATCGGAAAAAAAAAATGTAGTCGATATCCTGTTCGTGTCTGTTATTTTTGTACATTTAAATGCAATAGCCTGATTTGATCATTTGCCAAGAAAAAATTCAATGAGTGTAGTTGCTTGTAAAGCTGTCTTATTCAAAAGGGGGAAAAATATATTTCATTGATTTTGCAAAGTTTACTTTTTAAAAGTAAAGATGGAAATGCATTTTGCTGATGTCATTGCCCAGTTGTGTCCTATGGCGGGAGGCAAAATGCGATATTGATGTGTGTGTACTGTCAGTGTATTTAAGAATTTTGTGCGCATCTCTAGTGTCGGACATATTTGGGAGATGGGGAAATTAGGGGTGAGACATATTTGTTGTCACTTTAACAGCAGAGGAGCATTGTGTAAATGTTCAAATGAGAACACAGTGGTGAGAAAAACCCCAACAAAAATTACACTTCATAATTCCTGCCATTAATTTTCTGCGGGATGAATGCCCGCAGACCTGCTGCTATTGGACAAAAACAAAAGAGAGAGAGAGAAAAAAAGATTTTGATAGTACATAAGTGGTGTGCTCATTGGAGTCGCACTTCATTACCAGCTGGGTAGACTTTTCTTCCCATTACGCTGTGCTCTGGTGAGTTGCCTCAGATTGTGTGGGACCATTGCCAGTTGTTTCGACTCTCTCTTCAGTGGTGGAGAAATTCACTCGTTCTACTCCATTGACCCTCTCTTTCTCGCTGCTACCAGTCTGAGCCCGCTGGGGGTCAAAGATCATTTAAAGAAGTTCCCTTTGTCATTCGATGGCGTTTCTGGTCTCGTATTTGCTGCGCTCTCCAGCCTCGATGGGGTGTATAGATCATCGGCAGCCGTTAATTGTGAGGAAAGCGTTCATAATGTTTTCTGCCTCTGCCGTGACATGGGTGTGCGAGGTTTAAGTCTTCAGAAATTGAAATATTGATACAGTTTGTACCTCTTTTTTTTTCTTTTCCTTCATGTTCTTACTGTTTTGAATGACATTGAGGTTTAAAAAAATACTCATAAAATGAGGAGAAAATGTGCAAGGGAAACGTTTGTCAGTGTTTTTGTGAGTTTGTGATTCCCGATGTGTGTCTGACACCAGTTATTCGTGGAAAAAAAATTGGTTCAAGATGGCAAAAATCTTACTACTCGCTATACGCTGCATATTGATCAGAGATCCTCGAACATTTTGCTCAATTTATATATTTGCCGTTGATTGCCGACATTTTTGTGTCATGTGAAACTCCAGACTTCCCACAGTGCATTCACAGGGCAGCTAGCTCTCTGAGCTTTTCTCATCTGGCATTGCGGTGATAGAATGAATACGGTAGCTGTTGCCATGGTAATGCGAAGTCGGGGGAGTCAAAACGAATTGATGTCCCTGAAAGGGGAGGACTGATTTTGATGAATGAATGAGTACAGAAAGTGCAGCAAATCCTCAAATCGTCATCAAGAAAAACCACCACTGTATTACAAAGCAAAACAAAAACAAAAACAGAAACAAAACAAAACCCCACACTGGCTAAACAACAATGACAGCAAACTGATTGTAATTGGATGTAGAAATATTGAGTTGTGTGTGTTTGGGCATAGATGATTTGACAAAGAGAGTACATGTGAGAGGTAGTGATGTGAGAAAGTGGAAGAAAAAGGTAGAAAAGAAGAGAGAGAGAGAGAGTGAGAGAGGGAGATAGAATCAATGTGTGTGATATTGAGCATTTTGAGCTCGGTTTGCTTTCCTTATTTGTATATGAGTATGGAAGTGATGCTCAAAGGGTGTTCTTGTAAACCAAACTGAGAGAGAGAGAGAGAGAGCAAAATATGTAGCATGAGAGGATATCAAACGAGTGAAAGTAATTGGAGAAAGAGAGAGAGAGAGAGAGAAAGAAAATATGACAAGTGAATACATATATCTTCCTGTTTCATGCGATATTGTTCATGTGAAGGAGCATTGTGGCACTAGCTACCCCTATGTCTGTTTTATTTCATTTATTTATTGTAATTGCATTTTTTTTTTTTCCGAGCGGGTTTGGGGAAAATAGCCTGCTGCTTCGACTCAACTGAGAAAAGAGGTACTGACATTTGATCCATGGTTATCATGCAGTTCCCCCTCTTACAAGTGTATGTGCGGAAACTGCGCCCTTTTAACGTCAAGGGGTACAAAGGAGTTGCACCAAATTATGCAGATGGGGTTATTGTTGATCAGTGGGTTTTTGCATTTCGGACCCGCATTTCATGATGGTCAGAATCATTTGCACAATATTGTGGATTCCAATATTTCTTACAGTTGTTGAGGCCTTTAAGAATGAATAGGTGCCTTGGTTTGATTTTTTTAAATTTCTTTTTTGTTTTTTCCGTGTGCTAATGATGTGTAATAAACAAAAGTTGCAAAGAGATATTAAAAACCGATGGAATCTGACCTAAACGCAAATGCTACTAACCATTCGCTCCCAAGACAGGATTATTTCATGTAGACATAATGCATTATATATGCATCTATATTCTGTGTGGAAAATGGATTAGATCATCAAAATATCGCTCCAGTAGCCCATTTACCTACACCCCCCACCCCCAAAAGTTTGAATACAACTTTAAGTTGCATGTATGTGTGCCCTGCATTGTTCAACAGTTCATTCACAACTGGGTCCCTGTTCTTGTGTTTTTTGTTTTGTTCATAGTCATCGAAAGAGCTTGTGTATACCAGCCCTCTGGCCTCTGGCATAGGATATTATGAACCGTAAATTTGGCACGCAGCAAATATTATATTTTTGATTTCTATTATAATAGGGTGTAACCCTTTCTTGCAAAGATCAGATGAAATAAGTATGGTACTCCTTTGTACCTCTTGACTTTACCCAGTAGTTCGGTCATTTTTTTTTCCTTTTTTTTTTTCTCCAGATGTCTGTAAATGAGCAGGGATGTTATTCATGTGTATTTGGTACTTCATTTAGTTGACCTGATTACTTTTTCTCATTTCTCACTGTACATGCTTTTTATTCTGTGCTGAAGGGTGAGAATCGTGTAAAACATGCAGCTTGCTGTGTATTAGTGCAAGTGGAATGCAATGTTGTTCAGCGGTTGGGTGTCTAAACACACATATTAGCCAGGACTAACTCCACAATCACGTTTTGCCTTCCCCAACTTGGAGTCGTAAAGCCATGTTCCATTTTACCTGGCTTTTCTTTTTTTTTTTCTTCAGTTGTATGAAGTTTATTCCACTTTCTCGTCGTAAATGTTCACTGTAATTTATTCCATTGCTACATTCACGGTGACAGCACATATATTCATACCTTTCTTCACAATGTTTTTTTTTCCATGCTTTGAGAAGTCTTGCATTAGCAGTCAATAGGTTAAGGCTACTCTTAAAGTATGAGCAGAAATTCTGTTTGATTTTGAAAGTAGGTACGATATATTTCATCTTGTAACTGCAGCATGTTGTCATGGAAACAAAAAAAAACTTGTGGTAGTGATGCAAGTTGTTTGCTGAAGACGTAAAACTCCTACCGCTGGTAGTAAAAACGACTGGGCCATTACGGTTTGTCTCATCAGCATTTTGTGTGAGAATGTACTAATGGATACATTCTGCTATGTTTTGAAAACTTTGTCTTATTTATTTCATTGTTCGGAGAGTAAAATCGAAAAGTGTTTTTTTGTAAAAAAACAAAAGAAATGGTTATTACTCCCCTGGGCTTTACAGCTGGATTGTAAACTGATGAGACTGAACAGAGAAAAAAAAAGTGAAGCAAAAATAAAAAAGTCTGATCTATGCAAAGAGTAATTCCAACCAAAATTTTGGGGCAAAAATTCAAAAGTACTATTTCGTGTTATAAAATGTGTTACAGTTATGTTTTGTCTGCTGTTCAGACAAAGAATTAAAAAAAAAAAGAAAGAAAATATTCATAGCTAAATGCTACAAAATGGTCCAGTCCTTTTTTTGTAGAAAATTAAGTTTGTCAGGAGGAGTGAGTGAAAAAAAGATCATGTTTTGTTTGTGTATTTAATTTTTCTATGATATGAAGTTATTATTATTGCGTCTCCTGACTCGAGTGTTGCGAGTGAGATTCATATCATTAAATGTACAAAAAGAGATATTTCTTTCTTTGCCAATTTCCACACTAACCTGTGAGAATAGCGGTCATAGGATAATGTTGAAATGGATCACTAACCAGATTGTATTTCTTGTCGGCGTCAAATTGTGGTTGATGCGACATTGCAACCAGACAAAGATTCAGGCAAATGTTAATTTGATTTGTTTGTTTCTTGTTCTTCTTTTTTTTTGTTAGGTTTTATGTTTTGTTATTTCTCGAAAGCTAAAAATAGAAATCTCAAAGACATGCACGGAAAGTCTATATGTAAAGAAATATTGGAGAAAAAAAAAATGCAATGCTGCCTGTACTCTTAAAAGGTGTAGAGGCTTTGTAGTGAACACATTCATGACCATCTTCTTGTGTTGGAAGACGTAACAGGAAGTGTTAATGTGTACATGTAGCTGAGTATTGTTTTCCTTGAATCTGACAGTAATCGTTTGACTGGATTAACTGTTACATGAAGACGGGTCTTCGTCTAGATAGAGTTTGGACTTGTCGCAATTGAAAAAAAAAGAAAAGAAAACTGGTAAGAATATCGTCCAAGCTTTTCTACGTTTCCTCCAAAACAAAAAGACAAAGGACTTCCCGTAGAACTAGCAAATGCAGCATTCATTCTTCATACTGGTATGTCATATCATATGTGTGGAGAAACTGATTTGAAATGTGAAACCCGGGAAATGGTTTACTGAAGAGTACTTACATTAAGCTTTGTGCGGGAGAATACTCATAGAAATGTTCAATATTAAACAAAACAAAACAAAACAAAAAAAAACAAAGGAGAAAATCCTTGAAATTATTAGTGAATGAAGTAATGAGATAAATCTCAAAACATTCTGAGCTGGCATTGCACACTGTTGAGATTGTCGCCGAAGATTTTCGGAGATAGATATGCCAATAAATTGAAACAACATTCTAAAACCATATGTGTGTTTCTCTTGTTCTTTAAGTGTTATGTGCCAAGTTTGCATGCTTGACGGTGTGCCAGGTTTGCATTCAGTGCTTAATTTGTCAATCAGTTGCAATTTCTATCATCTTGTGTGCAAAAGTCATGCCTGTACAATGATATACCCGTACATTGTACAGTGTAGCTACTGGTCATTTGAAAGAAAAATAACCATACATTTTTATTAAATTTACAATGAGATGTAAATCATTGCAAAACGTGGGATTTCTATAAAATTATTGCTCATTGCTTGTTCAGCATAACTATTCATGAAGGAGTTACATGGATTTGAAAGAAAATTTTTCCCAAAGCATACCTGCTTTGTAGTCACAGAATAATGTGGCGCACTGGGCATTTACACTGTGGCTCATAAATACATGTAGGTATGTAACCTTTGAAGAGCAATCTTGCACCACACTTACATTGACTTCATAAGAACAAACGGGCAGGCAAACCAGCATGTAGAAGTTTCAGTTTTAGAACAACAGAGCTGCCGTAGTCGTCCCATCAAGCGATGATGGCACCGCATCTTGAAAAATTAAAAAACTTTTTCACATGTGTTCTACATGTAGTGATATTGCTGCATTCACTTAGTTAATCATGTTTTTTTTTTCTTCTTCTTCTTCTTTCATTCCCTGTTAATACAACCATGGACACACATACTAAAATATGTACCAAGGATGATTTTGTCTTTCTGAATTTTTTTTCTTTGATTGCATAGTAATTTGATCAGACAGTCATAATTCAAAGGCACATGGTCGCGGTGGTTTAGTTGAATGCGTACGTGGGCGCACGGCGCAAGTTTCCTACGTGTAGAGACCCAAGTATGCTATTGACTCCTCTTTAGCGCTTATGCTTTGAACCATTTCCCCGAGTCCGAAGAAGTCCAATCTATTGTAGTCAGTGGTCCGATTATGGTTCGGCTCATGATTCGGCTGAGGGGGATGACAGCTTTAGCAAACTTCTTTTGTGACGTCATACTAAGAAGCACATAAACACGCACCCTGGCATTACTACAGACTGCGTGATGCGCAGAGAAGACAACGAAGGCAACGTTACATGTACCTAGCAACACCTACGCGCTTTACTCTTGATGACAGCTCAACTTCGGCAATCGTCGTATCAATGCTAACGGTGATCGGCAGTATCATCAACAGCGCCCCCGCACCCATTGGGACCATGCGCCTTAAACTACAGTATTTGAGTCTTAATTTTGGGACACAGGTTACAGGGGATGTTCATTAGACAGATGTGTGAACAGTCATATACAGTGCACATTGTAGCTAATCTCTATAGACCGATTCGGGTTCGTTGAGGGCAGCAGACAATTTGTGGCACTGGGCGCAGCCATAAGCTCATTTTGCGGTGTCCCAGTTGACCCCCCCCCCCCTCCTCTCCCCCACCCCACGGGCAATATGTTTATCGCGCATTTGTAACAAAGGTTCGCGCACTAAGCAAGCATTCGCGCACTCAGTACGAGACGCCTATTGGCTAAAGCAACCATGCATCAGTTTTTCATTCCGTGCGCGTGCTAATGTAGGGAGAGACATGGGGGAGTGGAAGGGGGGTCGGCTGAGACACCGCAGTAATGGCACTGCCCATGCCGAAAATACACATAGCCCGTCACAGAATCGGTCTATACATGCAAGACTTCACAAAATTTCCTGCTTTCATAGCTGTCCCATATAGTGAGTCCTCGTCACATTTATATAGACAGATACCATTTACGCGTACAATGGTGAAGTCAAATGTGGTCCGAATGCAAAATGTTTTATTTTTCAACACTGTTGAATGGACCTTTACAGATTCTATAATGAAGGCACTCTTTTTGAAAGTGACCCGCTGCATTTTATTTATTAAAGTTTTGATGGATCCTTGATCATTGTGGATTGGCAAAATTGATACTGGCTCTCAAAAAATGTCGAGTATCATACCAGGTCAAAAGTATCAGCACTAATGCACAAGGTGAGATACAAACTAAAATTGTAGAAATTGAATGTTGAACCTTGATGGGACAACTTCGGAAAAGTTGACTGACAAAATTCAGTGCTCTGTGCGATGTTTTCAACTTAGAGACTACCCTTTTACACTTTCATATGTGACCCTACACCTCAAAACAAACAAAAAGTCGCCACACATGAATTTTTAGTTAAGACCATATTCTGAAAGAGCAGACTTTAAGCTTTAAAATGATGTATAACTCAAATCAAATGGACTCTCCTAATCTATCTAAATATTGGAAAGAAAGCACAAACTCAGGAAAAGTGTGAACTGAGAAAAGAGGCTCTGAAGTACAGTGTCTATTCAAGCGCTTAATCAATACCAAACTGTGCTGGCTGTTGGATGAATGGAACAAAAAAAACAGGAGGTAAACCACCAGAGTAACAACAATGAAGGGATTATCAGATTAAATTGAAATTGAGCATGCCTCATTAACACATTCTGTCCATAATTAATGCAAACTTTCAAAGCAGTAGCACTATCCTTTCAAAAGTTATTAGAGTTGAAAGTGAAGAGTGTGGACAAGGTTTTTCAGAAATGAAAAAGAGATTCTAAAGACACACCTTATCACACTATTCTACCAAAAATGTTCGAGATAAACTGCTAAAAAACACACTTTCCAGCCCATTTTATGATACCAAATTTTAGCATAATGTAAAAGAAGACCCGCTCTTTCAGAAAATATGAAAAAGTCAAGTTCGGCTAGGTTGACCCATTTCACTTATTTTCAGTCCTCGTGCAAAACCAGTGTGTGCAACTTTATGTTCGTTTTGAGGTGCACGGTCACATATGTTTTATGATGGCATCTTTCAAATCATAATGAAAGGGTGCCTTGCGATGCATTTTCTTCGGATCATGATTACCGGTAATTTCACTCGGACTTGAAGTCTGAGACGGCGCATTATTGAGAAGCGAATTGCGAACAGAAACCAGAACACTCCTTCTGAATTCCAACCCTAGCATGAACTTGATCTATATTTTTAGAAGTATGATGTTACACCATGGTGTACAGTGTACACTATACTCGTGCAGCTCCATGGTTACACTCTACAGTGCACTCCCATTCTAACGAACACAGTTATAACAAAATTCTGGTTACAACGAAGTAAACATTCTGGCCGCAACATTATCTACTCTATGCATTTCTATCGTTTATTTGTTCGGTTATAACAACATTTTGATGTAACGAAAGAAAACTGCCGGTCCCCGAGGACTTCGTTGCAATGGGAGTCCACTGTGCTTGCAATTTTCAGACAATGAGCTCTTTCAAGAACCTATGGGGGTGGGATGGCTTGCGAGAAAGTTTTAACTACAGTGTACCTTTAATCCCAAAACAACTGAATCTGGAGTGCTTGCCCTGCCCCTCCCCCCTCCCCCCCCCCCCAAAAAAAAGAAGAAAAACTTATAAAAATAACTCTCTCTTTCTTTCTCTCTTTGTTTGCCTTATTCACATCGCTCCCAAATCTCTCTACTTCGCAATTTATTCTGCACCATTAGTGTGATAGGCACTGCTTTTTACAGCTACATGTAATTGTTAAAATGTGGCAACAAGTAATTTGTAGGTGGCAAAAGTTTAACAGTAGGAAGAAAAGTGTAGCTTTCAAATGTTTCGAGCAACGCCCTCTGTTGATGAAGTGTCGACACAAACCATGAAGAGACACTATTCATATTTTAGTTTTGTGTTCTCTTTTTTTTTATGTGTGAGTGAGTTGTGTGTTCTCGTTACAGCTTCAATTAGGGATATTGTAGTCTTTCATTCCCAGCAACTGTGGATACATTTTCCACTTATATTTAAAACTAATGAAAAAAAAAACACCCAAAAAAAACAACAAACAAAAACAAACACCCAATAAAGCCCTCTTTATACCTTGAGGTATGTAATACACCTGCCCATCTTGCATATTTAACACCTGCATGTACACGTAGGCGAAAAGAACTTCTCACTTTTCAAATGGGGAAATTCAATATTTTTACTCATATCGACTGTTGTGTATGGACCTACACAATTTTTTTTTTAATGTGTAAACTGAATTTGAATATTATTTTTGATGGTTCTAACCATCATCATCAATTAGTCAATTCATCGGAAAAACAAACAGACTAGAAACAATGTCCAGTTACTGTGCCTTCAGCAAATTATCATGTCCCCGGTTGAAGTACAGTGTATATTAGTGTGTGTGTGTGTGTGTGTGTGTGTGTGTGTGTGTGTGTGTGTGCGCGTGTGTGTGTTTTCCCCATGGAATACCACTTCAGAGGATGCAATATGATAATTTATCATGTCGGAATATTTCAGAGACGTACAGAACAAACACATAGATAGTGGCAACACGGGGCACCTGGTACTCTCATCTTTATTTATTCATTTTTGTTTGTTTGTGTGTGAGTTTCATGTATTGCATATACATTTTACCTTTTAAGTTCTGATTTATTCATTTCTTGATCATATGTCTTAAGTAGTCAAACTATTCACAGTTGTCCAATAGTGAAAGCAATTATTCTCATATGAGTTCACATCACAGGCAGAGGAGCCATTTTACAGATGTTGTCGCAACAAGTTAAACAATTCTCAGACATTGAAGGGACATGAACAGTTGTGACAAATTTGGTACACTGCCTGAGTAACCTTTGTTCTGACTTTCAAGTGACAAATTGATGTAATAAACAGGTTGAAACTGAAACAACAACAAATATTCAGTTTACAACAAAGCACCAGTTACAGAAAAAGAAGAGACGTTATATATAATTATATATCATTATAAATATACATCGTATGTATTCTGTTTTTTGGTTGAACTGGCAAATTTGCTGTTTTGTTATAGTGCACAGTCAAGCAATATAACTTCTTGAAGTTGTGCACCACACGACTACACATGCACTCAGAGCGCATTTTTAAATCATGGGCAATATTCTTTCAGTGAGGCTGAAAGCTGAGGTGAAATAAACTTGTCCTTGGGCTAATCATGATAATTTTGTTTCTGATCATGATACTGTAAAACGAGAAATGTTCGCGTGCATTTTAATTTCGCGAATTTCGCGAGCGCCAAGATTCGCGAAATTAAAATGCACGCGAAACCTCTTATCTACACTATATGCATTGAACGCAAGAGGCAATTCGCGAAAATTTCTTGCCACGAAAAAGGCCGTCGGCTCCAATTCGCGAAAATTTCGTGCCGCGAATATTTCATGTTTTACAGTACACAGTTTGCATAATATTACCAGCATAGTGAAAGATCATCTTGGTCTCTTTCTGAAATTATTTCATTTCTTTGTTGTTGCTTACTGTAGTAGATCACACTTTTCATTTCTGAATTTTTTGTTTTGTTTTTGTAATCATTGTTACATCACAACAAACTAGTAAAAGACAGCTTAAATACTACTGTAAAGATAATTACATGTGTATGTCCTGGTTGGTATATTTCCCGAGCTTAAAATTATACATCTTTTCTCTTTCTGGCACAAGTATGGATAAGATGCTACAAACCTAACCTAACAATAAAAGTACTAAGTACAACACAAAACTTTTGTAAATAATTTTTAAGTTATCCAGGCCAAGTTGATCTGAGTCATTCTCAGCATTACATACAGACTGTAACAGGACTATAGAAACATATTCATAAATAATATATCAACACAAAACATCATATGCATATAAAGCATCAATAGTGAGTTGTAGGGTACATATTCATTCTTAAGGTTATTAAAATGAGACTATATCTATGGCATCTGGCAAGTGAAAATAATGACAAAAAAAAGGAGGAGCTGTGGACTTGGTGGAATACGACAGTCTGCCATTTCGTTCTAGATTTAGTATTTTTCCATTCACGTGTGGATGAGTAAGGGATACATGCATGACACTTTATACACTGTACTTGAAATTAACTACAATGGACTATTATCAATACATGTATATTAATGATTAATATAATAACAAAGGTCAAATATAGCGAGATCCTGGTATAACAAGGTAAGTTCGCAGGTCTCATTCTTTTTATAATCTCTTGTTTTTATCCTGATATGACGAGTTTCCTGATACAACAAGCAAATTTCAATGGTCCCAAGTGGCTCATTATCAAATGATAAGGTATCTTGTTATATCCTGGATAAAAACAGAAGAATCCAAATAGAATAGGTCCAGCGGAGTTGCCTTTTTAACATCAGGTATCTAACTAGATCAGACCATTTTATAACAAGGTTCCACTGCACCAGGAAAACAGAACTAAATCAATGTGCTAAAGGAAATTCAGTTAAAAATCAGAATTATTATTATTATTATTATTATTATTATTATTATTATTATTATTATTATTATTATTATTATTATTATCATTATTATTATTATCATTACTATTATTATCATTATTATTATTATTATTATTATTATTATTATTATTATTATTATCATTATCATTATTACTATTATTATTATTATTATTATTATTATTATTATTATTATTATTATTATTATTATTATTTATTATTATAATTATTATGTTATTTATAATTATTATCATTATCATTATCATCAACATTATAATCATAATTTTTTTACACAACAGATGCAGAGCTTTATTTTGTCATTCCCATCTACAAGAAGGCAGACTGTCGTTTTCCAAACCGTCAACAAGACTAGTTTTGTTTTTCTCTCTCTCTTTTTCTCTCTCTCTTTCTCTTTTTTTCCCCTCTACACATGGGAGTTGAAAGTGAGTCAAATACAATACATATACAAACGTTATATCACACTGTACATAAATTTCATATGTGGTTCTACATATATACCACGGTACATGATGCAGTACTCCGGCAAGTCAAGGGTTCACAATTCTGTACTAATACCACTTACGAAAGATCAAAGTACATTGTTGGGCTTCAGAATTGTACACACTTTTCCTTATGATAAATATAATTACAATATTCTTTAATATTTGATTCTAAAATATGGTAGAGTTCACACGCTACATTGATATGATTGATTTTGACCAGAGGATTACCACTGGTTGTGTTTTCAACTAATCCTCTGTGGTCTAGTCTACAGTGTACCAGACCTCTTATGTGATGTTTCTTCTGCAGCATTTCCTGTTAGCATGAGCAGGTGTCGAGTGTCGTATTCTGCCTGCATGCACGTGAGGATATTTCAAGAGTGCAATACAAGCACGAGGAAGAGATGTTTCAAGTAAAAAGAAATTAGAATACAAAAAAAAAGGCTCAAAACAAAAAAGAAATGCATACCTGCATACAAGACTAGTAAGAAAACAATTGTGTTAAACATAAAAGTGATATAAGAAAACACGAGAATAGAGACTTCGAGATTCTACATGAGCTATCATGTATGTAAGTGTACTTGATGCACACAATATTTACATGTAAATTGTACACTTTAGCACCAGATTCTTTTTAAAACTCCATTTGTTCAGAATCTTTTTTTGAGAGCACAAAATGTCATAGATGAGCTCTATGCATTTACAAATTGTGGTTTCATCACACAGATCGTACATAAAATGTATTAGTCCTTGGTTTAAGAGGATAAAAATTTTTTTTTTTTCTAAATGTCCTCCATCAAATTGAGAAAAAAAAAAGTTTGCTAATACCTCATCAAAACAGATATCAAATAAAATAAGAATTGGAAAAAAATATGTCCTTGAAAGTAAGAAAGCAAGTTATGGTGATCTCTTTACAACAAAAGATTACAAAAAGAGTTCTACTGTTGGGGACTGTCAAACATGAATCAAGTAGGTAACATTTTGAAAAGATAATTCTACATTTTCACATATTGTACAATGGCAACAACAACAACAAAAGAGATTAAGCAAAATAATAGAGAAAGTTGAGCGAACAGATGGTAAAATGGTTACTTTTTGTTGAGTTGTGCGCTATTAACCTACATATAAATTAAACAATAACAAGTTGATTGAAACAGCTAACTGACCCTCAGCATAGCCACAAATCTGTACAAAAATACCCCTTTTTATCTTTGCTGATAAATACATTTTACATTGTTATTATGACTTGCCTGTCAAATTTCTGTACAAAAAAGAAAGAAAGAACACCCCCCCCCCTAAAATAAAAACAACCCCAAAACAAAACAAAGCCGATGCAAGCAAGTAGAAACTTGTACAGGAAAGACAAAGTATTTGGTTGGCATAATGTGTTATTCACTCGATTCCTACCCTATGAGGTAAGTACAAATCACTTTCTCCTATTTACACGTCAGATGTCTGACATCAGATATATTTCTACCACATTATAGAAAAAAAAGGCAAAATAACTGTGTAATCATACACAAGCACCATGTTTTTGTATAAGGCAAAAATTGGAAGACAAATGCAGTATTCAATCGTCACTGCTCATGTGAAACATTTTCCACAAATTTGGTCTGACCAACCAGACATTAACGACTTTCTTTTCATGGGTAGCAAACTATTACGACAGGAGATGTGCCTCCATGTTTAAAATCCTACAGTCCAATCTGTTAGACTGTAAATTTTCTTGAAAAGAAAAACTCCAAAATACTGCAGCATCGTAGAGTGTTAAAAAAATGTCCAGCATTTGTCTGTGTAACATCATCTCATCTGACCTCACGCTGAGTTAAAATCACCGTCTCATTAAAACATCTCAGAGTACTTCTCCGATGACCGTTTAAGTGATATTGCTCAAATTGGACATTTCATGAAATGGCAGCAGCGATTCGACACACCTACAAAGATCACAGAATGTCGCTGCAACATAACAAAGAAACCAAAGCTTGAATGGTGATCAATCTGTCATACTTAGGAGATAAAGTATTAAAAAAAAAAACCTTTTCCCTCTTTGCTCTACTATTGCAAACTCATGAAGCATCGACATTGTTCTGTGATGTACGTGCATTTCAGAGTAATAGAAAGCTCGCATTTTCCTATACTCATCCATACCTCGGTCATTAAAGGAAAGCAAAGAAGTTTTGGAACCACAAAATATTTGTGACATACTGATTAGCCTGCATGCAATACTCCAATTTACCCAAGTTTCAAGGACACGTTACCTTGAGGTCTTAACCCACTGAAGACCAGCTGATTTTGCTATAATATGCATTTCCCATAGACACCTGCCTGAGAATGTTAAGGACTAGTCTGCAACTGGTTAATAAAAAGCTAGTCAGTTCTATCAAAGTAGATTTCAATGCTGGAATCAAAATTGCATGCATTCATTGTTGCTATGTCAGACAGGCCTCGGGAAAAACTTTTTGGTTGATGGGTACAAACTCTGTAATTGGTATATGCATCAACTCTACATGTGCTAGTGGTCTGGTCTATTGACAAGATATAGGAAAAGAGTCTGCAGAGAATTTAATTCAGTGAATGTACCCAGGGAACACGAGTGCCATTTCTAAACAAACATTATACAGTTGTACATGTATTGTCAATTTCATGGAGAAAGTAGAATAGTTCAAGAAAATGCTGGGAGTTCAGAATCTTTAATCTCCATCTTGCAAAGAGGGCACCAAAACCAAAACAGGACTTTTTTATTCCATTCACCAGTATTTCTTCTTCTTTTTGGACAAACTGACGCCTTTTTGACACATTGCTTTACCAGTCATCATGCAATATCTGTTCCTCGTCTTAAATTCTTCCTGAAAATAAATAAAACTGTACACTTTTGATACTCGGAAGAATTAACGTTTACACCACTCAAGCTTCTCGCACTCCAGGCCCACAGAACACAAATGGTAGAATTTCTTGATATCATCCACCTCAACAAAAGTCACCTTTTCCACAATTTTGGCCTTAGCTACTTAAAACCATTTCCTCTTTACGCAAGTGTCTGATGTATTACACAAAACTCAGATGAAAAGAGGTCTTTTGGGGGCAAAATGTTAGGGCCTCCAATATCGATACTGCAATGTAGGGATATAGAAACTAACATATAATAACAGAATTTCGGTCATATGTTTAAGTGAAACACAGGACTAAAAGTGTGCAGAATTGCAATGCAAATGCTACAAAAAATAGACAAGGATTGCATCGTTAAATTGTGGATGTCATTTGATCTCTGACCAGAAATCATCTTTTTTTTTTTTTTTGGTCAGTCAAATGTTGAGACAGTGCACAAGTCAGCAACACATAGACCAAAAACCAAATTCATTATAACACTTGCTGACAGAGTAATTGACAGATTAAAAACAATTAAAGACTCTATTCCTACGTAGAATCTATTACTTTCTTGCTGTTACTTGTGCGGCCTGTACACATAGTAAGGCGAAGGCGTTGTTGCACGAAAAGTGGTCCTGCCCGAGAAGTTTATGAGAAAGCAGCGAACTCGCTTGACCTCTGGCTAACTGGTTTGGCGCCCTCCATGCTTCGCAGAGGCTGTCCATCATGCGATTTCCGTTGGGGTACGAACCGTGCCAGATGTACTTCTTGGGCCTACGGAGAGAAGAAGATGTGAAATGGTGAATATATCACAAAATGTACTACAAAAAGATACCAAGTACTTTAAAACCAGAGAGTAAAGTTCTCACGACTTTGACTTTGACAAATTTTGTGAGGAGCCAAGATTTGTGAAAGTATGTGTAGAATGCACAAGAAAGATTTTGTTTCACATTGAATGCCAGCACAATGCTATACGCCATGGGATTAAAATCTCCTTGAATATATACGTATGTACATGTTCTTAAAATTATTGTGATTTGTAACTTTCGATGTATACTTGCAATTATCTAAAGGGATAATTGACCTGGTTATGTATAAACATTTTCTTCAATAAAGAAATGATTCAATAAAATCTGGGCTATTAAACTTGGCCAGCATTATACAGCCATATACTACATATCCCATAGACCACCTTTGCTGTTTTCCATGAGCGGTTGCTGCATAAAAGGTTTGACTGTATACTTGTCAAGGTAAGTGTGGTACCAAGAGAACTGTGCCAAAAGAATGCATGTACGAGCAACCAACCATCCCATGCAGAGAAGATACTCTAGGAAAACATAGCCATTTTTTGCGTCCAGCCGAAAAAGATGAATTTTGTGTGTGTTTTTAATTCTATGGAATCAAGACGTTATAACACATACACCTGTATATACAATTGTACACACATGTAACAGAAAGAAAAAAAAATATATGTGTGCTCTTTTTTTGTGCTAGTTTCTGGTTGCACAAAATACAGAAAAAAAAATTCCACATCACAAAATTTTCACTTGAACAAGTGTTTTTTTCTCATATTCTTTCCATTACAATGTACACTTACCATAAATCGTCAGCCATGATGTTCCTCCCGTTGAAAGAGTAGATGGTCTTTGAACCATCGAAGGGTGCCTCGTTCCCTTCTTCAAATATTTTGTGCCAGGATTCAAATAGAATCTCATTCTGTCAGGTGAAGACAAAACAAAATGGAGCACTCACATCATGACTCTAAATACACTTACATGGACATACACACAGTTTGACTGCAAAACATATGAAGCAGAATTCATCAACACTATACAGTAATTCCATCATCAGATGGAACCACATAAAACGGTTGTAATCGCATCTCACTTGCTGCATGACAAGGATTATTATTGAAGTTATTATCAGATCTACCCCATATTTCCTTATCATTTTCAGTGTTTTTTAGCAGTTTTGATTACAAAAGTCTCAAATTAAACAAGAATGGAGTTAATTCATTTTGCAATTGAAATCTTCATACATGATACAGGGCTCGACGCTGATGATCACGTAACCTCCTTCTTCCTTGGCACAGGTATATTGACTGATTATCAACCAATAACCCTACTGTCCACAAGAATCTGAATAGCCTTTGTACAGGATACACTGGTTTTCTGTTCCAGCGTTAGGTAACGGGTCAATGAAAACCACTGTCTAGGGCTTCTTCATACGAAGTACCGTACCTTGCTGTTGGCGATGGGCAATCCACGATCCTCTCGTCTCACCACCGTCTTGATGTCTTGGAAGCTGGAGGAAAGGAACGCCCGGTATGTCCCTGGCAGGCCCGCCGCCTTGGCCTGCTGCCAGCACTTGAAGTCGGCCCCGCTGATGCCCCCAAGGTAACCCTCTACCGGATCGTTGAGGGCGTACAGGTACAGCTTGAAAAGTTTGAAAATGGTGGAGAGGGGAAAAAAAGGGACATGACTTCCTAGTTTGAGAGTTCACATGAAATACGCACCCTACAGTAAGGTCCTATAAAAGTCATTGCTGTGCCAAAACGAGACTGCTCATGAAAATACTGTTTTAATCATGGCATCACCACACTACTTGACTTTCACTCAATAATAACTTCAAACTCAAGACTTGTGTTTCGGTGTAATGTTCAATCTTGGTCAACCACTGCCAGTTTGCAGGTACAAAGCATCTCTTTCACATTCCCTCTGAATTTAAAAGGGCACTACTTGAGTTAGATTGAGCTCTTTGTGTAGGCCTATCAGCGAAGGAAGATATAAACCAGCAACACAATTCACAGACATGGTAAATAATGAGTTTCTATTGCAACTGATTGACAAATTGCCCTGCATCGACGTAAATAAGCACTGAATTGATCAGTGTTTTAGTAGTAGCCATGATAAAAAAATCATGGGCGTACATACTCGAGCGGGATTCGAACCCACGACCTCCTGATCACAGGACAGGCATCTTCTCCACTAGACCACCGAGCTTTCGCCCGACAGCAAGTGTTGGTTCTAATCCTTATAGCATGCAGCGGGTACTGCGTAATAATATTTACATCGATGCAGGGCAATTTGCCAATCAGTTGCAATGAAAGCATCTCGATGGAAGAATTTCATGAATTTGAATGAGTTTCTAGTTATATTTTAAAGTCAAAGCTATCCCTAGGCCTACTCAAGGCTCACTCAACTCTCTTTTACTGTATGACTAACCATTGGTTGGTCACTGACTGGTATTTCTGGACCGGGATAGGGGGCCTCGTCCGTGACAGGTACGGCCGGACTGACCACCTGTGGGGGGTCAGTTGCCTCTGGCCTGGGGGGTGCAAGCTGTGGAGTCAAAAATTGGCCAGTCAGAGGAAGGAACTGTCATTTAAAGAAGATTCCAAAGCAGAAGGGAGTGATACATACGCATACAATTGAAGAAAGGGTGAGATGGTGATTATGTACATGTAACTTGTAGGATGTATGGTGTAAGGGATGGTAAACGGCATTTCAAATTTCAGTGTTACAAGGCTGTTTTTTTTTTGGAATTACTGGGGCAAAAAGGACACAAGTGACATGAAATCATATGCCAACATCTGCTGCCTTTTTTCTCTCCTTTTCCCCTCTTAATATTGATATCATTCATGCAAGCATGATAGTACAGATTCAGCAAATACGATTGCAGCATATGAAATATCTTGACCAATGACATTTGCCCTGAAGTCTTATTCTGCACAAAAATGAAAACCATTTGGTAGACTTTTAATGCATCCACTCTTACAGCCCATTGGATTCAGGAATATGGTTGGTCTGGTGCACAGTGTATGAAGGTTTTGTTTTCTTTTTTCTTTTTTTGAGGGGGGGGGGGGGGTGGGAGGGGGGCATTTTGGGGGAAAGGAGTTGACATAATATTTTCCCAGACTTTGAAACCCTAACTGATCAAAAAATAAAAATAAATATAATAATGATAAAATATATAATATCTCTACAAATCAGAATGGTCTTTGAGAGAGCCAGTACAGAGAACATATCCTGCACAAATCATTTAAAACTTGTCTGGTATGATGCCCCACAAATGAAATAACAGTAGCATTTACAAAAGCCACATGAACACTTATAATAATAGCCCATTCTCAGTCTATATTTGGTCATAAGTTGTATATGATAATAATAACAACAACAAAACTTTACATTCCTTGTACAGGGCCAACCAAGTTCCTGTAGGTAATGGGCGTATTAAGACCTTGCACCAGAAAAATGCCCTTTATAAGTTGCAGCAATAAGTTTCAGCATTTATAAATGGCTCCACAACATGATTTGGCTTGATACAAGGGGGTCAATTTGGTGCACTGGGAATTCTAAAAATGATTAGTCATCTATAATCCACCATTGAACATTTGTTGGTCAGAAATGATTAGTGCAATAAAAACTGAGAGAAAAAATTAAAGAAGAAAAAGAGAGAGAGATGCTCAGCAATTAATTGTCAAAAATCTGAAGGAATGATGTTGCCAGATCATATGCTGAGATGTTTCATTCAGATGGTGTTATAAATAACCAACCAATCAAAAAGAGAAGAAAATTGAAAATGCAGACAGACTAAATAAACAAATCTGTGACTACAGTGTTAAAGACACAATACATTAAGGACAAAAATCTGATGTCCAGTTAAAGTGGGGAAAAAGATAAATTAAATAACGAACAAACCTTAACACAGCAGACAAACTATATAATAAATCAATCTGTCACTCCTATGTTAAATATGCAAATCCGAATAATACATCAAGGACAAAAAAGAAATGATGTCCAGTTAAAAGTGGGGAAAAAGATAGATGAAATAACAAACCAAATTAATGTGACAAGTTATGAAATCAATACAGATTATAAAATGATGATTTAGCTAATGATGCTGAAAAATGAATGGGAAAGATAATGATAGGGAAATACTATGGTCTTTGATTTTTCTTTTCAAAACAATAGGTACAGCTGTACCTAAATAATGACAATCATGATGTGTAACTACAGTGTATGAATTGTTTTCATCATGTAGATACGACGTGATGTTACATGGAAATGGGCATGCTTTCTCCAGAGCACCATTCAATGAATTAAAGTTGAACTTATGGTCATTCATCTTCTGCATGTGTTCGATCAACCATACAGTCAAGTCAAAATACCAATAGATATTCTAGAACACTACAATAGCTGCATAACACTACCTCTAAAGTCAGTAGACCTACAGTGTATCTACCTCTAATATAAATCTCACTTTGACAGTGACTACCATGGCACTACCACATTCCGTCAGATGTTGCTATAATTTGGAAGACCCAGTCGGTTGGTGATAAGGCCGCTCTTTTATGTGAAACATGGAATTCTTTGATATAAAAATATGCAATTTTAAGATAACAGAGGGACTAGACAGTAATGTCTTATAAGGGAAAATGACAACTCTGTTTTGATGTGTGGTAGCACTTTTATGCTTTCACACTATACACCACATAAACCTTACAGGGAGAGGACAAATTTTAAACATTCAAAATTAAGAAAGTGGTCACTATGATCCACTTAAGTTTTAATACTTCGTGAAATATATCTTATGTTGACATGAGAACATACCTGCAGAATAAACAAAGAGATTCCTCTACATCTGGATTTGTATTCAGCTGTTTTTCATATTGTTAATAGGCTTGTTTGGATCAAGATGAAACTGATATATAGTTAGGAATCAAAAAGGGTATACATTATTTGCCCTCACTCCAAGAAAATCACGTTTCCCGCATAATGTTAGTACAAAAATGAATCAAGAGTCCACTTCTGGCTGATAACAGGGAAGGCAGTGGTTTAATTTGTGTAATTATGAGATTGTTCTGGTGAGTGCAGATCGAGTGAACCTAAAGGTCACCTCGACAGCCAATGTGCATCTCTTCAACGGTGCTCTATCTGGAACATTTCTTTCTCAAAAGAAAATGCCATTGGCACAGAGTCAGAGACAATATCAGCAATAAATGTGCTGAATTTGTATACCTTTTTGCCTGCATGCTAATTTTGTCTTTGAGCTACAGCACTATTCTAGAATGAGGTTTACGGTCAGGCATCATTTCAAGGTTACAAACCATTTCCAGTGGGGTCTTGTGCAAAATTGAAGGAAATTCAAGAATCTTGCAAGGGGGATTTGGGTTAAAGAAATGACTCCGCACTTGCCTCCCCCCCCCCCCAAAAAAAAAAAAAGTTGGAATGGATGATATGTTGAGATTGTCCAATCCCCACCCAGAAGTGAATTCTATGATGTTAATCAAGAAAGGAAAGAAAGAAGGAAAGAAATAAAAAAATATGGCGGCTCTTACAGTGGTTGAGGGAATGAAAGAAGAGGTAGTAGTTCTCGATGAAATGGGAGGCTGGGGTCGAGTTTCGGTGATGGGTGGTGGGAGGGAAAAGGTTGCTCCAAGCTGCAAAGAGGGGGCAAGAATGTCATTTTTCCAGTGAGGATATACAGATGAGAATAGATAAAATCAAAACATCTGAGAAAAGAGGAGTTCTGGCTGATACTTCAGTGCTCAGATTGCAGTATGTCAACTGGAATTTATTATTTTGTTTCATTTTCACACCCCCCCCCCAAACAAAAAAAAAAAAAAAATCTTAAGATTATACTTCCAAATATCTTGTGTGATTCACATTTACACTGCACTGTAAAAATCTGTTACTACCCACATTTGATCCTGCATAGATTTATATCTCAAGATACTTTGCTTTGCACACGACAGCGCATTCAGTTGGAAAACTACAAAGCCCAAAAATCCTACAGAGTTTTAATTCAAGATAAAACATTGCTTGGTGTTGCAACTTTGTAACAGTTGCATAAACATTATTTTCTCAAAAAACAGAAAATTCATATGTCTTTACCAAAATCTCCTCTTTTCCTCAGAGCAATTCATAAGATACAGGGATAAAACAAAATTGCACAGAGTACACTCGGAAAAGCAAGCAGCAAAATCAATTTGTATTAATACATGAAAATACTGCAAACTTTAATTTACTCCAAAAGGAAAACAATACCCAAGCAGGAGATTGAAAAGAAATTCATTTCACCAATAGTGCATGAGATATTTCAGTTATAATTAAGGGAAATAACAAGATTGAAACAAATCTGCCACAAATAATCTTTGTAATAAACTATAATCAAACACCCAGGAAAAGATTTCTTTGCAACATACATTGTAGTGCCTAACTTTTTGGAGCTGCGAATTCATTTGGGGTTCAAGAATTCTTCAAGAGTTAGTGTGTAGTGTGATACAGATCTATCTCTCATAGAAATGACAGATGATATCTACAATAAGTTTATCAAACAGTTTTCAATTCATTTAATCTGTTGACACAAATGACAATAAAACACGAACTAACGTGACAAATCCAATAAATAGGAACAAGAGATCTAATTCATGCATGGATAGAAATCACTGACATTGTTGGAGTCAGTTTCAAGCTACTCATAGATCTCAAATGGACATTTAATGATCCTAAGAAACTGCACAATCTAAGATGTCACAATAATTGATGATGGCATTCAAACTTTCATGCCACTCTTTGAAATAATCTACATTATTAGGTCTAAATATTCATCAAATACAAACACAAACATTCTGAGAGTACATTGTATATGAACACAAAATATTGGCAATTGATGTAAAACATGGACAGTTTAACAATGCTGTGTTGGACACAAATATGATAGTAAGTTAACTTGAATAAGTTACTGAAAATTTGGGATGATACTGTTGCCATGACAACATTGTACATGTAGGAACAATGGAACTTTGTTGAATAAGGTACTCGTAATCTTCTATCATCAAATGCATATAAATATACATGTACATGATACGTATGAAAACTTTATTGCAGATATTCAATTGATACATACCACAATGTTTTGGCAACCTGTTTTTATTTTTTTTTATTTCTTCTTTTACTGCATTCATCTGATGGAAAGCCCATCTTCTTCAATGTTTGTTGCATGTTTTTGAAAAAAAAAGTGTAAGAAATTAAATATCACTGAAAGAGTTTGAAGTCTGGAAAATGTCTTTACATCAAAATTAGGTATACAACTGAAGTTCAGTGGCTCAGTAATGTTGAGGTGTCACATAGTGAGCAAAGTGTAGCAAAACTAGCCATATAAGGATGTTTCAAAAATGTATGAAGCATCATTCTTTCAACTGAAGAAGTTCTTTTTCATTTTTCTTTCTTTCTTTTTTGTTTCTCTTTAGCCAAGACTTGCTCGCTAGACCTGGTCCTACTCTGGTCTTACCAGAACTTGCTGCATGCCTCCTTCCATCCTGATGTAGAGTTCCTGGACCCGCTCCACAAAGGCAAAGGTCCCCTCGACTAACTCCCTGCTACCCTGGAGCATGTCATCCAAGGAATAGAATTTGACCATCTAAAGGAGAAGGAGACAGAATCAACAGGGCAAAGATTCCCATACAAATCAAATGTAAAACAACAATGAGGCCAAAATTATCAGAGTTGAAAGTGAAGAGTGTGTAAAAGGTTTCTAAGAAGTGAAAAGGGGCCCCTAAGACTTACCTAATCACACTTCTTCTGGAAAAAAAAAATGCGAAAACACAATTTCCCATTCATTTCATGATACCAACTTTTTCAATAATGTAGAAAAACCATTGCTTGTTCAGAAAATATGAAATATTCAAGATTGCCTATGGTGACAGGTTTCACCTATATTGAGTCCTCCCATCAAATCTGTCTCCCCTTTTTTTTTGTCTAAAAGTGGATTTTATGTTTCCTATAAACTCCTATAAAATGGTCAGAACTCTAAAGCATTTGTCACAAACAAGTACACTCTGTGAGTTCCATAACAATAATACTGTTCGAAAGAAAGATTGCAAGCAATATTCATTGAGGTATACATGACTTATACAAAATTATATTAAGCAGGTAAATGAATTCCCTGTTGTTTGAATCCATGTGCTGCTGTACATCTTTATCTTGTTTTGTGTTGGTGTCTTTGTTTTGGTGTGTCTCTTTGCTTGTCTTACCTAACCTCTGTCTTTGTTTCGGTTTCTTTATTTCATTTATTACATCTTTGGGCAGCTTATCTATGTCTCCTGTTTTTCTTTAGCTTGCTTTAGATGGTCTTGAACTGCATGTGATACACAGTGATACAGTCAGACTCACCCCTGGCCCAGGTGCACCGCCTCCACCACCAACACTCTCACCAACGTCGCCAGAGCCAGGCATTCCTGGGGGACCTGGGGGTCCAGGTGGTCCCGGTGGGCCAACCTCTCCCTGCCCCGAAGCCCCGGGCCGTCCCGGTATCCCAATTGGTCCATCAAACCCTGGGGAGCCCGGTGGTCCTCGTTCGCCCCGCTCACCCTTCTGACCCTGGGGGTAAGATCAATAATGATCGATAGAAATGACCATTCATCATAAAGATCAAGTACAGACCATACACTGCATTTAGATGGAAAGTACTGGTACAACTACAATGAAATTCAAGTGTATTTCCAATCTAGTAACTGATACAGGATTAACTTTAAACAAATTCAATCAAAACATAAATCAAATATACACGTATACAAAACTTACAAAACATTGGGAATAAATTAGTTGAACATGTACTGATTTCTTAAAGCACTGTAGGCGCTATAGATGATGTCTAATGTGTTAACATTTTACATCAAATTTATTGTTATTGTTATTATCTATATTTATCAACTATGTTGTTTTTATTTGTTTGTTTGTTTGTTTGTTTCGTGCATGACTGCTAGAGAGGCATGGCATGCTTAACCCGTTGAGAACTGGCTAATTTTGCTACAACACACATTTCCCATAGACACCTGCCTGGGTATACTCAGGACTAGTCTTCAACAGGTTAATACAAACAAATAACTACAACACTGAGTACCTCATTGTACACAGCTGAATCTTGGCTTAACAGTTTACCACCTGTCCCAACAACCATTCACCTTGCCATAAGCCCTATTTTGTTCAAATCATGCAAGATTTTACACACATTTAGTCTGCCGCTCGCTAACATAATGAAGGCAGCCTAAAGCATTTCACTCCCTTCATACATGTACGTCATGCCCACTGATCACGGAAGCATTTCTTACCGGAGGCCCAGGTTGGTAAGAGGATTCCCCGGGCTCACCCCTGGGGCCTGGGTCACCCCTGGGACCGGGCTGTCCATTCCTTCCGTCCCTGCCCGGTCGGCCTTCCGCACCGTAGCCTGGTTCACCTGGGTCGCCCTTGATGCTTGCCCCTGGAGGACCCTGAAAATTTTTGGGGTAGAAACCAGATAAAATCATCAATTCTCTCATCATGTGTGCAGCATGAGCTCTATTTGATCGTTCGTGAAAAACATGCAGCACAATATCCGTCTCCAAAGTACCACAATTCGGTCAATTTTCTCAGCAATTGTTACGTGTTGATAACAGAAATATCAAGTCCTGAGCTCTTAAACTGTATTTCTATAGTGAAATGAGAAACTTTTAGTCATAAAAAAAAGGGGAAAAAAATAGATGCGATTACGGCATATATGCCGTGCCCACGCCTGATGCACTATAACTCTGTATTAATGCCAGAAGTGCACACATGAACATCGAAAGTATGAGCCTCTTTGACCTCTGTTGTTGCACAATCGCATATGAATGAAAACATTCTGTCACTAGCTGTTGGGTAGATATGCTTCGTGCAAATAAATGATAGAGTGTATGATCACTTCATTTACTTGCATGTAGTGTATCTACCCAACAGCTAGTGACAGAATGTTTTCATTTATATGTGATGAGGAGAATTGGAGAACAATGCACTGAAGTTATGGCTACCAACCAAGATATCAGTAACAATAATCAGAAAAAGATCCTAGATTCTCCTGTCACTATATCTGGGGCCAAATTTGGTCACATCTGACTTTGGTGTTCTCTCAGATTTCTTTCATAACCACACGAGATTGTTACACTTATCATCATCACAGCCAAAAGACCCTATGGTATCAGCATTCTCCTTCTCATGGAACTGTGTTTTTTTGCAGTAGAATTATTAAATAAAAAAAGGGAAAAAATAAATGCGGCTAATATTTCTGTGAAATATCATGCAAAAAATACAATACGACACTCTCAGACACCATGAATGGGCATATGAAAGAAAATAAATCGGGGGGGGGGGGGGTGTGTTTCATAAAGCTGTTCTTAAAGTTATGAACAAATTAAGAATGACTGGCACATGTTCTAATGTGCTACACTTATCAGAATTTCAATACTTCAGCACTAGAAATGATCACCAGTCGTTCTTAAAGTCGTTCTTAGCCTAGGAACAGCTTTGTGAAACACCCCCAGGTCTCCCCACACTATGTTTCCTTCAGGCAGGAAACACTGGGCTATGCTTACCTGGGGACCAGGTGGGCCAGGGGGGCCAACAAAGACCTCATCATTGATGTAGAAATCTCCTGGCTCTCCCTGATATGAGAGAAAGTGATCAGCATGATTATCATTACCAATGTTTGGATTATCATTTTTATCATTTGCATTATTACTATTTCATCCATTATTATAATCATTATTGTCTAATATATTGATGATGGTGGCAATCTTGATTAGTTTTAACATTTTATCACTGTTATCATTACCATTGTCATTGCTATTCTCATCAATTACTATTATCATAAGAAGATTACATGATACCTTTTAAAAAGTGATAAACTACTCTCTAATTGCCTTTCTGTTTATTCTCATTATTCCATCAACACTTGTCTCCCTCCAACCTTGTACCATCTAACTTCTCAAACTCTCGAAGTAAGTGTTAAGAAAATTAGGCAGCTTCTGAGCTATAGTTCTCCTCTCAAAGTGTCAAAATGGTTACAAATTTCAGATAGACCAGAACAACTGTCGCAGGAGCAAATGGTGCAATCACAGATTAATACATTCACATCTTCATTAGATGGACACAATTTAATATATCCACTCCCCGGTGCAATATACTTTCGTTTTGCTGTCATATACATTTACACTAAATTTAGTAGATTAGTATTTGACAGGAACAGCAGGAAGAACTATCTTTTATTGATTTCATGTTCTGTTTTCAAATCTAAGACAAGGCATATCAACAGGCAATTTATTATATTCCAAGTTTTTGATTAGAAGAGGAGCATATTTCTTTGTTTTTGTTGTTGCTTTCTTGTGTGAGTTTAGAAGAAAGTGCAAGTAAGGCACACGATAGAAACAATCAATGTATACTTTTTAGAAATCGAAGAAGTAGAGAGTTAGCAATTTGGAGAGAAAAGGAGCGTTTACATCTGATTGCTTCTTTGTATCTTTTTTTCCCACAGATCCTGCCTGCTACGTAGACAGTGACGGGGAAATGCTAACCACATGAGATGTTATGATTAACAAAAAGACTGTACAGAGAGAGTAAAATAAGAAGTTGCTGATTGAGAGACAGGGGGAGTCACGTTACCTTTGATCCTTGGGGTCCCTGTAAGCCGGGCACACCGGGAACACCTGGGGCACCCTATACCGAGACAAAGGGGGGAGGGGGTCAGGTTAGTTACCCCTCTGGACAATCTGTGGGCATTGGGTGCGGGATGAACATGTAGCGCTTGGCGGTTATGAGAGCCCCAATCTTTATAAACACCTTGCAATAAATGCAACTTATACATATTGTAGTTTTCTGGTAGAAGCTGGATATCAACCGTTCCAACTTGTCGGCATTTCAATTGTTGCCATAGCAGCTGCAAAAATTATGCATTCCAATTACTGTACATGTTTTCATGAAGCAGGACCTTGCTGATGATATGTAGAAAATAGAAAGATGCCACTTTTAGGAATTCAACAGATTTGAACCATATTTTTCTGTTTCTGTTTTTGTTTTGTTTTTTTGAAATGACAGATGACATTTCAGCACACTTAAAAGATCTTGCTTTTATTGTGGCTGTTGTGCAAAACAAGCAAATGTCAATGAAAACACAACCTCCTTCCTTGGCAGAGGTAATGAAGGGACAAATTTACACAGAAATTAGTGGATAAGTCTTGAGTCTGGAGAATTAGAAATCATCCAAATCAAATATTGCTGATTAGCAACTTTATCAAGCTTTAACAGTGACATGTCATATATACTCCCCACCCCCCAAAAAAATAAATAAGTGCATATACATAGAAGAAGCGATGGTATTATAGGCAAATGTTGATGGGATACATGGATGATAGAATAATGTTTGCCACCTTTGTTAAATCTCACACACAACCATATTCACACACTGCTGTGTGTGGATAATGGCACAGTTTGCACACACACACACACATATACACAAATAATTACTCACTTGTACACACAAAGCACAATAGTGCATATGTGACCATGCATCACAAAACCAACAAAAAGTCGCACGCACTGATTTTGTGTGAGGATTGAAAATAGATGAAATCGGTCAACCTAGGCAATCTTGAGTTTTCTATATATTTTAAAAGAGCAAGTCTTCTTCTACATTATGCTAAAGTTTGGGATAATAAAATGAACAGAAAATTGTGTTTTTAGCCGTTTTTCTCGGACACTTTTTTGTGGAATAGTGTGACTTGGTGTGTCTTATAGAGTCCCCTTTCATTTCTCAAAAACCCTGTACACACTCTTCACTTTCAACTCTAATAACTTTAGAAAGGATGATGCTACTCCTTTGAAAGTTGGCATTAATCTTGGACATAATGTGTTAATAAAGCATGCTCAATTTCAACTTAATCTGATAATCCCTTCATTGTTGTTGCTCTGGTGGTTTACATCCTGCTTTTTGTCCCATTCATCGCACAGCTAGCATGCTTGGTAAAGATTAAGCACATGAATAGATCCTGTACTTCAGAGCCTCTTTTCTTAGTTCACACTTTTCCAGAGTGTGTGCTTTCTTTCGCATATTTAGATAGGTTAGGGGAGTCCACTTGCTTTGAGTTATACATTATTTTAAAGCTTAAAGTCTACTCTTTCAGAATCTGTCCTTAACTAAAAATCCATGTCTGGCGACTTTTTGTCGGTTTTGTGATGCAGGGTCACATATGTGCACATTTCTATGTTTTATACAAGCATAGAATGCAGAAACAAATGAACAAAAACAAAATATCTTATTTTTTATGTAAGGACACAAGGTAAACTTGAACTAAGATGATCATGATTTTGAAAGTTATATGTACAAGAGGTGTGTGTAATGCTCTCCAATGTATTAGAATCAAATGTAAATTAACATAAGATGCAGCGTGTTCACTTCCTGCCTCACTGTTGCCTGGAAACTGCACCATGTGATGTACTGTAAAAGTTGATATTTTCGCGCGACTAATTTTTCGCGCTCGGCCGGGTAAGAAGATTTTTGCGTGTTTTTAATTTCGTGGAATCAAGACATCAAGTACAGGAACATATGGCAAGCAAAAATAATCACGTGCTTTTATTTTCGCGCTAGTCTCTGGTTGCACAAAATAAGCAAAAATTTCAACGCCGCGAAAATGTCCACTTTTACAGTACTCTTTCTCCACTTAGGTGAACACAAACACCTCTACAATGTAACAGAGAAGGCTACTAATAATACATGTATGTCAGTACTCCAGATTTGCGTCATTGTGCCTGTTAACTTTAAAAAAAATATGTGAAAACCAGATCTTTTATATAGTAATTATCCTTGAGAGGTGCAACAACAAAAAAGTTGCTAAGCAAAATATTGCAAACCTGATTTGGTAATAGAAAGCAATACAAAGATGCAAAAGATAAACTGGTTCAGCAGCTTCATTATGACAAGCACACATTTCATGGGTGCATTTTTTTTTTGGGGGGGGGGGAGGTATCAAGAAGGGGTGGGAGGGGAGAAGGTCTGGGGATGGGTCTTGCCACACAATCAAGAAACAAAAAAAAAAAGAAGAAAAACAGATCAAGGATGGTAGAAAGTGAAAGTGGAGAGGCAAACAGGTGTAATGTACATCACCCAAGAGTTTGGAATAGGTCCAGGACCTGATGGGGATTATGTAGTGTATCATTAGGACTCTTACCGGTCTGCCTTCTAGGCCATCTGAGCCTGGCTCACCCTTGAAGCCCTGCTCTCCTCTTAGTCCCTGGACCCCTGGCACACCTGTTGGTGAAAAAAAGAAGAAGAAATAAAGCAAAAGCATTAACAAATAGAAGACAGAAAACATACAAAAACACTTTCACTAACTTCGTTTCTGCCAAACACATACACATGGACTGGACGAATGCAAACAATGATTAAAACAAAAACAAAAACAGCAGCAATATCTAATTTTAAACACATTTGCATTGTTTACTGATTTGAAAAAAGATATGAAGGACATTAATATAAGCTAAAATTATTGCAAAACATGCAGGAATTCATACTACATGTAGCTGGTGCTACTTGAATGTTCCATGTAGGAGGGCATGCAAATTTATCAGAGTGAATACATGGCTTCAGTATAGCTTTGTTGGTAACAAATAAGGCAAAAAAAAAAGTTGAAAATAGAAGATGGAAAGAACAAAAGAAAGCAGGATAAGAAACAGGACACAATGAAGAAATCTTTCAGTGATAAAGAGAAAAAGAAAGGAGGAAGAAGCAGAAGAGGATGAAGAGGAGGAGGCAGAAGAAGACGAAGAGGAAGAGGAGGAGGAGGTGGAGGAGGTGGAAAAGGAGGTGGTGGAGGAGGGGAAGGATAAGGAGAAGGAGAGAGGGGAGGAGGGGGAGGAGAAAGAGGAGGAGGAGGAGGGGGGGGGAGGAGGAGGAGGAGGAGTGTCAAATTGAATGCCTCACCTGGTGCACCCGGTAACCCATCAGGTCCTTGTGGTCCTGTTTCTCCCATTTCTCCCTTCAGTCCAGGAGGGAAGCGAGATGGAGGGAATGTGGCAAAGTCACAGTCACACGTACCCTGAAAGTGAAAAGAATATATTCAATATTGGAAAACAAGTATTAACCTGTTCCTTACGGGAACCTGGTGGCCTGCGTATTAAGTCTATGGGCACTTCAGAATTTAGTATGGAACGGGTTAACAATCTACAAAGTTCTTCATCTGCTCTTTAGTTGATATTTATTCAAATCAGAGAATGCAACAACTTATACAATTCTTCACTTACTCTTTAGGTGAAAATTATTTCAGTCAGAGAATATAACAAACAACGTACTCAGTTCTTCTTGGTCTCTAGGTGAAAATCATTTCTATCAGAGCATTCAAGAATCTTTAATATGAAAAGAAGCTTTTTGTGGGCATACAGACATAACAAAACATGCGTAATGCAATATACATTTTCTCTGAAGTTTGCTAAAGTTTATTGAGTATCAACGTTTGACTTCTCCGCTCACTACCATCAAAAAGCACCTCAGTGATGGAATTATCACTTCCACTGCCTCCAATAGCACTTACCCCTCCAGACCCAGGGGGCCCTGGTGGACCCATGGGTCCCACTGGCCCGGATGGTCCCTCCACACCTGGCTCACCAGGTCGACCCTGTACAGAGAGGGATGGAGGAAAAGAGAAGAAGAACAAAGTGTAAAGAATATCAGAGTGCAAAACAAAAAGGGTGTTTTTCCTGAATTCCTGAATTATATTCATATGACATCAAGAAAGAACCCAGAAGGAATCTCTCCGAAGAACATCAAACAAAGATTACTTTCTTTTTTTTCTCTCAAAGCCTTCATGATGAGAAACTTCAACTAGTTTTATCTTTAACCTACTGCCTTTGGAGCACACTTGCCCTGCACTAAATCTACATCAAACGCACATAGACCTGGTGGTTTAATTGAATGCGTACGACGGACGGTGCAAGTTTCTGTAGTCAGTGGTCCGATCACAGTTTGGCTCATGATTTGGGTGATGATGACAACTTTAGCAAACTTCTTCTGTGACATCATACTAAGAAGCATGCACCCTGGCATCATTACAGACTGCGTGACGTGCAGAGAAGACAACAAAGACAACGTTACCTAGCAACACCTACGCACTTTACTCTTGATGACAGCTCAACTTCGGCAAATCTTTGTATCAATGCTAATATGGTAATCGGCACTATCATCCAACAGCACCCCCGCAACTACCGGGTCTACGCACCTTTCACTATTCTTTGCATGACAGACAACATGCTCATTTAAGGGTGGAATCTAAAACTTGGAGCTTTCACCGGCTATCAGGGGGGAAAAAAATCTTTAAATTCTTTAACGTGGGCCTTGATAGTATCAAGACTAAATCTACACGTGAGATGCCATATGCTCATGTGCAACCTGCTTTACGCTTTATGCGACAGGCACGTACCCAATAACTCAAATCGCTGAAAAGATTCATCTGATTGGAATATCAACTGGATAAAAGTTCATTTTTTTCACAATCAGTTGCAACTGATTGTGACAAAATGAACTTTTATCCAAGTACATGTACCCAGTAACTGTGGAATCAGCAGTATTCAAAGATTAACAGAACTAAGACACATGTACTACATGTACTATTCATAGGATACATGTACAACTGGCTATGAAATCACAACTTGTGACCCCTGACCCATTACTCACCGGTCGTCCCGGGATACCAAATTGTCCTTTGATACCCTTTTTGCCACGGCTACCCTTCTGGCCAGCATCGCCTTTTATCATGAGGAGCTCTCCATCCGTTGGGACGAAAGGTTCACCCTGTCCAAAGATGTAAAAATAACACAAGATGAAATGAAGAAAGGAAGAAGACACAAATAAGTAGGTTAGATCAGATAAATGTAAAGCATTTGAAATAATCTGAAACTTGGTGTTTGATACTGTACTATCAACAGGAAATTTCCTTGTTATGATATTTACAAGGTCTGGACATATTTGGCAAGAAATTTCATGCATTTATTAGAGATAAATACAAGAAGAAACAAACCTTTCATTTAAATGAAACATGGAATGTAACAAAAGTTAGGTCTTACGGCCTTATATCAACACATTCAGTCAGAATGATATCAATGTCATTCTGCATTAATGTACGACTTCAAATAGATTTTACTATTGCAGTTAAAACACTTTCAACAAACAACTTTCAAAGTGTAGGCCAAAACAAAGGAGGCATTATGATAGAGTAAACTTAGAAGTAAGAGATCATTGCAGGGGGAAACTGGTAGTGTGCAATCTACTTGTTTCAAGATATGCAATATCTGGTCCTTCTACATGTAGTACATTAGAATGAAAGTGAACATCATATTCTCAGTGTTGCCAAATTGAAGGGATCCAGTAATTGGTCATCAAACTCAAAACACTGTCAGGGGATGTACAATGTAGGTCCTATTACATGTATTTGTTCTGAAAGTCTGTAAAGAAATATGGGCAGGCATACAAACCCACATAGAGTGAATATTACTGTATGATGGGACATTCCATTCTAAGTAATGCAATCAACATACAGTTAAATGCCAGAGCAGGATTAAAATGACCAAGATCTAATCATGTTCTGTTCCAGTAATGAAACAGAAATGATAATCACCTCACTTTTAATTTATACAAACAATGTCAGGATATGTTTATTACTATGGGAATGATTCAAAGTTATAGTAGATCTACTAGGGTAACAGAGATGTAGTCTTACCTTGGCTCCCTTCAGACCCCGTGGTCCAGAGTATCCCACTGACCCCTGATCACCTTTGTCTCCCTTTGTGCCCTGCAAGAAAAGCAGGCTGTGCATCAGAGACTACAGACAAACTATTAAAATCTTGCTGTGGAATAAATTCTAGTGTACTACTGAAAAAAAACTACTAATAATAAAACCAACAAATTATAATGGCTTCACAATTGCTAATTTTAATCAAAAAGATGACCAAAATGATCACTCTCTGCATGGTTTCCCTCTCTCTCTAAAAAGAAAGAAATAAAATTACAAGTGAAAAAAATGAAAAAAGAAAGAAAAAAACTGAAAAAAAAAAACCTGAAAAAGAAATAGATATTAATGAAAAAAAAGACAACCTCAAACACAGGCCTTTTAATGATGTGAAAGTACAACTGTAGAATACACACTGAATATTAACCATGTGATGTACATACATTCAGGCATCATTTTTCTTTACCTAAAATAGAAACATCAATTTTCTAACAAATGTGACAGGATTACTTCAACTTATAAATCATTTCTCAACAGAAAGTCTTCATGTTTGCCACTTTCAACTGTCTAAAAAGCTTTACAGATCATAATCTAAGTGTAGTACATATGAGAATGTTATTAGAAGTTTGTTTGGTCTTACATTTTCTCCTCTAGGACCCAAAGGCCCTTCTGGTCCCATTGGGCCCGATGGTCCAGCTTCTCCCTGCATCCCATCTATTCCTGGCACTCCATCGAAGCCCATTTCACCCTGTCAACAGAGGTAAAATCATATTAAAAGCAATGCAATTTATGTCATGTTTTAACATCTTATCAAGCTAGCATATCATATGCTATCATCATCATCACCACCATAATCATCATCATCATCATCATCACCAGCATCACTATCCTCAACATCATCACCGATACGGTCATCATCACTGTCATCACACACTTTCACTAACTAACCCCATCTTCCTTTCCAAGTTGGGAAGTTTTTCTACCAAAGCCACACCCACCTTTTGACCCTTTTCTCCCGGTACACCGGCACCTCCTTTCTCTGCCACCTCCCCTGGCTCTCCTTTGAGCTTCTCCAGGAATCCTGGTCCCAACTCCGCCAGTTGCTATGACATTAACACACACACATACAGCATAAGGGGAAAAGTATTGTAGGATAGATATGAAATAATGAACACATGGAACAAAAAAAGAAGAAGGAATGAATAGACAGATGGACAGATGCAAGAATAAATGATAGATGAATGGATGAAAGGATGCATAGATAAAAAAATGAATGAGATGGATAGACGAATGGATAAAAGGTTGAATGGATGGATATGTGGATGAATGAGAGAATCAACGGATGAACTTCTTTTTTCACTGAAACTGGTTGCCATCAGAAGAAAACAAAATTAATGGACAATCAGCAAAATTTGAAAGGAGCTACCACTCCCTCTTAATGATGCACTGTATCATTGTGTTGAGCCCAGGACAAGATTTCTAGAGTGCAAATATAGAGCTTCAAAGTGCGAGCGCACTAGAGCCCTACAAAGTAAAGCCAATAATTTCAGTATAACATTCACTACTAAATTTACATATTAAAGATGTCATCCTTGTACTGTATATCACTGAACGAAGCATACTATTGCTTTTTGAAGAGTCTTATCAGGATGAATGCTTCATATTTATACAGTATTCCGTAGTAGTAAAAATGTGACCCACCACACCAAAATAATCCTAAAGTCGCTGATGGCTGAGCCGAGAAAATTGAGTTTGAAGTCAGATCATCAAAATTGGTCAAAACGATCAGATTATTGTGTTTGGCATAATTTTGGAATGTATTGTCTTGAGCTTGCTTTTTATGTGGCGATTGACTATCAAGTTGTGTTCCCGACTGGATTTGCAAGTAAATTCTAAGTTTCTGTCACTGTTTTGTTTGCAAAAGTCATGCCTCCGCAATGATATATATGGCTACTGGTCATTGACAGAAAACCAATAATGGATTTGACATACAATTTACATCAAAGCAAAGCTAGGCATTTTCTCTGCAACATTACTCATTACACCTCCAAGGTAATTAAAAATCTATAAAAGTTACATAGCTTTGAAAAATACATTTTTTTTTTTCTCCAAAGCATGAATATGTTGCTTTCTCAGAATAACCTGGCACACAGGGGGTTTACACCATGACACAAAAAGAGTAACTTTTTTTTCCAAACAGTCTCACCTCAGACAGGTCCATAAGTTCTGGTGGTATGACACCAGGTGGTCCAGGATCACCCATTTCTCCCTTTGGTCCTTTGATCCCTCGTGGGCCCGGTAGACCATTTGTACCCGGCGTACCTTCCCCTTGGTCTCCCTTGGGACCTGGGGATCCCTGTCAATGGTGTTTTGTGAAAAAAAAATACTAATAAACGAAATAATGAAAGAAAAACAGCTTGTATTTTCAGGGTGTGTACAGTACTGGTTGAGATGAGGATTCAGCTTTTAACGTTTTGCGAGATATTCAGAAACCACTCTATGAGATGTCAAAGAGCATGCAATTCTAAGGGGTATCAAAAGTTTATTTAATGAAAATCGGTTTTGAAATGGCTGAGATATCCAAAAACAAGGTGAAACAGAGAGATCCTAATAAAAGACGTGGCCTGTCGCCTTTTATTATGATCACTTTTTTTGATATCTCAGCCATTTGAAAACCGATTTTCATCAAATAAACAATCCTTCTTAAAATTACATGCTCTTTTATATTTCATAAGAGGTTTCTCATTATCTCACTTAGGAATGTTCAAAACCATAATCCCCACCTCAACCAGTGCTGTACAGTCCCTTTAACTCTTATGTGCCATGTTTGCATGCCCGACTCAGTCGACAGCCGCATGCCAACTTCGCATATTCTGCTCAAATGCTTAACCTTGCCCAAATCGATCGATAAATATCTAAATGCTACAGTGCGATGAAAGGGTTTCTCGCCTTTCCATTCCTGTCACATGTAGTATACATTTTTGTATACATTTTTGTATGGTGATTGACTATCACGGGGTGTTCCCTTCTTGATTTGTGAGTAAATTCAAAGTTTCTTTCACTGTTTTGTGTGTAAAATTCATGCCTCTACAAAAATATATATATTGTTCATTTGAAAAAAAAAACAATCATAGATTTGCCATACAATGTACATCAAAGTAAAGCTTGGCATTTTCTCTACAATTGTTATTTACATGTCCAGGGTAACAAACATCTATAAAAGTCACATAGATTTGAAAAACAGAACGTCTTCCCAAAGCATGAATACGTCGCAGTCTCAAATAATGTGACACACAGGGGGTTTACACCATGGCACATAAAGAGTTAACAATCTTGTGAATATGAAGAGCAATCCTATTTGTATGCCATTGCCTCATTACTCTGCCTCAAGAAAAAAATGATAAAGAAAAAACTTGACTGAACTTTAAAAGGATCGGCAGACACAAATGAGATGTATCCAGCACTGACCTAAAGACATAATTTGCCATTTGCAGATGAAACAAAAACCGAGCATTAGTGCTTCAAAATAGCTCTAAAATTTGAGTTAGGGATAACAATATCCAAAATGTGAAGAATACTTATAATAAAATTGTTCCTGACTAAACCATCTACAACTATGGTTTAATGAGAAAAATAGTGATATCTACTTATATTTTAGGTTTTATTGCAAACATATTATGATAAGATGTTTTGTGATACAACTGACCTACACATACAAGTGTATGGATCAAAAGTGATATTTTGAACGTTTTTTTTTTTTTAAATCACTGCTCCCAAAGGTAAGCAGGACCATTAAAGTATCTGAATATTAACTTTAAAATGAAAGTGACTTGCATATCTTTGACCCAGTCTAGTGTTTGTTGACACTTTTGACATTACATATCATTGTACAATACCCATCTAGGGAAGGCTGCTAATGGTACTGACCAAAACATCAACAATTCACAATTCTAGGATGGACTGCCATCTTTCTTCAAAATGTTCACTTCCACGCATCACTGATCTTGAGGCATATCATTGTATCCACATACATTACGTTGAGGGAAAATTCTCCTCTGAGGTCAAAGGTGATTCAGTATTTGCATAATTGATGACTTACATCCAAACCTGGTTGGCCTGGTGCACCTGCATCTCCCTTCTCTCCCTGCGGAGTACAAAAATGCAATCAAAACTAGATCACAAATCTTTTCATGCACAGACTACTATTTTGTCACAGATGTCAGACTTTGAGAAGACCCTATATGAAGAGTGAAATACACTGCACACATATTTTTAATGTGATTCATCCTACCTGGAAAATCATTTGATATTAACACTATTGATTTTCTCTTTTTTTCCTTTGCTTTTATCTCAGCAGTCAGTAATTTACAGTTCTTTAAGCTTTCAAATCAGTCATACAATTTCCTAAGGGCTCAAACAAAATGAAACATGTGGTTATGATATTTGAATACATTTGTGCAATGTAACATAGAAAGGTAAATTTTACAGATTAGGAATCATATACAGTCATTGAAGTACACATTTTATGTTACAGGTTAAAATGTTAAAAGCAATGCTAAAATATTGCATCGCAATTACATTCTACTAACTAAAGCTTGCCATACACACTTGTAGCCATATGCATTACTACAAGTAGCTCCATCGAAGCTAGGATTCAAGACCATCATGTATGAAAGTAACAGTATATTGAGACGTAAATCCAAACAGGGTTTAAATTCTTTGGTAATCTTTGTGGACAAAGACAACACTTTCAAGCCACAACAGCAAATCTACAGATCTGTTAATGTTTTCATATACATGAAAGCAACTCTAGTTATGATATTATACATGCTATTTCTAAAGCATTTCAAATATAAGTGATTAGCAATACAAACCCACACCTGCAAATATATATTTTTTTTCGTTGCTTTTGATGGATGCATCATGTGTATACAACTTTTGTATTGATACATGTTGCCACAAAAACCTGAATAAACTTGTAAAATCATGAAATTTTGAAAAAACAAGAATTACACGTATATTGAAGTGTCTTTCTTTCCATTTTATGATAGCTTTTCACTGCTTAGGTAGGACAAATTATATAACATTGGAAAGCATAGCATCTTCACTTGAAAATATTTCAAAATAATAAAATTGAGAACTGATGTCTTTATCATTTTTTTTTTCTAATGGCAGGTCACACATACACAATATGAATGTTGCTCCATGAAAAGGATGAAAAGGAGAAGTAACAGCAAAAGAAGGAGATGATGAAGAAGAAGAAAGAGACAAAGAAGAAGAAGAAGGAAAAGAAGAAGAATAAGAAGAAGAAGAAGAAGGAGGAGGAGGAGGAAGAGAAGAAGAAGAGAAGAAGAAGGAGGAGGAGAAGAAGAAGAAGGAAGAGGAAAAGGAGAAGAAGAAGAAAAGGAAAAGGAGGAAAAGAAGAAGAAGGAGGAGGAGGTGAAGAAGAAGGAAGAGGAAAAGGAGGAGAAGAAGAAGGAGGAGGAGAAGAAGGAAGAAGAAAAGGAGGAAAAGAAGAAGGAGGAGGAGGAGGAGGAAAAGGAGAAGAAGAAAAAGGAAGAGGAAAAGGAGGAGAAGAAGGAGGAGGAGAAGAAGAAGGAGGAGGAGGAGGAGAAGAAGAAAGAGGAAAAGGAGAAGAAGAAAGAGGAAAAGGAGAAGAAGAAGAGGAAAAGGAGAAGAAGAAGAGGAAAAGGAGGAGAAGAAGAGGAAAAGGAGGAGAAGAAGAAGAAGGAAGAGAAAAAGGAGAAGAAGAAGAAAAGGAAAAGGAGGAGGAGAAGAAGAAGGAGGAGGAGGTGAAGAAGAAGAAAAGGAGGAAAAGAAGAAGGAGGAGGAGAAGGAGGAGGAAAAGGAGAAGAAGAAAAAGGAAGAGGAAAAGGAGGAGAAGAAGAAGGAGGAGGAGAAGAAGAAGAAGGAGGAGGAGGAGGAGAAGAAGGAGGAGGAGAAGAAGAAGGAGGAGGAGGAGGAGGAGAAGAAGAAGAAGACGAGAAGAAAAAGAAGAGAAGAAGAAGGAGAAGGAGAAGAAGAAGAAGGAGAAGAAGAAGAAGAGGGAGGAGAAGAAGAAGGAGAAGAAGAAGAAGAAGAAGGAGGAGGAGAAGAAGAAGAAGAAAGAGGAAGAAGAGGGGTAATAGAAAAAGCAAAAAGGAGAGAAAAATGGTGATGTGACCATGACATCCAAAGGTCATGTGATCACATTACCCGAAGTCCTCTTGGTCCCGGGAATCCTCTATCTCCTTTGTCTCCCTGGATGCCAAACATTCCCGGTAGTCCCGGCTCTCCCGGGATTCCCGGTTCACCCATTAAACCAGGCTCTCCCGGGGGGCCCTGGGGACCCGGCAGGCCCTGGGGCCCTGGAATGTTCACATCAACCTGCGAAACGGGCAACAACACAATGTTCATGGTCATGCTTGATTATAATATATTAGCTCATTACCTGGATTTTTAAAAAAATGCCATTTTTTGAAAAATGCCTTGCATTGCACAAGTTTAGCATGCTGCACTCATATTATGACATGCCAATTATACATAGTTTGCTTTTTGCTGTTTCACTCACACACAATAGTGCACACACCAGCAGATATGTATCAATAGAGGCCAGCCTGTTATGAGCATAACGTGTGAGGGCGCAGAGTCCCTGCACATACAATGTACTGTAAAAGTGGAAATTTTTGTGGTGTTGAAATTTTCGCGCATTTTGCGCAACCAGAAGCTAGCGCGAGAAATAAAGCACGCAAATATTTTTGTGTGCCATACGTTCCAGTACACGTAGTTGATATCTTGATTGCGCGAAATTAAAAACATGTGAAACTATTCTTACCCGGCAAAGCGCGAAAAATTAGTCGTGCGAAAATATCCACTTTTACAGTAGTTCTTTTTGTTGCATGAGGTACAACTTGCCATGCAAAATAGCAATACATCATTACACAAACAAAATATCTTGATTGATAAAAACATAATGATTCAATGTCTTGTGTTAATGTGGCACTCCTGGGCCCCATTTCATAAAAGGTTGATATGATTACAACTCTTGCTGGAATGGCAATTGTCATGGCAACGACAAGAATCCAGCTTCCTGATTGGCTGTTGCTATGGGAAGTTGCCATTCCAGCAAGAGTTGCCATCCTAACATCTTTTATGAAATGGGGCCCTGGAGCATTATTCATATTTGGGATGTGGACAGATTTAAAAAAAAACCCCATGAGGAGGGAGTCTTCTTGTGGGTTTTTCCACATCTTGGGAACTCTGTACCAATCCAACTTCAAAACTGTAACGACCTCGATATCTTTAAATCTGAATGAGAGACCTATTTTTTCCAGAAACTTTGTGAATAATGTCTGACATTCTGTGGGAGCCTGGCACCTTTGATTTATTTTTTTCAGATGAATGGCATTATATAGATGCTGTACATTATGTTCATTATCATCACTATCATCATCATCATTATCAGCATCATCATCAACCCTCACTGGCATTTATAAACCAACCAATGAGGATGTTAACATACTTGTCTCAGTGCAGCGAAGACCACAGCAGAATGGAAGAGCATTGGAAATACGACTTTCTGCCTGTTTTTTTTTTTCCCACCATACCATTTCTCATGGAAACCTGCCAGTAGGTGACACATTAATACCAACCACCACACATTATATCAAAAATCTTCCATTTTAAACTATCAAGGGATAACATCACTGCATCAAACTTTGGGCCACTCATTCTTGATATATATTTCATAAATTTATAAACCAACCAATGAGGATGTTAACATACTTGTCTCAGTGCAGCGAAGACCACAGCAGAATGGAAGAGCATTGGAAATACGACTTTCTGCCTGTTTTTTTTTTTCCCACCATACCATTTCTCATGGAAACCTGCCAGTAGGTGACACATTAATACCAACCACCACACATTATATAAAAAATCTTCCATTTTAAACTATCAAGGGATAACATCACTGCATCAAACTTTGGGCCACTTATTCTTGATATATATTTCAGTATAAGTTCTTGGTACCTTGCTTGACAACACCAAAACATTAAGAATGAAAATACAAGCAGTGGAACCTTCAAATGCACATACATTATTTTTCACTGCAAGCTGGCATTCAAATCATTTCTTGTCGAGTGATACCAGGAGGTAGGGGGAAAGGGGGTAAAAGGGGGGGGGGGGTTGTGTTACATAACTCACGGGCGTTTCTTCCGTCATAGTCACAACTTCTGATCCATCTCCACTCATCTCCTGGTGAAGTCATGAGAAGAGAAGAAAAGAAAAGAAAAACAAAAATGATGCAGAATCAATTCAAAGTAGCTAGAGTCAAAATATCTATTGTGGTATAGGAACTTCACTCTTTTTATTTGTTTCTGCCTATGATAAATGTAATGTCATTGGTCATTCACTAGATACGTATTAAAAGATACCATACATACAATATTTGATTGTACACTGTGTGATTGAAGGTCACGATACAATGTGACACTCAATAAACGATGTACCGAACCCGTAACCAGTTCCAGAGTAGCGTACGTGTACCACACAAATATCGCCCCCCAAAAAATCACTAATTCAATTAAAATTACACCAGGGAAGAAAATTAACAAACAGAGATATCATCGCATCCAAGGGACTAGGGATCAGTGATGACTCTTAAAGTACAACATAAAAAGAAAACAGTCCTTTTCATGGCAACCAGTCCTGATAATCCTTATACCTCAAAGGTCTGAGCTAAGTTGGACAGGCATAAAAATATACATGTACAGAAAATGATCAGGAAGGTGAGGACTTCTTTTTTTTTAAAACAAAAACAAAAACAAAACAAAACAAAACAAAACAAAACATGTAATATCAATAATATACAAAATAAAACCTAGTAAATAAAACAATGTAGATCTCTCCTCATTCAAAGGCAAAAAGATTTGTGTTTACCACACTAATTCTCAAGCAAATTGGTAAATGATTTTATTCCTTTAATTGGAACAATACTACAATTATCAAGAGAATTTTCCAATGATAGAATATATTAACATAATTAAATGATAAGAGTGTATCTGTTCATCCTTTGTTTTTGTTTTTGTTTTGCTTTGTTTTGATTTTGGTCGGCAAGATGCAATGATAGCTAATAAGAATTAAATGATCCCTATGTAATTTTGATATTATCCAGGTGATTTTACTTTATAGCAACTGAATCAGATTCAATTGTATTACAGCTCAACATCCACTTGGAAATTCAAACATTCAGCTTGAAGTTTTCGTTTGGTATTTTTAATTCCGTTCCATAATGAGCATGACATACAAAATAAGAGGGGCCTAAAGAACACAAGGACACACATGTATCATGGCATGTGAAGAATCAGAGTGCTGCTTAAGGTACAGTTGTACACACCAGGTTTTTCCAGGAGAAGCCTGGAGGGAGCTGAGGCATGGGTCCCGGAGGGCCGGGTGGGCCAGGGGGACCAGGCATTCCCGACGGGCCCCGTGGGCCTTGCAGACCAGATTCACCTGGACGACCGGGTACACCATTCAGTCCTGGGAAACCATCACGTCCATGTTCACCCTGGAAAGTGTAAACAGATAAAAGGGGGGGGGGGGGGGTATTTTTCTGACAGTTCGTGAATGTTTTCAGAAATACAGTGTACGTACGTTGCATACGTTAAGTCAACTTATTTTTGTGGGTTTGCCTAATGATAACAACATGTCATGTGCACCCAACAAAATAATGCTAGTACTAAAGTGCATGTATGTGAAGTGTAACTTGACACTAGTATTTTTGTTTAACTCAACATGTCATACAGATTACACTTTATCAAAACTTTTTCAAAAAGGAGACATCATTGAAATGATGGAGAATTTGTACATGCAATGAATTATAATACATGTACTTTCTGGTATATCTTACACGTGTATTTTTCATAAAATCATAACAGAATATGACTACAGCCTGCATGAAGCACAGATGCACACTGAAGGCTTTGTGCAATTAATGGTTTTGTTGTTTTGTTTGTTTGTTTGTTTTCATTCAGAGTTTCATATTTTGCATTATTGCCCTACTATCTGAAAGTTAGTTGAGTGGACATTACTGCTGTAAAGTGACACATTCATACTCTTATATCCATACCTCTGTCTTTTGAAGACAGTCCTGGATGACTTATTTCTTAAATCATCAAGAATGCATATACATGTAACGTCTTGAAAAAGGCCAAAATTAGTTCATAGATTGCAGATTTTAAAAGTTTGAAATAAGTGGATGAATTATTCAAGAGACTTACCTTCATTCCTTGAATGCCCTCTGGTCCAGGGAGACCAGTCTCACCCTAGCAACAACAAACAGACAAACAATAGTGACAGAAATCACGCTCACACACATCTTCAGCAATCACTAAACTAATCAGAGTTAGATGCCTATGATGAGTGCCCATATATGAAAGGTAAAGAGCTGAAGGCCTCTGCTAAAAAAATAAGCATGAAGGTCAAAATAAAATGTAGCATTTTGAATCACCATGCGTGGAACTATAATTAGTTACTTTATACACAGTGGTGGATCCAGGCCCCCTCTTTATTTGTTGTTAAAACAAAAGAAATAAAAAGAAAAAAATGAGATGAAACCCAGAAGAAGCACCAGAAATATTGTTTGCGCCCCCTTTAAGGAATTCCTGGATCCGCCCCTGTTACATGAGCTTTGGTTCATGTAAGTAACTTGTTTTTTCATACAATGCATATTGACAATTATTTCACTTTTGTTACTTTTATTAATCAAGTTGCACTGTACACTACACTGTATCCTCACTGTAAACCTTTAATTATTGTTTTCTTTGTATAAATTTACATGCATCATTTTTGTCACCAAAGAAAGTGAGATTTATGTTTATATATTATTTCATTATGAAAAAAAAAGCAAAATAAATTAGAACTGGACTGAACTAAAAGTTAAACCACATATAATTTCTGAATGAGTTTTTGTCTTGTGACATACACGTATGTGGTGTGTCATCCCGTTACTCGTATAAAGTTGGAAAAGAAAGTTTGCACTATTAAACATTTGAGAGTTTTTCAGCAGCTCTACATAAAGTGCTTGAAAGAAATGAGTTGTGTTTGTTTCTCCACTACTTACCGTTTCCCCTCTAGGTCCCTGGATTCCAGGTGAGCCCATATCTCCTTTGGGACCCATTGGACCCTGGGAAAAACAGACAAATTTTCACACAAAATACATGTAAGTGTGCCATGGTGAATGACATAAATGGCAATAATAACAACATTAGTAACAGTAGTGATGGTGATATAACAATGACAAAAATAATAATAACACTACTGCTACTACTACTACTACTACTACTACTATTACGACTCCTACTACTCCTACTACTATTACTACTACTACTACTACTACTACTACTCCTATTACTACTACTGCTGCTACTGCTACTACTACTACTACTACTACTACTACTACGACTGCTATTACTGCTACTACTATTACTACTACTACTACTACTACTACTACTACTCCTATTACTACTACTGCTGCTACTGCTACTACTACTACTACTACTACTACTATTACGACTCCTACTACTCCTACTACTATTACTACTACTACTACTACTACTACTACTCCTATTACTACTACTGCTGCTACTACTACTACTACTACTACTACTACTACTACGACTGCTATTACTGCTGCTGCTACTACTACTACTACTACTACTACTACTACTACTACTACTACGACTGCTATTACTGCTACTACTACTACTACTACTACTACTACTACTACTACTACTATGACTGCTATTACTGCTACTATTACTGCTACTACTACTACTACTACTACCTACTACTACTACTACTTCTCACAATATCATCAATAACAGTAAGAGTGCAACAAACTCATTGATAATGACAATAAGAGAAACACAACCTTAACTATCTAAAACTGTACATACAGTGTACAGTAGCTATATCATCAAGGCTGTCCATATCTGATCACTTTGTCAAATGCCAAATTAATTCTATCACCACAAGCCATGGAAGGTTTAAACTACTCAAATCAGTTTGCAGTAGCTGTATTTCTTTATCTTTACCTTTCTATGTTCTGCCAAGAAAGTATGTTGAAAAAATACAAAAAACATTAACAATTATACAGCATCTTAACCCGTTGAGGACGAGTCCCGAGTACACTCTGGCAGGTGTCAATGGGAAATGCGTGTTGTAGCAAAATCAAACCGTCCTAAACGGGTTAAAGAGCAGAGTTTATGCAAATTATGTAAAATCTGAGGCAGGAATCTGTATTGTATTCATGGAATAACAGAAAATAAAGCAAAATCAGTCACCCCTTCCCCCCACCCCCCACCCCCAACTCACCGGTATTCCAGGAAGACCTCGTGACCCATTGAATCCAGCGCTGTATTCTGACTCCAGCTGAGAGGTGAGGTTCGCTATCTCTTCCAAGAACTCTTCCTCCATGAGCATCTCCCCTGGCTCCCCCTTCGGTCCCTGAGGGCCCGGGGCACCCGATTCGCCGGGCAGTCCCGGTTTACCGTCTGTCCCCGGTTGGCCGGGGAGTCCCGGTTCTCCCTCGGGTCCTCGAGGGCCCATGGGGCCGTGGGGGCCGGGCAGGCCGGGCCTTCCCGGGGGGCCCTGAAGTGAATGAAGGGGAAACATTCATTTGCACTACTTTTACCCATGAATATCTACTACATACACATTGTACAATGTACATGGACTTCTCATAAAGTCATTATTTGTCTCCTTTCCTGTTATATTCATCACCAGCTTCTGTTTCACTAAAGACAGTACTAAATTCATACTGAGAGGGCGCCGTGTCAGCTGCAGCCGTACTTCAAAATGTGTCCTGGATTTGTCTTGGTTATCACCTAATATCCAACTTTCTGATACGCAACTTGTGGATGTTATAGTTATGTGTTGTTCCTCAGATCTCGTCGTTTCACGTAAGTCATCAAAATTTTGTTTTCTGACGACTTTTGTGGAAAACTATGTCTCCGCTCATCACGGCACTAACATTGCTAACTACATACGGATGCCTGATGTTCAGCCTGCCCGAGAGCTCCCGGTACTCAGGCCGTTTAGGAACAGTGATGGTCACCCAGCACTGGGGTCATTCGATTTCAATAGGCCCCCCGACACCTATAAGATACACAGTAGACCAATTGCACCTATTACGTAACGCATCAAAGCCAAGGCTACCCAATGATGCGTATATAGCAGCGAAGGAATGCGGGATCTTTAGATACCGTGGCCGCCGTGGCGGCTCGAACACAAAGAGACCAATCAAGGTTATACATCGGGACAGACCTCAAAGGATCGCCACAGCGAACAATGATCATGGCCTTCGCTCTTCCTTAATACGTGTCGTGACAAATCGAAACCGGTGTCAGCATGATCTAACATTCCCGTCGGTGTACTTGTGTAACCCGCGGTCACTGAATAACAAACTTGATGAATTCGAGGCTGTTATCAAGGACCTGGATGTGGATTTGTGCGCCGTCACAGAGACATGGTTCAAAGGTGATCAACCGGAACACTCCTTTACGATAGATGGTTATGCTGTCTTCACGAAATCAAGAAATAGCAGACGAGGCGGAGGAGTAGCGATTTACGCGAAGCCTGAATTTAAGCCAGATTCTATCGGTTTCCTATCAGTCCCACCGGAACATGAGGTGGTTTGGATACAACTCCGCCCAAGACGCTTGCCTCGTACAGTGTCGTCCATTTTCGTGGCAGCCGTATATTCACCACCGGCAAATGAAAATGCAGAGGAGCTTGTCCGATACCTGACAGATTCAGTGGATGACATAAAGACAAAACATCCCGACGCCGGAGTCATCATATTGGGTGACCTTAATAGACTTGATATCTCGCCACTCGTCCTTGGAGAACTGCGCCAAGTCGTCAACAAGCCCACTCGTGGAGACGCTATATTGGATCAGATCATTACCAATATCTATCAGTGGTACAAGGAACCTCAAATATCATCTCCTCTTGGGCGCGGTGGCGACCATAACGCAGTGGTATGGACGTCTAAGTCACCTATCACCAACCAGACTAATGCTGTCACAAAGCGGTTGACCAGACCTATGAAAGACTCCTCCATCCGCGGATTCGGCACATGGATTGCTCAGCAGAACTGGGCAAATGTAGCTGAATGTGTTGACACACAACAGAAATGTGATGCCTTTTATGAGACCCTAACCCAAGGATTGAATGACTACTTTCCAACCAGAATTGTCAAACTGCATGGGAGGGACAAGCCATGGATTACTCCACACGTGAAATCCCTGATTCAGCGGAGACAAGTTGCCTTCCATAAGAACAAGAACGAGTGGAGAAAATTACGCAACAAAGTCCAACGGGAAATCGTGAGCGCCAAAGTGATGTTTTATCGCGATCGCGTCCAGAACCTAAAACGCGAGAATCCATCTGACTGGTACAAATTTCTGAAAGTTATGACCTCCCAAGAGAAGAAGGAGACTACCATAACGGTGCCGGGCATCTCATCCTCAGACAAAGCCGGGATAGCCGATGCCGTCAACTGCCACTTTGCAAATATCGCTGACGATATCCCCGAACTTGATCTCTCCAGTCTTCCTGCGTTTCTTCCCTCACCTGTGCCGATCCATCGCGTTCAACCCTGGGATGTTGAAAGGGAATTGAGGCGAATCAAACCTGGCAAATCCGGTGGGCCAGACGATATCCCTGCTCGGATTATTCGGACTTTTTCCGTTGAACTAGCTGAACCATTGTGCGAAGTGCTAAACTCGTCATACGAAAGCTGCTACGTACCACACCAATGGAAGGATGCAATTGTGTGCCCAGTTCCTAAAGAACAATCACCAGCACCTGTGGACAAACTACGCCCTATTTCTCTGACTAACCACTTTGCAAAAATCCTTGAGCTGTTCGTCTACAGACGCGTTATGTCAGAGTTAGCTCCTCAACTTGACCCAAAGCAATACGGAGCACGTGCTGGACATTCCACTACGCATTGCCTGGTTGACCTGATGGACTTCCTCTACAGGAACATGGAGACCGCCGGCCAAGAGATTACTGTTGTGTCAACTGATTTCAGCCGCGCATTTGATCGGGTCGACCACACAATCTTGGTGAGGAAACTCGTGGACTTACAGCTTTCCCCATCGATAATCAGATGGATCTGTGAGTTCCTCACTAGACGTAGATGTCGTGTCCGATACCAAGGAGCGTTGTCACCATGGCAACCTGTCACAGCCGGCGTCCCACAGGGTACTCGTCTTGGTCCTGCATTGTTCCTCGCTCTGATCAATGACGCGTTGTGTGGTGATCTTGACAGCAGATGGAAGTACGTGGATGACATGTCGCTCGCACTGTGCCCTGATCGCTGTTGCAACCCATACAACCGCATGCAGGATGTCCTCACCTCGTTGGAAGATTGGTGTGACAACAATCGTGTGAGGCTCAACCCCAAAAAGTGCAGTGTCATGAGGCTTTCCTTCGGGAAACGAAGCCTCCCAGATTTCGATTTTACACTTTGCAACGAAGTGATGAACGAAGTCACGTCAGTGAAGCTCCTGGGCGTCATGATACAAAGTGATCTCAAGTGGGAGTGCCATGTCCGTACCATGGTATCGCGGGCAAACCGTCGCATGCACATGCTCCGAATGTTGAAATCATTTAACATGCCTAGTGATGATCTTGTGTCTGTGTATATTGGGTTCATTCGACCGCTTCTGGAATACGCGTGCCCAGTGTGGCACTCAGGTCTCACGGTCGCACAGGCAGGTGTACTTGAACGGGTCCAGAAGAGGGCACTGAGGACCATTCTACCGCACTGCAACTACGAGGTAGCACTGGAAACAGCCCAAATCTCCAGCCTAGAAGTGAGACGAGAGGAGTTGTCTCTGAAATTTGCGCAGAAATCGGCAAACTCTGTTCACTTCCAGAAATGGTTTGTGTCGAACGCGTCCTCTCGAAAACTCAGACACACAAAGCGCTACATGGAAAAAAGATGTCGCACTAAACGCTTTGAGAATAGTGCAATTCCTTACCTCACAAGGCTGTTGAATTCTAAATTAATGTAAATTATTTTGAATTGTTATCCCGGGTTAAGATTACTGATAAGTCTCTGTGTGGTGAATGATGACACGCCCCTCATACTCATTCCTTACACTTTTTTTTTCTCTCTCTCCTTCAGCCTTTTACTTCTTTCTTGTTCATAAAATGTCATCAAGGTTATAATTTTTATATCATTACCCGATTACATAATACAAATGAGTTCTATCATGCTATTTTCTTAATGGATAACTTTCCCGATCACGTCACTATTGGACTTCTGAGTAAGGTTGTACATGCATCTATGGCTGTGTTCGCATATGCATACCTATTTGTGTATACACACATTCACATATTCCTTTCTTTATCTCTCCTTCTCCTACTCTATCTTTACTAGACCCCTCATTTACCCATTCTACCCTGGTCTTTCCATCTGTTTTACCATCAGGTGAAAGCCTTCATTCACTCTGTTGTCATTTTGATGGGGCCACCTTCCCTTTCACGTTGTTGTATCTCTTTATTTTTGCAATTTTTAAAGTGTGCGGTCCATGATAATATGTATGTATGCATTTATTACTGTGAAAGCTAAATAGGATATAAATGTGTCATTTTTCATTCTGCATCCCCATACAAACGTCTCCATTTATGTACATGCATATGACTGTGTATGTATGTACAGTATGATTATACCTATATATGCATGTATTACATAAACATCAAAATATTGGTTAGACCCTTTTTTATCCAGTTTGCCTTGTCCTTCCCATCTGCTCCGGCAGGCGAAATTTTTCACTCATGTTATTATTTTGATGGGGCTATTTTTCTGATTATGTTGCTGTTCATTACCGATTATTTTTCTATTTTTTCAATATCTATTAAAATCAGATGTGGTTTATGATATTTGTTTTACTGAGAAAGCTATATGTAGAACATAAATATGTTATTTTTTTTTAACTCTGCCCCCCCCCCCCTTGGAAAGGTTCGTTGTGTGTACATGCAAATGACTGTGTATTTGTGTGTATTGTGTACACCTGTATATGTATTGTATACACATATCTACTTATTCCTATCTTTATCTCTCCTTCTCCCCCTATTCCTCTCGTATCTCTACTCCACATCTCTTCCGTATTGATACTTACGTTGAGAATCACTCTCACAACGTTATCTTTTCCCCATATTTCTGCAAATTCTGAATGGAGAAATATGAAATTTGTATCCATACTTTTGTACAGTTAGACGAATTTTTCTGTGAATTTGATGTTATTTTGATGATGTTTAAAGAAGAATGTGGGTTACGGGGCTTTGGAAGGGTCGGTTGAGAGTGCTATATGTAGGGTATATAAGTCATATGTGATAACTCAGCCATCAGAATGAAATTTTGTTATGAAATGTAAAAACAGTGATTTAATTATATTTGGGGTTGTGCAATCACATTTCGAAATACCTTTTATTTATCAGTCATGTAAACCTGATGTTTTGTGTATGATGTTTTGTAGTTTTAATGGAGTAGAGGCAAATCAGTCGTCACAGTATTTTTTGTGTAATTCTGTTTGTTTTGACAAATGCGGAATATGTTCTTATCTTGCATAATGCTCAACTTATTGATTTCTGTAATTATGATATTTTCCCACTTATTTCTATCACACGTGTAAATGCTTTATTCTGTAATTGTCTGAATGTTTGAATTTGTATGTACATATTTTATGTTATATTACACGCAATTTAGCCCTTGGGCTACGAGATGTGATATGAATAAATAAACCTTTCAATAAAAAAATAATAAATAAAAAAAAATAAATATATGCCATCAGCGTCTGCTTTCAACCCAAACTGTATCTTCTAAAGCGGGTCATGTGCACTTGTTTTCCCCAAGATATGATTAGCTTTGATGCAAACTTCCTCACCACAAGTTTCATTGGTGAAAAGTTCAATCTATGAATGCCAATATAGAAAAAAGGAAAACAATCAAATGCATGGACAATGTCAAGTAGAACAAATGATGTATCAAAGTAACAGACAGAATTCCAAGGTACGCTTTGCATTACTGGTAGGTAGGTTGTTCATCATCAACAGCATCAAAATATATTTCACGTCACTTATGATCTGATATGCTAATACAAAGGCCATACTAGAACAACTCCTTACAAGTTTAAAGAGAAACTTACCGTGACTGGTCCAAGTCCAGACCCCTCTGTCAAAAATCCCTGGGAATGACAACAGGTGAAACACAGTTTTAAAATGTAAAAAAAAATAAATAATAATGATAATAGAGTGACTAAAACAAATCAGGCCACAATTTACTATAAACAACCTACCAAACTTGATTCCTAAAGTTCAAAAGTGGTTATTGAGGGGTTTCAGTGATTTATTGCTGATGTATCATACATTGCAATCTTAATTTTGTATCGAGTGTGCAATTGTGTATCATTACTGATTAACTGTACATAAAATGTATTTTGTTTTGTTCTCATGGAGGGCTCCTTTGTAAATCAGTTCTTTGAACTGGAAAGGATGCCCTATGAAAACAAAATAGAATAAATAAGTAAAAAAACCCTACCAACTACAAAAAGTAAGTTTCGGCATTATCTCACAGGTTTAGAAAGTTGGTGAAAAAAGGGGGGGGGGGGGGAGTTTGGAAAGTCAGACCATACCGATGATCCTGGCCCAGGTGGTCCAGGTAGTCCTGGCTCTCCTTTAGCTCCTGTCATACCCTGTGGTCCTTGCTGACCAACACCAGTTTCACCCTGAATTACAGAGATGAAGAGATAGATAGACAGATAGGTAGGCAGATAGATAGGTAAATAGATACAGAAATAAAAGATAAGTAAATAAGTACATAGAGAGAGAGAGATATAGAGAGATAAAAAGATAGATAAGTAGACAAATAGGTAGATAAATAGGTAGGTAGATAGATAGATAGATAAGTAGATAGGTAGAGAGAGAGAGAGATAGAAAGGTAGGTAGATAAATAGGTAGATAAATAGACAGGTAGATAGATAGGTAGATAGAGGGAAAGATAGATATAGATAGATAGATACATAGATAGATAGATAGATAGATAGATAGATAGATAGATAGATAGATAGATAGATAAAGAGATATGTAGATAGATACATAGATAGATAGGTAGATAGATAGAGAGAGAGAGTGAGAGATAGATGGGTAGATAGATAGGTAGATGAATAGATAGGTAGACAGAGACAGACAGATTGATAGATAGACAATAGAGAGATAGGAATATTGATAGATGGATGGATATATTCATACATAGAGAGGGAGATAGAAAAAAAACAAAGAAGTAAGAAACAGACTCATTGCTTTCAAATCCAATTAATCATCAGAAAATTAAAAAAAAGCTCAGCTGGCTTTGCCTGTACGCAGTGAGTTGATGTACTTGTAGACATCTATTCCCCATTTGCCATAAATTTTGGCTTGATTTATTCATTTTTGTGCAGTACCGCATACATGTATATACATTGTATACTAAGCCTCATCACACTCAATCATAAATTCAGTTTCTACACAGTAGATTCAATAAAAACAATTCATTGTATGTCTGCAACTGCATAGTGTTTACGGAGAGTACAGAACATACAACATGTTCTTTGAAGAAAATTAATATCAAAGCAGTGACATCGATTTGCTCCTTTGATTTAATCAATTCAAGCTATCAAACAAAGACCACAATGTAGAAGAATAAAAGTAGTGTGCTAAAATGTATTATGTATAACTTAAGCCTACGAGGGTATACCATTATTTTCTCCTTTTTTATTTATTGTAATTCTTTCTCTCAATGAATAAAACTGTAAAATCAAGTGGTGGAGCAAGCGTGAGGATATCATTCATTACCTCAAGATCAAGAGTAATAAAAGAAAAACAACAAGTATTACATAGGTTAAAGTAACAACATACCTTTTCTCCTTTTGGTCCAGATTCTCCCTCTAGACCTGGTGCTCCAATAGGTCCCTACAGCAGTACCAAGAACATTAAAAAAAATGCATTATGAACCTGTTTAGCACCTCTTTTGAGCTAAAGGGCAACACAGTCTTCACACACCAAGTTCACATATTTTGCTCATATGCACAAACTCGCCTGAACCAATTGATAAATTCCTAAATGCCACAGAGCAATGAAAGCTTCAGCTGCCATTCCATTCCTCAAGCATGTACATGCAGCTTTCATTGTCTTGTGATTGAATAACAGTGCTCCACATGATGTTTTTGTTTTTGTGGGTTTTTTTCATAATAAATTTTTGATATTCTGTCTGCAAAAGTCATGCCTCCCAGACCTGGACAATAACATAGCTACTGGCCATTTGTAATAAAATAACCACAGCTTTGTCATAAAACTTATTTGCTTTGTCATAAAACTTACATAAATTTACTTTGAATAGCTTTGTCATAGAACTTACATCACTGAAAAGGTTGGAATTTTCTCTCCAATTTTGTTCATTGCATGTCTGGCATAAAATTTTCTGTGAAAGGTTACATGGCCTTGAATAACAGAAAGATTTCCAAAAGTGCTTGTGTGTTGTGGTCTCATAATAATGTGGCACATAGGGGGTTTACACTGTGGCACAAATAGAGTTCAGCACAAGAAAGCATAATGGAGGGCAGATTGTCAATATCAAATTCTATCTAAAATTCTCGTATGTCTAACACCAGTAACCAATCACATACTATTTGTCAAACCATTCTCCCTCCTCCTTCAGGATCATCACACATACCTGAGGCCCAGGGTAACCTGACATGCCCTGCTCTCCCTAAAAACAAAAACAAAAACAAGAGAAAGAGAAAGGAAAACAGATCAAGAAATTATGTTCAGGCATTATCATATCTGTTTTTTTTCACAATGAGCCAACTTCATTTTGATAAAGAAATCCAAAAAAGTATGATCAATGTTTAACCTGTTGAGAATGGGCTGAATTTGCCATAACAGGCATTTCCCATAGACACCTGCCTGAGTATAGTCGGGAAAAGTCTTCAAAGGAGTAATTATGACTTTATTCACATTCAAGGCAAATGTGAATGGAACATACATATATACACAAACCATTGGAGCATGATCCAAATACACACTCATTTTTTTCCTCCCTATTTCTACTTCAGTGATGAAATAGGTTGTGTTGACACTTATAACCTCTTGCCCACAATAAACCTAGAAAGCCCTGTAAAATGTCTACTGGGATTTCAGAATCTTGTAAGGAACAATAAAATGATGCATAGTGATTTCAAAAAGTTGTGCTTCATTTGGATATTAAGAACACACACAAAAAAGAAAGGAAACTTCACCATTATCATTTATTTCAGCCACTCATTTTTTTCCTTAAAAAAACAAACAAACAAAATAATCCCCCCCGGAAAAAAAAAAATCTAGAAAACTGGTAGGTCAAGCTGAATTTCAGAATTGCAGATGAAACAAGAAAATTCTCCACAATGATTTTACAGTTATTTTCATCTAAGAAAGAAAAAGTGAAAAAAAGCAAATTTCATCCCCCTCTTTGTTTTAAGTCATTCCAAACAGTAACCTGGTGGCCTATGTACCGTAAAGTTCCGTGTATAAGACGCACTATTTTTTCGTCGGAAAACATTGAAAATCGGGGGTGCGTCGTATACACGGGTACAGTCGAATCACGGAAAAAAATCCGTCATGCACACCCAATTTTATGAGGCCAACTTGGGGCCATGTATGCCCATCGACGTTTGGAAGGTAAGCAATCACTAAAACTTACAGATAAATGAGCGATCTTTCAATCTGGACACACACAAAAGCTGCAAATACGAGATAAACTTACATCGGCCTTGTGCAGTAACGATGTATCAATCTGGCCACAGACAACACTTTACAGCTGTAACAGCACTGCTGTATGCTACCGATGTTAGTCTACCAAGCTACCAACAGCCAACCTAGTAGCTGGAATACGTGATGTACAGGTATCATTGCTAAATTACCGATACGGTAAAACTTATCAATGTACTAGTATCAATATGGCCATAGACAAAATCTGTAAAATACGGATTAGGATCGACACTATGTCACCGTAAATATGAACGATGTGTGAAGCATGCATGCATATCCATGTCGTTCGTTTGCTCTTCATTTCACGAGGCGAGGCCAGCTGGAATAGCATAGCTACACTGTAGCTGCTACACTGTAGCTAGCTAGCTAGTGTATAGCAAGCCTTTGGCAAAGGCAGCAGCTGCAGAGAGAGGCTTTTGCAATGGACTCGCGTGCACACAGCGATCGGATCGAAGCGCGCTTGCCCATTGCGCGCTGTGTGTGCAAGTCCATTGCTCTCTGTGTGCGTGTGCTGAAATTATAGCGAGCTGCCTTTTGCAAAAGGCTAGCACTGTGCATACAAGCATGGTACAAGAGATACACATGTTACTGGTAATCCCTCCGGGCGAAACAACAGTGAGTGTAATTACCGTACGCACCGTACGTCTTGCCGTATGATCCCTCTGCTACACTTGTTGATGTTTTTCTTATTTTTCGTAATGAACCTTCCAGTCTGACATGCGTCAATGTGCTAGACACCCTCTGCTATGTATGACAGCAAAGATCGTACTGTACATTCATGAGTACGATATGCATGACACATGTACCATGATTGAAAGGCGAAACAATAGCAAGTGAGTACCGAGACAGGTCTCGCATTTTGCGTCTTCCATATTTTGCCGATGTCCGATGAATACCGTTAAAAGAAAGTATAAAAGGAAACGAAAAATAGAGCAAATACATGCTGCATTCTAGGGAAATTTTGAGCTGAAATAATATGTATGACACACGCACTATTTGCGTGGAAATTTTCGTGTGTGTTTTTTTTTTTTTAATTTTAGGTCCGAAAGTAGGGGTGCGTCTTATACACGGGTGCGTCTTATACACGGAACTTTACGGTATTAACTTTATGGGTATTTTAGAATTTCAGTATGGAATGGGTTAAACAGCTCACCTTCTCTCCCTTGGCCCCAGTGACAGCCATGATGGTAGGTGATGGACCAGGGGGACCCGGAAGCCCAACACCTGGAACACCCTGAGGAACAGTGAAGGAAAGAGGAGCACAAATCAAACTCTAAACTCTGATATTTAGATATTAAGATATTCAAATATCTAAATATTTAAGAATTTAAATATTTAAATATTTAAATATTTAAATATTTGAATATCTAAATATTTAAATATTTAAATATTTAGATATTTAGATATTTAGATATTTAGATATTTAGATATTCAGATATTTAGATATTTAGATATTTAGATATTTAGAAATTTAGATATTTAGATATTCAGATACTTAGATATTTGGACATTTAGATATTTAGATATAAGATGTTTAGATGTTCAGATATTTAGATATTTACATGTTAAGATATTCAGAAATTTCAAAATTTTGATATTTTTAAATTTCAATATTTCGATATTTCAATATTCTTATATTTTGATATTTAGATAATTAGGCATCTTTTGTAAACTCAGTTTTTTATTAAGTTTTTTTTTCTTTCAATTCCCGATGCAAACTGTTTTTTTTAGTCTCATTTTTTTATTTTCAACAAATAATATTTCGCTTTGTCTGATGTATTGAGTTATGTTTATCGTTATGATTGCTATCTACTACGTATTCATTTACAGGGCCCTTTAAAAAACAATACTAGATTACTGAGGGGCCATCCTGTATAAATGAAATGAAATAAATGGTAATAAGTAGCTTGTACACTTCTAGGGAGAATTTCCATTATTATTATTATTATTATTTTCATCTGTGCATGTGTATGAGCGATGTGTGCAATCATTTGATAAAAGACAATGAAAAGGTGTCCTCTGAATACTAGCTCTCACATGAGATCTTTGTCTCACTGTAAGCTAACTGACTTCATTTATTTTAATTCAATGAAATTTCATTTCCAGCAAAAAAATATAGCACAAAATCATAAGTACAACTACATGTGTGATTGTCAAAATAGATCAAAAACTCTCTGGTGGTTTTCTATGAAAGAATGTAACTAAATGTAAAATATACAATCAAACAGTGTCAACATTTTGTGAAAGAATCCACTTTACTCGAAATTCATGGAAGATTCTAAAAAAAGTGTTGTTTATTCTGTGTAACTTGTATCTTTGTTTGCCTTAAATGAAATCATATTAACAAGGATACTGTATATTGCTGTACTTAACATTATTTTAGCAAATATTACCATAGGAACTTTCAGCTCCTTATTCTGTGTCATCTTTCCATGTTGATGACCTCTTTCTTGGCCAGTTCATTTTGACAAAAGCTACCAACTGATTAAGTCATTTTACATCTCTTATTTGTTAATATTGAAAGTAACCTGTAATATTTCCTCATGAATCTACTTCAATATCCCTCCCCTTTAAAAAAAAAATGTTAAAAGTTGACAACCTTACATTTAGATTGCTTTCAAGAAGACAAAAAAAAAAAGAAGACTTACAAGCATTTAAAACAAAAAAACATGTTTTACCGGTTCTCCCTTCTGTCCATCTTCTCCTGCATCACCCTGTTCACCTTTGACCCCCGGGTCGCCAGGTGGGCCAGCAACCCCTGGAAGTCCCTCCTGACCCACTGGACCAACTGGTCCAGCATCACCTGCATCACCTGTGGAATGACAATTTATCATTTAATATCATTTATCATCCATATTTTGTTCTATAATGGCGGTGTCATAATTCCCATTGGCTGGACAGTCCATGACATTTTAACTGACACCTATAAAACCATGTTCCTGTCATTACTGACTAGAAATTATTCCCAGGGTCACATCATATGCCCTTCTTAATTTACCCAGGGTACCATACATCATGCAGCGGGATTCAAACTCTGCATCATAGCTGCAATAAAGTCAACAGTGACAATTCCCACAAAACACTGCATTCTTTTGCTGTGAAAAGCTCTGAGGATGCAATATCAGCATTCTAATATGGAGACGATGCAACTGTGAATTATCAATACCGAGCATGACGGATGCTATAATGACAATGTACAACTCACAAGCATTATTTTCATTTTCAACCATCAAAGTACAGAAGAGAACACTTTGATAATTTGTCATGACTGAAGAAACATGTGCTGATCCCTATCGAAAAATATGCATACAACTGTAAGAATACAGGTAAATGGTAACTATGGCAACAATCTGTTTGCAACCTTTCCTTTTCAAAAATGAACTACACAGCAAGAATAGATGTTTCTTACAAATGTCAAGATTCTGCAAAGAAAGGTATGAATGGATGAAAGTGATGATAATAAAAATGCAGGAGCAGATATGAAAACATCAAAAAAGATGAATGATATTACAAAAAAAAAAGTCCCAAAAAGTTCAGGAGCAATGATACAAAGTGGAGATGACAGTTGGTTGAATACAGTTCATGAATGCCTGATTGAAGAGAGAGAGAAAAAAAATGGTTAATCTTTCTGCTGGTTTGGATAAAATATGAGATGGGCAAATTTAAGACATGCTAATGTTAGGACAATAAGAACAAACTAAAAGTGCCACTGTAAAAAACAAAATGTAGATAAGTACTTTTGCAGTTAACCGTGTCTACTGCTACATGTCGGGGAGATTAGCTGTAATTCTAACTGGATTATACTTTGCTGCAGGTTAGTGTTATGCATTTCATTAAAAATAAGATCAAAATCACACAGAATACTGTATACGCTATAATTTTCGCGTACATAAATTTTCGCGAATTGCCGATGTCACACATTTTCGCGAGTGGTTAAATTCGCGATTGGGGGACCAGAGAAAGTATGAAGTGGCAAAGAAAGTGTGAATTTTCAACTTACTAGCATATAAGAATGATACTAGTTATACACTGCATGAAAAAGACTTGCCAAACTCTGCGAACTAGTAAGTTAGAATTCAACATTTTTGAAGTGGTTAAGTCCATCGCGCTAGATTTCTGACGAGTGGTCCCCTTGCGATAATGGATTGGCTCTCTACAGTATTCGTAAGTAGACGTGGACGTGCGTAAACAAGCTTAAAGCCAGTATGGTCTGTTCGGTAAGCCGTGACATGGTATTCTAGCACTGAAATGTTCGTATCATCAAGGCAAGGGATTCATTTTGGAAGGTAATATTTTCGCGTGTTGTTAATTTCGCGAATAGCTCCCGACTCGCGAAATTCGCGAAAATAAAACCCCCGCGAAATATATAGCGTATACAGTAGTTAATCACCAAAGCTGACAAATGACAAACAGTCCAATTTGAAGCCACTGTGGTAAGATGCATTTCTTTAATTTTCAACAGATTTTGCAGAGCAAGTAGTCAAGGGGGGGGGGGGGGGGGGGGGGGGGGGGAGCAACTCTGAGACTTACTGTAATACATAATGCATAAATGAGGGATAGGCCCCTATAGATCCATCACATGGTATCCGTAGTTCTGCTAAGTCACCAGCATCAGCAGAAGGGGAAAATTTGTTGACTTGTTAACAGCTGCCATCATAATTTTTTTATCATCAACTTTTTTATTGATGAAATATTTTTTACTCTGTCAACTTTTTTTTTAAATGAAATACTTTTTTTCACTCCATAAAAATATAGACAAATAGATATTCAAATGGTGAGGAATATATGAATGTTACAGCACACCTTTCATTGTATTTCTTTTTGTATTTGTTTGTTTTGTAGAACAGGAATGCAAGCTGAATTGCGAGTCAGAGAACATGCCCGTGAGGGGGAGGGGAGGTGATCAATTCATTCAAGGTATAGATGATTCCATTTGCTGGAGGGGACATTTGGGACGAACATTAGGCTGAATGAACATATGCATTCTTTGCAAACTTGATGTAATGGTGCGTGAAACTGACATGCTAAAAGTCAAGAAACAAGTGCTCTTAACCGCACATCAGTTTGTGAGGGGGTAAGCAAAGACACCGTGGCCCCTTTTTAAAGGGTGGAGCTCTAGGGGTGATGCGATGACAATGCTCGGGGTAATTCAGACAAGGTAAATGGCTGTGTGTCGGTCGTCTGCACAAAACACTGCTACCACCAATGCTTGGGGGAATGCATTCATAATTCATATCATCTGTGAATCAACAATGAAATAATTGTCAGGCAAAGGTGATGGCTCATACTTTGCGGGAGGATGACATTTTACGTCGCAAAAATATTTACATTGCCTGCAGAAAAAAAAAATGACATTCACAATACTTACATCAATATTTGGCATCCAGTCAATCTAAATTCTATCTGACAGGAATGCTTTTGTCACTATAGAGAGGCATTGTGTGCAAATGGTGTGAAACATGAGAAGAATAAATGCCAGAAACTTTGCAGAAGTAACATTTTTGTTGACGCCTCGAAAGATGAGGGCAAGTTCAAAGGTCGTCAGACTTTGAAATTCAGAGCAACATCGTCAGAAGCAACAGCTTTGTTCATTTAGACCCCGTTTACAGTGCGAGGCTCGGCCGCGGCTCGGCCGCGGCCGAGTCTACCTTCATTTCAGTGTAAACGCGCAAAAGGCCAAATGCGAGGCCTAAATTGGCCTCGCATTTGGCCTCGCTCTGGAGGTGGTCTCGGCCGCGGCCGAGCCGCAGCCGAGCCCGACCTTTTCTCAGTGTAAACGCAAACTGGGCCAAATGTGCGGCTGATTTTAGTCTGGCTTCCAAACCCTCTACCTGTACTACTTTGCTGTGCAGGATATTAACCCCCTCAATGTCAAAAACTAGTATAGTTTAAGGTAGTTTTGTCCTGCAAAGGATTTTTTCCTTTGGCAAATGCCTTTGCCCGAACGGTGACTTTGTCGCCACAGAATTCATTTGGCAAAGGGTCTGAAAACCAGACAATACCAAATTGGGTTTGTCTACAAGAAGAGCGCCACTACGACAAAATATTGAAAGGTTTGAATCAAAAGCGTGGCCGAGCCCGGCAGTGTAAACGGACAAAATTGCGGGGCCTGGCCTCGCAAATGAGGCTGGGCTCAGCCGCGGCTCGGCCCAGCCCCGCACTGTAAACGGGGTCATTGAGAGATGGTTGCAATTTAGTCTGATGCATCCTAGGCCTCTTCAGAATTGGTTTAGGTAAATTCTACAATGGTGAATGCAGCAACCCTGTACTCCCTAGTTGTTGTTGTTGTTATTTTTTTTTTTGGGGGGGGGGTGGGGGAGTGGATTTTATGCAAGTATGATGAATTCCAGGTTTGTGTAATTGATTGTCTTGGAATGGGAAATGACTCCTCACAGTCACATCATATTCACAGGCTGAGCTTGCGATGATAGGAACAGATTTTTGTTTGATACAAAAAGCCTTGTAGTATAAAACCTTATGGAGATTTGCAATATCTTGCAAGAACCTATGTATTTAGCTGAGAGCAACGACGGTTGTCAAAAACTTCACATCGACTTATATCTTTCCATGGGGACTGGAAATTTCTTTAATTGGTTTGTATTAAAAAGACCCAGGGTTGCTAGAGGGTGATCTTTGTCCATGGTCCAAAATATACTGGACGGACATGCTCAGTTTTATTCTTCACTAGAAGATTAAAGAGAGAGAGGGAGGCTTCTTGTGACCTGCACCATCTGTAAGCGATTTATGGATGTTGTTTTGCAATCAGCCCGTAATGACTTCTGGATGTGTGAGGATTGCGAGAAGGGGGCAGTGATGCGATGATGAAATGAAAATATGGATGATGACCTCGGAGAAGAAGAGAAAATGATGTGCCGATGGGGGAAAAAAATGATAATGATAATGATAGTGAAAATAATAACAATAACATGAGGCTGTACATAATACAAACTCACCTTTCGGGCCCTGGGGCCCTACTGGTCCCGATGGTCCCTGGGGTCCAGTTTCACCTAAACAGGGGGTGTTAGATATACACGGACGGGTGGAGGGACACAAAATTAACAACACATGGCACGATGCTGCCTTCAACGATACAATTTTTACCTTCTTTGATCTGAAAAGGCTTTTTCAGTCCTTCTTGCTCAAACAGTTAAAGACATTCAAAGCTAGCTTTAGTACTACAGTAAATTATCTGGCACAATACATAAGCTTGACAGGTCAAAACACAAATTATACTTGGTTATAGGTGATTAGTAAATTTTTGGCCAAAAGCAACATAGTATGAAATGCCCGAGGTAAATCACAAAACTTTTATCTATGGACTACACATGAGATATTGGTTTAACACAATAAAAAAAAACCAAATATGTATCAGTAGGTCATATAATCTTTCATACACTATTTCTAAAGAAGTCCTAGGAAGCTATGTTTCTGGTAAGAATTACTGCACAAAAATATAAAAAAAAAACACATAACTACTCATCAGACCTAAAACATTCAAGCAACAAACTAATAAGCACAGTAATTTGCAAAATTAACTTCCTAAAACTCCACTTCTTGACTTCTATACTAAAAAAGCAATCAGTTATATCTTTGTTGACAGCTATCCAGTCACAGTGTGATTATATTTTGTGGTAAGTAAGCACTACAGATACACTCCAAGACATTGGAGCACTTTGATTTTTAATTGTGCTGACGCTAATATACATCTGACTATTTTGCAAGTATTAGTGGCATTAAATCAAACGGACGAAAAAAAAAATCCAGCCAACCTTCTAATTGACTAGATGTAATGTATCAGCTGTTATTTTTGCGAGGGTTTAATTTTCACGAACTTCATGAATCACAGTTTGACCCGAATTTAACAACAAAATGTCACCATGCACTAAGGTATTAGTGTGGTTATGAAAGCCTCTGTGTCAATTTGCAAAATCTTGTGAAAATGTCTGTGACCTCTTCATTCATTTGTGAAAATAACAGCGCATACAGTAGTTTGCTACAAGGAACATTGACCGGCTTATTAGAACTGTCATTGCCACTATGTAGGGTACAGCTGTATACATGCTACAAACTGACCTTATAAACCTACTTCAAGTACTGTAAAAGTGAAAATTTTCGCAGTGTTCAAACTTTCATGCATTTTGCACAACCAGAAGCTAGTGTGAAAATAAAAGCACACAAATATTTTTGCTTGCCATATGTTTCAGTAGTTGATGTCTTGATTCCGTGGAGTTATGAAAAACACGTGTAACTCTTCTTAACTGGTCGAGCGCGAAAAATTAGTCACGCAAAAATATCCATGACTCATCCAATGCATCAATGACTCAAATCAACTGTTGGACATATCTCTGCTTGACCATTATTCACTGACGAAAAGTGAGCTCTCACCTATACTGCTAGATATATTAGAGATAGCCCTTCTCCCCCTCCTCTGTATCTTTGCCTTGCTCTATAACCTATTTTAGCCTTCACCAAAGCATCTCTTGCTGGAAATCTATGAGTGTTAAGAATTAACATCTGGAGTTCTCACCTAAGATGCCCTGTGGTCCACTTGGACCAGGACTGCCTTGGAGACCCTGCTCTCCCTTGGGACCAGGTTCCCCTTTGGGCCCAATCTGCACAACAGGGACCATGGGGGGTGCTGTGGTGTCCATACCCCCAGATGACTGGGTTGGGGATGAGAGACCTAGCGCGATGTCTATTGTGGGGGCTGGTGTGGGTCTTGTGACATTGCCTGACTTTACACCCTGTGTAACACCACGTGTTACGCCCTCTGTGATAACATTTGGGATGCCCTGTGTGACACTCTGGGTGACAGCTGGTGTAGCCCCTTGTGTAGCACCATGTGTTGCACCATGTGTAGCACCTTGTGTAGCACCTTGTGTAACACCTTGTGTGATGTTTTGTGTACCAGCACCTTGTGTGACACCTTGTGTGACACCTTGTGTGACACCTTGTGTGACACCCTGTGTAACACCCTGTGTCACACCCTCAGTGATTTCAGGTTGTCTCTCAGATATGATGCTTGGGGTGGGGCTTGGTTTGTCAGCTGAGACTGTTTGCACAAGTGGTGGTTGGATAGTGGCGGGATACTGTGGTGAAAAAAAAAAAAGAAAAAAAGTATAAGCATGTTCATTACATCTTGTGCACAGTGGTACTATGAGCTACCACAAAGAATATGACATTCTCTAGAATTAAAAACCAAATTTTTAAGCATTTTGTCTTTTTCATGCACTTGAATGACAAATATACACATATGTGGTACAACGTGTACTGATGTCATTACCTTTGAATTCCCCCTGTGATCTGTATATTATAAACTTCTATTCTACAGGGTACTTTATTTCTTTACTGCATGAACAGCAACCACGAAAAATCATTTCAATCACAAATTCTAATGTCACTGGCTCCAATTCAAGGAAGTTTTACAGTCGCAAAATGTTTCAGGTTTTGGAGTAGTCTTCTCATGTCCATTTCGTATAGTATTACTTTGTGAGACCATGTGGGAGATGGTACATATTACAAAAGGCATACTCCAGCACTACTTTGTCATGTCCACCAGCCGCTCTGAAATTTGAACTTCTGACATCCGACATGAGCGGGTCTAGTCCAGATACCGAAACACTCTTCTGTCACTCATCCCTTGGGTAATACTATGTACTTCCACTCCCCCCCCCCCCCAACCTTCCCGAGATATAATGACACGCACAGATGTGAGATTGTATGCTCTGCACTCTTCTAGTGCCTGCGGTATGAATGGTTCGAGTAACTCCCTTGGTCACTGGCTTTGTTCACACTACTCTCATGGGTTGCATTCACATTGACGATGAAATACTGCGGTATATTGGAAAGGGATTGCAAATACATCACAAAATACATCCATCACAAAATATGACGGTTTTGGCAGTGGCAACTGAAACTTCGCCTGAAATACAGGCATTATAGGAATGTGAGATTTGAGTGAGAATCATGTCACGAAATACAACCATTCGTAGAGTGGTGTTTTTCCTCATGTAACCTTTACAAACTATGTGTCTTTTCTCACTGGAGATATATGTGCATGTGCAATACCTACTAGAAATACCACAGTATTTCATGAATGAGCACAGTACCCAGCGAATAGCTCCAGTATCTGCCACTGTGGTACATGTATTTCGCCAATGGGAACAATACAAACAAATTATCACTGTATTTAAAACTATGGTAATTTTGATATGAATGTACCTTATAATGGCACAAGTTACGACATAATTTTTCATCAAATGGTTATGATAGGTCCAGCATGAACCCTAAAGGTATTCTAGTACAATGTATCTCACAGAAAAAGGGATAAGTATATATTAATGTGCCAAAGGGCAAAACCTCATGAGGTTTATGACTAAAGGTGAAATTTTCCAATCATTTCTCTGTCTTTTTTCATCCACTTTCTTTCTGTTCATTCCTTCAAGATAGGCAACACAACATTAGCGCTTTTTTTTTGTGTGTGTGCGTAGACTATCACTCTTTCTGTGTCATCTTTCTTGAGCATCATGCATGTGCAGATAAGATCTCCTTATGCCTTGTGCCTCTCACAAGATAAGAGTTGGCTCATTATGAATCCTCACTAATATCATTATCATCTTGGTTTAAAAAAAATGCTGTTTAATCACTTTTTGTCTAAATTCACATACTGCCAAACATAGATGCAATATATAGAATTTCTGATGCACCTGTTTCTTTTCTCTTTTTTTTTTTTTTTGGTTTTACACTGCATCTCACCCATGATCTAGATTGCTCTCGATGCAGAAAGAAAGTCTTGTTGATACAATGTTTCACCATTTCAACCTTGCTACCATGAAACACATTTATCCCATTCTTATTCTCTTTGACAGAGTTCAACAATTACATTCCCATCTTCAGTAGATTAAAGTCAAGTAATCGCAGCCATAGAGATCCAAGCACACTTGCCCCATCCTGATACTCTTTGGCAGCGATCAACAATTACATTCCCATCTTCACTAGATTAAAGTCAAAGGATTTCAGCCATGCATAGAGATCCAAGTGTTAACACTTCCTTGCCTATCTGCAAAGAGATTTATTGTAAGCATATGAACAATCCTGCTATGGCGTAACATATACCCCACGAGGGTCATCCGGCCTGTCACATATAAACTTAAGGTCCATCATCTCCATTTGCCTCCCTACCCCTTCCAGGGAGAAAGGACAGGGGAAGCTCTACCCATATTAGACAGTATCAATGGGTGGGGGGGGGGGGGGGGGTGAGAAGGATGGGAGAATAAAGAGTCTAACATTGACATCCTGGAGCAGATGCTTTCCCTGATAAGAAAGAAATGTCTCTAAGGCCAATACAAATCATCCTCTAAAGCTACTCAAGCCTCCTGTACATCTGACTGGTTTCCACAGCATACCATTACAGAACATCTCCAGATGAGCCCTACATCACCTTGACAACAAAATGACTCTTGGTCACCATGGCCGTGTACCACACCCACTCACCAGCACAAGAGGAGGTTCGGATGTTGGCATGGTAACGGTCTCATACGGGGTGAAGTATGTGACTGGCATCTCTGGCATGTCAGTGGGTGAAGTTGACTCCCCGCTCCCTGAAATCTGTGAAGGGGTAAAATGGGATTGGTGGGGTGAGAGAAGGAGGAGATGGAGGGGGGAGAGGAGGAGGAGGAGGAGGAAGAAGAAGAAGAAGAGGAGGAAGAGGAGAGGGGGAGGAGGAGGAGGAGGAGGAGGAGGAGGAGGAGGAGGAGGAGGACGACGACGAGGGAGAGGAAGAGGAAGAGGAAGAAGAGGAGGAGGAGAGGAGGAATAGGAGGAGGACGAGGGGGAGGAAGAGGAAGAGGAAGAGGAGGAGAAGGAAGAGGAGGGAGAGATAAAGGAGATGGAGATGATGAGGTAGTGGGAGGTGAAAGAGAGAGACAAAGAGAGGAACATCTGTTAGAGTAATCAGAGATTAGCAGATAAAAATCCAACAACTGATGCAGAGTGTACTCTCTAGGCATCACATCCCACAGATTGCAGTTAAGGAGATGCGAATGGAAATCTTAAAGGAATTGTGCAGGCATGGTCCACATCTTCTTTTAATATCATCCTCACAGTTATTATAGCCAAGTTATTCCCATGACTACTGTTTGATCTGTAGAGCTTTCGATCCAAAAGATAACTTTGCAGATTGTCTCCCATCATTTCATACTCTCTAAAAAAAATTGAGTGAAAATATTCACTCTTGAAGGAGTGAATAAAAAAAGAGTGAATTTAGAGTGAAATTGGAGTGAATTTTGAGTGAAAACGTTCATTTTCACTCATTTTGGAGTGACCTCAGGGATCACTCGAAGATTTTGGAGTGATCCCTGACGTCACTCTAAAACGAGTGAAAATGAACGTTTTCACTCGAAATTCACTCCAATTTCACTCGAAATTCACTCTTTTTTTATTCACTCCTTCAAGAGTAAAAATTTTCAATCAATTTTTTTTAGAGAGTAGGCTGCTAATTCAAAACATCACAAAAGCAGATGGACAGGCCATCACTTTCCTTTTATAATACTTAATATTGACTCTGTTAACTGATTTTGATGGAGAAAATGTTTTAAAATAATTGATGATTTGAACAACTGCCCTGTTTCTAATCTAATTTCATCCGGGTGTGTGTTTGAGATGATATTTCAGATGACTTGTGATCATCAACTGCACCATTCCTTTAACAAGACAGTGACAATTTTCCTGTATATCACAACTGATGAAAATGAAAACAAAAGAACAACAAACTCATCATGTGCATATCTGTGTACTTGCTGAGCAAAGATTTGGCAGAAGGTAATGAGATATAGGTGGCCAGGAATGAAATATATAGAATGTGCAAAATGATAGTGAAGGTGCACAAAAGCAAAATGCAATTAACTCAAGCAAATATGGAGAAAAGCAAGCAGTTGATTGGAAGACAGGTAAATTAAGAGTACACAAAAGAAAATATGGAAAGTTTGACAAATTTAGAACAGTGCACATTTTGTAGAGCATTTGACATTCCAGTATATTCTCACTGATCTCAGTAAATAATAATGTACGAAACCAATCTACAAGATTACACACACATATGCCTATTCAGCCCACAATCATGGAAGTTATCATTGCATCACCGCAAACGATTAAGGACTCCATCAACTGAAGCACAACTAAAAAAATAAATCTTGTACCAAATGTTGAAAGAAATTTCAGGAGTGGAAGACAGCAGCCCAGAATAGCATACTCCTATAAAACCAAGAGGCAAGTAACAAATATCTTATGTTCCTCATTGAAGTAGTACAACAAATTGGATTTCAAACACACACACACACATGTGCACACACACAATATATATATAAACATGATAAATAATACAAAACAAAATTATATTTAAAAAAAAATCTGCGATGTGAATATTTGAACACCAGTTGAAAAGAGATATAGTACCGAAAAACAATACGTAGCACTGAATAATCAGAAATCAAAACATTAAGACATTCAGATCAACCATCAAAATGGTATTACAGTGTATCTACTTTGCTATCTACTAGGATTCATAGCTTTCACAATGATCAATGATAATTTTTGCTTTCTTTGTTGTAACATATTAATATTATGTTACAACAACTTCACGTTCATTCATGTTATTCACTACCAATATCAATATTTTTTTATATTATACAAAATTTTGATATTAGTAGTGAATATCATTTCATTCATCTGCCACGGTCACAGGTAACTACGACGATTTATCAGGAGAAGGACAATCTTGAAAGGTTGAAACAACCTTATGACATTTGGAAATCCAAGAACAGACGGACCACCACAATCATGCAGATATTCAAAGATAAAATGCTGAGATCCACGGGATGTACCTTCCACTTCCAAGTCACATGATGTGGGCTGCAAGAGAAGACTTGTGTTATGGAAAAGCAAGACCCTATCTGAATAGTTCTCACTTGGTGAGGATGGGGATTTAGTGTGGTGAACTGCAGATCAAATCATGTTCAAGGCGGAGATTTCGTGTCCCTATTCCAAGATCAACACTGGGACAGGTGAAGCAAGGGGTTAGGCAAGGGGGGAAAACCGAGATATATCGGGGATGAACACTATTTGGGCGAGATGGGATCGAGTTTTGCCACAGAGATGGCAGAAGGATTTAGGAGATTTGCTTTTTTCGGGGGAAGGGGGACAGAAAAATAGCAGTGCCGCCGCGCTGCAGTAGCACCAAGTTTGGTGCTGAAATTATTGTCACCGCAAGATGAGATGTCACAAAGGATAAAGGTAGGAATGCCAGGGTTTCAAATCACTGCAGTGTACAGAAATAAAAACCCAAGAGGAAAATATTTGATAATGTGTTTGACTTTACCGGTCACATACATGTAATTGATATGACATGCGGTTTAAGGATTTTTTTTGGGCAATTTCTGACTGAGTTTGTGTGAGTGTATGTGTTTGAAAGAGAGAAATTATGACAGAGGAACGGGGAGAGAAAGAGGGTAAGCTACAATTACAGTAAGATGAAAGTATATCTAATGCAGAAGAAAATTGAATACATAAATGTTGCATCATTATACCAGGAAAATCCTCACAAAACAATAGAAGATCACTTTGACAGCAACAAATAGGCAAACTGGAATTTAATAAAATGTTTTTCAACAATCTAAACATCATCAAAAGATGCCCCATGTCTTTTTTGACAAGACATTAAATGCAAAGCCCATAAATGGATTTGCTCCATGCACAGATAGCTAAGCAAAAAGGCAAGTATAGGACCCAAGTACTGTATACGTCATATATTTCGCGAGTCTAAATTTTCACGAATCGGGAATTCCCGACGATTTCGTGAGTGGTTAAATTCGCAATCGTGGAGTCTTCTCCTGAACGGAGAAGTGTACATGTGTACATCATATCCACATCAGGATCAGAGTCAATATTTTCGCGTGTCTTTAATTTCATGAATAGCACCTGACTCATGAAATTCGCGAAAATAAAAACCTTGTGAAATATTTGCCGTATACAGTATATGAAACAATACTGCGAGAGCAATGTAGAGAAATCTGATAGTGTATATTGACATAATACAGGTATGAAATAATCAAATAACTGAACACATAGAGGGTGCACTGAATAAATGTACGTACAGATAGAAAAAAAAAAGCAGTCGAATATAAAAATTTGCTTGTAAATGAGTACACAGGGGTACAGCCAAATAAACAGGAATAAATAATTGAAGTAAAGTCACTAAAGTGAATGAAAAACACATAATTTATATAATTTGATGTCAAGGAAACATAATAATATACATGTATCTATTTAAGAAGTAAAACAAAGACTTACAGGTACAGCAGGGTTTATTTGCACGCACTATACATAGCTGGCATGAAATATTATAATATTTAATACAGGCAATTACCGGTGACACACTATTAAAGGTGATGAAGGACACCTAAATATATTACTAAAATGCACATTTCAGCTGCCATTGTGTGCTGTACAACATTAGCACACAAATATAAATATAGCTCAATGCATGAATGAACTACAACAATGATCTAAATTCCTCCCTCAAAGACACACAAGGAAAAAAAAATGGTTGAGAGCGATGAAATATAATATTCCCTCTAAAAGTGCTGATTGTAAATGAAGTGGTGGCACCTTACAGGGTGTTCAGACACACACACACAAATTGTAATACTACTCTTGCTAGCAGCAACATTATGACCATAACAACATGCGCAGTGGGAAACTGCTCATCAATTCAACACATTCTAAAATGGTCGAGATTAGCATCTGAACAGTCGGATAGCTATACGATGATTCTTTGTACATCGTTTCTTTATTGAGTTTTGCCATAAACTGGTTTGAGTCTGAACAGGGGGATAGAGATAGTTTCTTTCAGTTCTATCGGCACAGAAAATATAATTTTCACACCATGCAGTGTGCACCCATAACCCCTCCCTCTTTGACAACAGGGCTAGGAATACCTTGAGGATTGTGAGATTTGGAGGATTTGGGGAGCAAAGGGGGGCTGAGGGCCAGAATGTGTGAATGGATCCAGGAGAGTAGAAGAGGACAGCAATACCAAAGAGGGTAGCTCTCTGGTAATACTGTACTGAGGGATAAGCCTTCAAAGGAGCAAATTGGGATCATACGGAACACCACAGACCCCTTTCACACTGAAAAGATCTTTCACAGGTGTTTCATACTGAAAAGATTTTTTTCACAGGTGCATCAGGTTATAAGCCTCTATCAAATACCTCTCACTGAAGTGATTGCAAGTGATTGCAAATGAGTGGAAATGATTGCCCAAGAAAAAGAAGAGGCTATAAAATGAAGCTGGAATATTTCACACTGTAAAAAGAAAAGATTCTGAAGTATTTTGAAGAGGCAGAACTTGAAATTGTTTGTGAAAGTAATTTAATTTATATAACCCAGTTGTGGGTCTAGAGATCAGTCCAATAGAGATTAATCTGATTCTAGGTCCATCTATTTGATTGGAAAACGAAAACAAAACATGATTATCATCAAGTTCGCTTGCAAATCTGAAACTCTCCTGTGATTGTAGCATAGGAAGAGAGTGTGTGACAAGGAGAAATCCCCTGGAATTCATCATATCTGACATATCATGTGGGCAGGAGAGCGCAGGGCAGATATGGGGAGTGGGTGGGGGAGTTAGTGTTCTTTATTTATTATGAAACTTTTTGCCAGAGGCACAAAAAGGATTCATAAAAGCACAGAATCTGATAACAGATAACCTTGGTAAACTTGGCATGGACTCATTGCGTGGAACAGTATATAGGATCACTTTATGCATGAAAACACTAAAACACATTTTATATCAAGTTGATACTACCTTTTGTAAAAACATTGTTTGTGAAAAGGTGCTGCATGCACAAACAATCAATGATTAGACAAGGGGATAGGGAGAGAATACAGAGAGTACAAATGAATAAGGTAATATCTGGAGAGCCTTTTAGAGAAGGTGGTATCTATATTACAGAAAATTGCTGACGAAAATAAGTATCATCCGGCTTTTGGAACGGTGATGTACTTGAAGACTATGAAAACAAGAGTACCTATTGTTCATCAAGGACTTAATTGGTACGAGTGAACATATGTGTACAGTGTATCTTTTATGGGATAAAAGGAGTTCCATAGTTGGTATTAGAAAAAAAAAACAAGAACAAAACATTATGAACAACATAGCACTGTTCACCTTGTAAAGGCTTACATGGTAGTCAAATTGCCCCATCCATGCACATGTGTTAGCAATAACCATTTCAAGATGCCTCGGGATCTAGATCAAGACATAGGCGGAATTGGAAATGTCTTTCTTGTGGGCAAAGTTAACCCAGATATGAAACATTAAAGGTCTTTGGCAGTCTTAGCCGACATTCTCCTTTGTTGAGTCATATTATCATGCCCATATTTGTTTCAGGACAAATTGGACTCGATAAATATATTTGTTTTCATCATTTTTGGGGGGGAAATATTAGAACACATCAGATAGGTTTGGGGAAAATCGGACAATCCATCCAAAAGTTGATAATTTTTAAAGTATCTGTGCATAATCATTGCTGGATGAGAGGACTTCTACAGTGTATGATGTCACATGCGTACAACGATATAAGAAAAAGTATGAAGACATTTCACAACATTTTATTTTTTGAAAAAACAAAAAAACAAAAAAAAAGTTTTAGGGATTGATAAAATGGGTGGTTTTGCGTGGTTTAGTTACTAATTGGTTAACTGAAACATCACCCTAGTCTATTAACCCATTGAATATGAGCTGATTCGGCTATGACATACATTTCCCACAGATACTTGCCTGAGCATACTCAAGAGTAGTCGGACAATCGATGCAAAAGTTATGAATTTTTAAAGTTTGGTGTTAGAACTGCTGGGTAAGGAGACTACCAGAGGTTATGATGTATGAGTGGACTGCAATGTAGAGAAAATATAAAGGGAATTCAATGTAAATTCATTTTTCATGAAAATAACACATTCCATCAACTTGGTACTGACATATGTTACGGGTAGCATTTATTCCCCCTGCTTTCTGAAAGCGGTAAGTCAAGTACTCTTTCACCTTGCTAGAAAAGTGAATTTTTGTGGAATTCCTTTGATATTTTCTTTATACTGTTGTCCACTCATACGTCATAACTTCTAGTAGTCTCCTCATCCAGCGATTCCAACACCAAAACTTTAAAAATGCATAACTTTTGCATCGATTGTCGGATTCTCCTCAAACTTTCACTGATATGTTCTACTAATGTTAATGCTTTTACTCAATCCACATTGCTCTTTGGGTTTGCATTCCCTTTAATGGGTCAAAAGAAGAAGAAAATATAGAAAAAAGGAAGCTTCAACTTTACTGTAGGGCCTACTGAAATACTGCCTTAACGTTACTCTCAGTGTGTGTGTATGTGTATGGATGGTGAATCACTCTTGAGATTTATTTGATCTTTTAAACTATTTTAGACTTGATCGAGCATAAATCAGTTTATTTCTCTGGTCCCCTGTGAGATTTGGGCAGAAATCATTCTTGACAGATGATGATGAAGGCCTATTGTTAGCATATTAATGACACATCACACTCCTAACCTGTATATCCACTGATCACACCATCCACAGTGATGTGGAACAAGCCATCCTTGATATACCCCATAAAAGCTCTGAAATGATCTGACGTTATGCCCCTCTCAGGGATACGTAAGGGTTTTTACACTTGCAAATTTTTGCTTAGTCCCGTACCAACGGTAGGGCTAAGGGAGGGCCTTAGCCCCTCCGTTGGTACTGGACTTTCCTTAGCCCACTTTCTGTTTACACTTGTTTTTGCGAAAGTGGGCTAGCCCCACCGATAATCCCGTACTATCTGGCCCTGCAAAATAGCAGGGTTAGCACCGCAATTGTGGTGCCAAGCAAGCGAGTGTAAACAGAACAAAAAAATAATCCGGGGCTAAGCGACGGAGACGAAGTCCGACCCCCCACTGACCAACCAGAAACGAGGTAATCAAGTGCTGCCGGTGCGTGCGTGTACTTGTACAGTGCACAGCCTAATCATGAATATTCATGTGGTTTGGAAAGTACGGGGCTAAGAAATATGAGTGTAAAAAGGTCAGTTTTCTCCTAAGCCCAGGACAAGAGCTTAGTACAGGATTTATTGGCGCATGTAACAAGCTGAAAAAATTGGTAAGGGACTAACAATAGTCCTGGGTCAGAGAAAGTACGGGGTTAAAAAACACAAGTGTAAAAAGGGCTTTAGTAGTTTCTGGATTGCTCCTGAAGCACTCCATACTCCTGCATGAAATGGTCATCAAGTTTTGGAGCATTCTGGAAGTGCACATGCACATTGTGCATATAATTTCCCTCTGAGCTGAAGGTAATCCTAACAGTTACGTCTTTCTCAGCCACTTTGTGTATGATCTTGGCAGTGACTCTTTGTATGAACAATCTGAAAAGGGCACACGTTTAAGTGCTTCAGGACCATTCCTGTGCCAAGTAATGTGTACTAAACCCATTGAGGACAAGTCCTGAGTATACTCGGGCAAGCGTCTATGGGAAATGCCTGTTGCAGCAAAGTTAAAGGGTGTGTAGAGTTCTGGTAGAGGTGATGATTTAGCTTTTAACATTTTGCAAGATATTCAGAAGCCACTCTATAAGATGTCAAAGAGCATGCAATTCTAAGGGGCATCAAAAGTTAATTTGATAAAAATCGGTTTTGAAAAGGCTGATATATCCAAAAACAAGGTGAAACAAAGAGATCCTAATAAAAAGCGTGGCCTGTCGCCTTTTATTATTATCACTTTTTTGGATATCTCAGCCATTTGACAACCAATTTTCATCAAATAAATGCTGAATCCTTCTTAAAATTACATGCTCTTTCATATTTCATAAGAAGTTTCTCATTATCTCACTTGGAATGTTATAAACCTGAATCTCCACCTCAACCAGTACTGTACAGTCCCTTTAAACCATCCTCAACAGGTTAAATGGGGACTTAGATTGACAGCACTTTATGTGTCCACACTCTGCTATTAAAGTTGGCAATAACTTTCACCTCTGGGGACACCACACATTGAGAAGGCTTGCTGCCCTGACTTGGATGTATTCGGGAGTCTCAGCAAATGAATATTCAAAGTGAACGCACGGCCCAAGAGTCTTTATTTGAGTTTTACAGTCACCAACAAGCATATGTACGCTTCGGTGCAAATATCGCTGATGTGCAATAAGTAAGTTGCATTAGTCATGGTACCTATCTACGAAGACAGTGAATAAAAATCAATTCAATTCGACCATTCTTTTATCCTCGCCATACACGTCCTTAATCCTCTCAAAACCCCAAACCTGAAATAATATTGACATTGTATACAGGCATGGGTCTCAATTCTTGCTAAATTTGTTGATTTTTGTCATTATGAAAATTAATTATGCAGATGAAAATGTATTTCAGACGTACACGTAGGAACCTAGCCAAAGCCATATTCTTCAAACACTGCTATTAACCCTCAAAACTTTCCTTTTGAAACTCAGTATGTACAAGCCTTCCGCTGTATGTGAAATATAGAAACAGTGACCTTGCTATATCAACTACTGACAAAAATCTTTGGCAGTTTAACCATCATTTCCATACCTTAATGGAAATAAAAGAAAGCATTATATCATATACTCTATAGCATGACCTAGCTACAGCTAGCTTTAGCACCCCTGTTACATGCAGTTGTTATTCATGACAGATATAAGTCATCAAGAGATGCTCATGCACTTGTTGAAGATGTACGGCTGTGTGAAAAGCATATAAACGTACACACAAAAGGGGGGTCTATTCTCCAGCAAGTTGTCATAATAGGAATGCGCGATAGAAAGCAGCTGTAATATTCGAACTTGAACTGCAGTAGGATGATATCAATTGAAAGCGATGCCAACCAATCTAAATCAAATATGTTTCTATGAAAACACTTTCTCCAAGGAAAGGCATGATTAAAAGACATATGGTATCAGTCAGTTTCACAAAAAAAGAAAATGCCATAATATACAATTCCCTCAGATCTCAGTGTCAAAATCGACCATCTGTGATGTCATCTGTTTCAGTTTGAGCAATACTCCATCCAAGTGATCACTTTCTTACATTGAAATATAAAAGCAATATAGATTTTTCAGCAGTGAGATTTTCTGTGAGAAATCAGATGGATGTACATCAAGAAGCATGGCATATTTTCAACATCAGAGCTGTAAAACTTTGCAAGACCACCAGTAGACTTGAGGGTTAAGAAAATAAATAATGTGTGTGCACCAACACTCTCTGGGAAAAACAAACTCTTGTCAAAACACTGTATAGGCCTATATGTGGCACAACAATTTCAGAAATAAATCTTGACAGTAAGTTTACGATAAAATGTTGGCTGGAAGCCAGTTATAAAAGAAGATAAGGAATGATGACGGTACGGAGCTAAAAAGTGCAAGGTACTTTGGGACGTAGCAGCTTAGTCCCAGAGTCTAACATATGCATTGTGTACTGACAGCACTTATTCTTGCCTTCATTATTCTCCAACAGTATATACCGTAAAGTTCCGTGTATAAGACGCACCCGTGTATAAGACGCACCCCTACTTTCGGACCTAAAATTAAAAAAAAAAAAATTCCACGCAAATATTGCGTGTGTCATACATATTATTTCAGCTCAAAATTTCCCTAGAATGCAGCATGTATTTGCTCTATTTTTCGTTTCCTTTTATATTTACTTTTAACGGTATTCATCGGACATCGGCAAAATATGGAAGACGCAAAATGCGAGACTTGTCTTGGTACTCACTTGCTATTGTTTGTCCTTTCAATCGTGGTACATGTGTCATGCATATCGTACTCATGAGTGTACAGTACGATCTTTGCTGTCATACATAGCAGAGGGTGTCTCGCATATTGACACATGTCAGACTGGAAGGTTCATTACGAAAAAGAAAAACATCAACAAGTGTAGCAGAGGGATCATACGGCAAGACGTACGGTGCGTACGGTAATTACACTCATGCACTGTTACCAGTAACATGTGTGTCTCTTGTACCATGCTTGTATGCACAATGCTAGCCTTTTGCAAAAGGCAGCTCGCTATAATTTCAGCACACGCACACAGAGAGCAATGGACTTGCACACACAGCGCGCAACGGGCAAGCGCGCTTCGATCCGATTGCTGTGTGCACGCGAGTCCATTGCAAAAGCCTCTCTGCAGCTGCTGCCTTTGCCAAAGGCTTGCTAGCTAGCTAGCTAGCTACAGTGTAGCTATGCTATATATGCTTAGCTGGCCTCGTGAAATGAAGAGCAAACGAACGACATGGATATGCATGCATGCTTCACACATCGTTCATATTTACGGTGACATAGTGTCGATCTTACTCCGTATTTTACAGCTTTTGTCTTTGGCCATATTGATACAAGTACATTGATAAGTTTTACGGTATCGGTAATTTAGTGATGATACCTGTACATCGCGTATTCCAGCTACTAGGTTGGCTGTTGGTAGCTTGGTAGACTGACATCGGTAGCATACAGCAGTGCTGTTACAGCTGTTGTCTATGGCCAGATTGATACATCGTTACTGCACAAGGCAGATGTAAGTTTATCTCATATTTGCAGCTTTTGTGTGTGTCCAGATTGAAAGATCGTTCATTTATCCGTAAGTTTTAGTGATTGCTTACCTTCCAAACGTCGATGGGCATACATGGCCCCAAGTTGGCCTTATAAAATTGGGTGTACATAGGCGGATTTTTTTCCGTGATTCGACTGTACCCGTGTATACGACGCACCCCCGATTTTCAACGTTTTCCGACGAAAAAATAGTGCGTCTTATACACGGAACTTTACGGTATTATACATTTATTATAAACATAATTCTCCCAAAATATGCAACCAAATAATGCAACCAATAAAATACCAGTGTGCAATCAAAGTTATGCCACACATTTTTAATTTTCTTCAAACCTGAAGTTTACAAATACAGTGTAGAATGTACGCCTATATTTTGTGAGAGTTGAAGCCTGACCCTTTATAACCCACTGAGGACAAGTCCAGAGTATACTCGTGCAGGTGCCTATGGGAAATGCATGTTGTTGCAAAATTTGTCCGTCCTCAATGAGTTAACAGATGTAAACTCATGATGCATTTTTCATGGGAAGATTTCTGTCCTTTGTTTCTGCCCTTTGAAAGGGGGGGGGGGGGGTGGAGGGGAGGTACAGTATCAAAGATCAGAAAACACCATCCACACTGACATTATAATACTGCAATATTAGAACACAAGTGACAGTAAACTGAAATCTGGTTTAAAAGAAACTACATGTACAACAAAAGCTCTCTCATGTACAACAAAAGCTCTCTCAAAACTCTTTCATGTCAAGATAGTATACAAAAAAATATATATATATTGGGATATACTAACTTCGCTTGAAGTTTGCAGACACAACTTGCAGTGAGAACCTTCATTACATAATCCTCATGACACTCGTTATTAAAGGGATAGTACAGTTTTGGTGGAGATGAGAATTGGGTTTTTAACTTTTTGCAAGATACCAAGAAAACACTTATGATATGGTACAGAACATACCATTTTAAGAGGAATTCAAAGTTTATTTGACGAAGATCGGGTTTGGGATGACTGAAACATCAAAAAACAAAGTAAAACAAAGCGATCGTAATGAAGTGTGGGTCCCACACTTTATTAGAATCGCTCTTTTTTGATATCTCAGCCATTTCAAAACCAATTTTCATCAAATAAACGTTGAATTCCTCATAGAATTACATGCTCTTTCACATTTTATAAGAGGTTTCTCATTATCTCACCTAAAAATGTTAAAAACTTGAAATTAGGTCTCAACCATAACTGTACAATCCCTTTAAAGTGATTTTAACTTCTGACTATGGATCTCTCAAATGAAATGAAATCATATCTAATCAAATCAAATCGAATCAAACCAGTGGATTAAATTGAGAACAGGTTTAGTCGGGACTTCTGTTTTTGTTTTTGTTTTTGTTTTTTTTTGATCCATTCACATCAGATTATGAGCTTCATAATCATCCAAAACTGATCACAATGCAGATATTCACTCACTTCCTTAGTTTTCCTTGTTGTTTTTATTAGTTTTGTAATCACAACCTGTCATAGAGTTTCTATCTAACCTGTTTGAGTGAATGGTTAATAACAAGGAAAAAAATACCAGCAAAAGAGAATATATGAACTCTAGCTTTAAAGGGACTGTACAGTACTGGTTGAGGTGTGGATTCATGTTTACAACATTCCAAAGTGAGATAATGAGAAACCTCTTATGAAATATGAAAGAGCATGTAATTTTAAGAAGGATTCAACATTTATTTGATGAAAATTGGTTTACAAATGGCTGAGATATCCAAAAAAGTGATAATAATAAAAGGCGACAGGCCATGCCTTTCATTAGGATCTCTTTGTTTCACCTTGTTTTTGGATATCTCAGTCATTTGAAAGCCGATTTTCATCAAATAAACTTTTGATACCCCTTAGAATTGCATGCTCTTTGACATCTCATAGAGTGGTTTCTGAATATCTCGCAAAACGTTAAAAGCTAAATCCTCACCTCAACCAGAACTGTACACACCCTTTAAGTGTGTCCCTGTTCTGGTCCAATCTTTCGGTCTTTGAAACAGGATGCAATTCAAGGGATGAACAGATAGCAGTTGGAGATAAATCACCTAATACTACTACAGATAATAGTAATTGTGGTCAAATTGAACGGCAATTTTCTCACGCCTGATGATAAAATATACGTACACAAGCAAGATGAGGCTTGCTGGTGAGTAAATTCATCATAACTTTCATTAGGCCTGTCTTCATTGGACTGAAGTTTCAAAATAGTGCACTATTTTGAGGTTAGAAAATTAGTCTAGGGCTTTTTACACTTGTAAATTTTTGCTTAGCCCTGGACCAATGGTGGGGCTAAGGGGGGGCCTTAGCCCCACCGTTGGTACGGGACTATCCTTAGCCCACTTTCTGTTTACACTCGTTTTTGCCAAAGTGGGCTAGCCCCACCGATAGTACGGTACTATCTGGCCCTGCAAAATAGCAGGGGTTAGCACCGCAATTGCGGTGCCAAGCAAGTGAGTGTAAACAGAACGAAAAAATAATCCTGGGCTAAGCGACGGAGATGAAGTGCGACCCTCACTGACCAATCAGAAACGAGGTAATCAAGTGCTGCCGATGCGTGCGTGTACGTGTACAGTACACAGCGTAATTATGAATATTCATGTGGTTTGGAAAGTCCGGGGCTAAGAAATACGAGTGTAAAAAGGTCAGTTTTCTCCTTAGCCCCGGACAAGAGATAGTACGGGACTAATTGCCGAGTGTAAAAAGCTAAAAAAATTGGTACGGGACTAACGATAGTCCTGGGTCAGAGAAAGTCCGGGGTTAAGAAACACAAGTGTAAAAAGCCCTTCTGATTTCAAATTAACTGCTATTTGTGCAATAAAGATGCACATGGTGTGCTATCTGACTGGAAAACAATTTCCCCGAAAATCTGGGGCTGGTTTGAAAAACTGGCATGTTTTTTGTCAGTGCACTATTTGGGTTGTGTCTCCATAAGCCCAAAATGTTCTCAATCCAATCATTCAAATCACGTGCTATAAAGCCCGCACACAGAACTCTACACAGAGTTTTGTGGCTGAGCAAGCCGAGCAATGATGCAGAGTGCACATGCGTCAACTTCAGGCTATTTTGCAAGCGGGTTGTTTTCAAGCTGAATTGATGAAAATCTCATATTTCATGACTCTTTTAACCTGTTCCATATGGGAACCTGGTGGCCTGTGTATTAAGTCTATGGGGATTTCAGAATTTAGTACGGAACGGGTTAAAAAAAAGAAAAAAACTTCTGTTTGACTCTGTCCATACCAACAACAGTCTAGTTGGACACAAAGTCCATTAAATTTTTGACCTGGCAGTCCTAAAAGTTTCAAAGAACAACTTTCCCCCCAAAAGAGAATTTTGGTCCATCAAATCATTGTGACAGAAGTGTCAGTCACACTAATGAAAACAAGTAAACTCAGACATCCGATTATGAGATCATCAATGATTTTGATGTCGGTCAGTTGTCTTGACATTTGGTCTTTAGGGCAATCCAAAATAGCTGCCCATGCCCGATGTCCTTAGGGCTTTTTACACTTGTGAATTTTTGCTTAGTCCCAACGGCGTGGCTGGGGGGGGGGGGGGGGGGGGGGGGTGGGGTCTTAGCCCCACCTTTGGTACCGGATTATCCTTAGCCCACTTTCTGTTTACACTCGTTTTTGCCAAAGTGGGCTAGCCCCACCGATAGTCCGGTACTATCTGGTCCTGCAAAATAGCAGGGTTAGCATGCCAAGCAAGCGAGTGTAAACAGAACGAAAAAATAATCCTGGGCTAAGCGAAGGAGACGAAGTCTGACCCCCACTGACCAATCAGAAACGAGGTAATCAAGTGCTGCCTGTGCGTGCATGTACGTGTACAGTGCACAGCATAATCATGAATATTCATGTGGTTTGGAAAGTACCGGACTAAGAAATACGAGTGTAAAAAGGTCTGTTTTCTCCTTAGCCCCGGACAAGAGATAGTACGGGGCTAATTGGCTAGTGTAAAAAGCTGAAAAAATTGGTACGGGACTAACGACAGTCCTGTGTCAGAGAAAGTCCGGGGTTAAGAAACACAAGTGTAAAAAGGGCTTATGCAGCTGTCATTTGTATGACGCACCTCTTGACCCCCGGGATAGGTGCGTCAAAGTACCAATGTGCGTCATACCTTTTAGGTACCAAGACGTACCCTCCGTCACAAAAAGTGACACACCTTTATGAGACATTGACGCAGTACCCATGCAAAATGGTGACGCACCTCTTCGTGAAAATGACTGACCCTTGACGCACATGTATTCGCGGTACGTACCAGACTGGAATGCTGCAGAGCTCTGAATGATCGATCCATGTCCCAGTGCAGTGGCTAGTTTTCGTTCTGTACGCGAGCGAGCGCTGTAGCCAGGCGCATATTTATGTACGCCTGTACATACACTGTATTATACATACATGTACCATCACACATGTCATGATATCATGGTCCACATCACGCACGTGGTTTTGCTGCAGATTCCACGGTCGACACGTTCGCGATCGATGCTCATGCGACAGTGAGAGCGAGATTCTGGTGAGTTTGAACAACTTTTTAATATATAATTTCAATGAACAGCTTCACACACCGGTACCACTGATTTTTCAGAAATGTGAAATACAAGTCATTTTCTTCCATCAGTCTTTTAATGTATCAGAAGGTTCACAATCAATCCCTTCGGCCTTTTGCCGACTGCAACTGCATTAGAAGTCACATGCACAGTCATGCATGATGGTTTTAAACGCAACGTGTTCATGACTATCATGCTACAGCTACATTCCGTATCGCAGCGCAGCTTTTATAGCTTTGCCGGCACGCAAGCTTCGTAGTGAAAGTGGCCTATGCTACTACAGGTCACTACTTTTGATTATTTAAGTGGTTCGTAACTTTACGAACAGGTTTATGAAACAGCTTTATAGGGCCCTGGTGGATCTATTATGGCCTACGTGCGTTTATTGTTATTAAAATGCGTGCGGCCACGTTATAAACTAGCTTCCACCTGTATATTGTTGCTACTGACTGAAGCGTGGCGTGCTGAACAAGCGAGTGTCGATGTCGAGTGCGAGTTGAACCTGTGTTTGTGTATGATATACGATAGAGCGAGCAGACGACTCGCTCAGCTGCTCAGCACTGTAATTATAGGTATTAACGTTTTCGAGCTTTTAATAATCCTTCTATTCGAATTTGTAGCATTTTTATATTCCCTTACAATTTTATACAACTATCAAATAGCTTATCCCTCGTCAACAACGAGATCTGTATCGTGTTTAATATACTACAAGGACAGACGTCCATGAATTGTTATTTCGGTCCCATGTATTGTTTTTGATGTAGGCCCTATCGGCACCCGAAGTACCAGTGCCGTGCAGTGGCAGTGCAGTTTCTTACACTTTTCATAGGGGTCTACAGTCAGTGTATATTAAATAAAGAAAGACAAATTTAATTTTACAAACTTGTTTAACGTATAGGCTCATGCAGTTCATGCAGTCGGCAAAGCGAATGCCAACCTGGCTTTTGTTGTATTTCTCAATTTCTCGTTCAAATGATCCACAAGTACAACCTGAAATTTAATATGCATGTTGCAAGCATAGCATTTTGTTCTGTGATTGAACAACTTCACTTCATTTGATCCAGCTGCACTGCAGTGCAAGCCGTGCTGTAGCTACGCTGTCAGTCCGGGAAACCGGCTTATGAGGAGGGTCCCCACTCGTGAGGAGGGTCCCTCCTCATGAGTGTCCGTCCCCTTCGTGAGCATCTCCCGGGGCCTCCCTCACGAGGTCACGAGGAGTTTCTTTTTTTTTTTTTTGTATTCAGGGTAAATACTCTCACATCTAATAGAATTAAAACTGCAAGTTGGTACATTGATTTTTTGGAATATTGACTCCACTCTTAATTGCTCAAATCAAGAAATCTTAAATTCTGTCCTGTTTTTCCGACCAGAATAGAGTTTTAATAACTTGGTGTTGCTCGATGGAATCGCAAATCTATCTTTGACTTGTATACATACACTACAACAAGCAAACAATACGAAAAATACCAACTTACCTTGAATTTTGAGTATTTCTACGCACAGTTTCCCGCAAGGTGTTCGTTAGTATTTTTGATGAGCTCGCGCATTGTTGGGCAGTTTCAAGACTATTTTGTGCGTGATTTAATGTCGCATAAATATTCTCGTACTCGTGTACACCAGGCAACTGACCTATGGACGAGTACGAGAATATTTCTGCGATAATCATGCACAAAATAGTCTTGAAACCGCCCAACAATGCGCGAGCTCATCAAAGATACTCATGAAAACCTACTCAGCTCCTAGAATTTCAGATTTGAAAACACATAGACGAAATATCCACTTCGAAAAGAGGAAAATGTGTGTAGAAATAATCAAAATTCAAGGTAAGTTGGTATTTTTCGTATCGTTTGCTTGTTGAAGCATATGTAAATCTATACAAGTCAATGATACATGTAGATTTGCGATTCTATCGCCCGGCCGGTCTGCCTGCAGAACGGTCAAAGCCGCTGTAGAAATGAGCGAAACTTTCATGTGAGCTCACCCCAGTAGATACGGCATCGCCGTAACGGGGAATACCATCTGAGTGCATGTTTCTACAGGTCGCGCGACATCAATTTGTATAAACTCTAATTTTTTGGGAAAAACAGGACAGAATTTTTTCTTGATTTGAGCAATAAGAGTGGACATGTCAATGTTCCAAAAAAATCAATGTGCCAACTCACGGTTTTATTTCTTTTAGATGTGAGAGATAATTAGAATACAAAAAAAACCAAAAACTCCTCGTGAGGGGGGCCCCGGGAGGTACTAATGAGGAGGGACCCTCCTCACGAGCGGGATTCCCGGACTGATATGTACGAGACGTCTATGTAGATTTAACATGTGTACACAAGCCTAGCAATAGAACATTTTGATCAAAATACACCATCTAGATCTTTTAAAAAAAATGAAAAATAATACATCATAGTACACACAAAAGTAGCCAGGCCTGGTGATGACTCTTGAATGGGTTGACACTTTAACTTCAAACTTCCGTTAAAGTGTATATTCTCAGATCTGGCAAAGGGTGGAGGCATTAATTTCGACTGCATGCAGTCGAGATTTAATATCTATTTTCATATTTGTTGCGATGAAAAGTATGGATGTGTAGATGTGCATAAAGGTGATATACCTTGCATTTATATATGACGAAGCGTTGCCCAGGTATCTACATTTTATTGAAAACATTAAACAAATCCGAGTTGGCATAATTTATGCTTTGATATGATTGAAACTGAAAGAGAACTAGCTTATTAATCTTTGGGCGTATAATGTTCTGAATCGCAGAACTTGTGTTCCGGTATGGTATTCAAACTGACTGACACAACATATGAGGGTCTAGTTTTATAATGTATTTCTGTTTTGCTTTCTAGTGTTTTTCAGACTCAAGTCAAGGCATTCAGAGGAAGGAAAATGGAGGTGGCTGAACAAAGCCAGAGCAAGGAAATTAAGGTGAAATAGTTTTTAAAAACAAAATGAAATTTTTCCTAGAATTTAAAGAGATGGCTATTTTGAAAAGAGGGGTAAAATGTGCCATACTCAATAGTACTGGACAAAGTAAATGTCATATTATAAAATGAAGTGAAATTTTACTTCAGTTGAATTTTATGGTGACACTTAAATGGAATGCTGCATTACATGTTCTGAGTGACACAAGCATCATCAGTGATCTGTAATCAATATCCCAGGGCATGAAAAGTTTAGGGAAGCATTTGAAGTGATGAATGTATGTAAAGTTATTCAGAATCACAATTAAATGCTTGTTTTCTTCCATTTGCTGACTTGCAGAAAAGTACTTACATGCCTCTCTGATGCAGGTCAATGTTTCATTTTGACATGACATTTAACCTGATCTTTATTGTGAACTGCCTAAACGTACATGATACAGTTACTACTTATTCATTTCAGTGTCAACTCATTGAAAATTGAAAATTGCCTGAGTTGCTTTAGCTCAATGCATGATGAGCATTAAATCATTGGTGTTATTGTTTTTTATACCCCCGCCAAACGAAGTTTAAGGGGGGTATATAGGAATCAGAGTACGGGCGGTCCATTGCAAATCTGGCAGATCAAAGTCCTTTCTCACTTTTCGACAAATAGTCATCAAACTTGGCATGTACATTGGTCTTGATGTGAAGATATGCAAGTCATATTTTTGGGTTGAATGGGAAACTGTTGCCATGATAATGGCATATTTATCACAGAAAATCAGGGAAAATTTTGAGGAGTGAAGTTTGTTTTGTTTATTTTCCGCAGGGTGTGACCAGTGTGAATACACCAAAAGCACGTGTCCTTGCCACAGCCGTTCTTGAGATGAAAGAGGTCATCAAAAAACCTCTTATGGCAGCAACCATGGCTGAAGTAGAAAAAGAGTTGAAAGAGGCTTGTGTAGTTATTTCTAACCTTTCAGTGGACAGAGTGCTGGTGTATGACAAATTCTTTGAGGAATATGTTGATGAACCAAACCATGTCCTAGTGGACAAAGACAAAATAATACTCCATTTTGCATCAGCTACAATGCCTTCAACAACTGCAGCACCTTCATATGTGAAGCCTTCAACATCACAGTCAACCCTGGTTATCGCTAAAGATGGCACCCTCAAGATCAGCTCAGAGCCTCCATTAGTGCAGGAATCCAGCCAGTCGGACTGTGGCCAGCTTTCTGAGAGAGATATAGAAGAAAGGGCGAAGATATTTGGCAGAGATGGGAAACATGTGAATCGTTATGGCAAGAGAATCAATGCAGTGGCACTTTCCTTAGCCAAAGAGGACCCATCACTTCTGCAAAACAGAGGGAATCTTCTCCAAAAAGCAAGACTTGCTCTCCATGAGTCTGGCTATGAGTATGCACATGGGAAAAAAACACGCAGTAAGAAATTTGGCACCGAGCGCCACAAGGCAAAAGAAGTTTCTAATCACAGTCGTGAAGTTGTACGCCAGGACCGCCTAAATGAATTAACAGAAATTATCAGTAGCCTCCGAAGACAGGTTTCCTATTTGGAGAAGGGAAAAGAGCAAGCTGTGAATTCAAATCTGTTTTGTAAGGCAGCTACTTTAGATCAGCAGGTATCTGAGATGAACCTGAAAATCCGGAAACTGCACATGGAGAAGACAGAGATCCAACGACATAGTGCCAAGTTGGAAAAGAGAAGAAGCAGGAAGAGAAATAGAAGTGGGAGAAAAGAGGCCAGAAGGCAGTCAAAGGAGATACAAAGTGCTCATGTAGATAGCAGCACTGATGTAGATAGCAGTGTTGATTTCATATCTGTTGATGATCAGAATGGCAGTGTTCAATCATCTAAAACAGAATCTGTGCGTGAATGTCTGGGTGAAGATAGGAGCATTGGAAGTGGACCATCTGAAAGGAAGGAGGCTGCAAAGCAGAGCAGGAAGAGGCAAAGAGCTGATGTCGATAGCAGCGATGATGAAAATTGCAGCATATCATCATCTGAAGAAGAATTCATGGGTAAAGACGGCAATGTTGAATGTGGACAACCTGAAAGGAAAAGGGCTGAAATGCAGAGTAAGGAGACGCGAAGTGCTGATGTCGATAGCAGCTCTGAAAATGGCAGCGTAAAATCATCTGCAAGAGAATTCATGGGTGAAGATGGCAATGATGACAGTGGACCATCTGAAAGGAAAGAGGATAAAAAGTGGCATAAGGAGACACAAAGTGTTGATATTGACAGCAGCTGTGATGAGAATGGCAGCACATTATCTGAAAAAGTGTTCTTTGGTGAGGATGACAGCATGGAAAGTGGACCTTCTGTGCAATTCTTTTGCAAAGATGATAGCAGTGGCAACAGCCCAACAAGTGCCATTGAATACGAACCTGGCCGTGTGATTATGGAGGTTGCAAACGAAAGTGGTACTAAGTGTACATTTGTCACTGCAGATTCATTTGATGCTTCTGGTCCTGAGGAAATCCTGAATGTGATTGCAGCAAGTCTTTCTTCACCTGTGACACGTGAGGAGGATAATCAGGAAGAAGAACATTTTCATTAGGGCCCATGCACAGAGAAAAGGAAATCGAGGCTGTTAGATGTATGGGCCAACAGTATGTGAATAAAACAGCCCTTGCAGAGAAATTCACACGGAAAAATGGCATATACTACTCTGCTTTGTGTGACATTCATATGGAAGACTTTATCATTCTAAAGACAAAGTACTGCTCTAGTCACCATTGTCAACCATGTTCTAGATGTTCTGCCATTTTGAAGATTGGACAGATGGTTCATGATTCTGGAATTATATCCCTGAAGGAACTGTATTGTGCAACAACGTCAGCGGTTTACAAAACCGATAAAGCACTACGTTTATGTATGCAACTGCCATTAGTTGCATTTGCTGTAGGGCAAAAAAAGGTAATGTATGTTGCCGAACATTGCTCAAATTTCGACTACCAGAAAATGATCACCCATTTAAGAACGATGCCTTCAGAGAAAATTCATCTTTCCAAAGAAGATATGAAGCAGATATGCAGCATGGCCTCATCGGAGACAGACCAGGCTCTTATCAAGTATGTCGCTATGAAAGCACAAAATCTTAATGTGACACAAAGCCGGCGAGAGCTAGGAGTTCAAAATCCCCAGAAGCTAGTACAAACTGTTGAAGGGGCCATTAGCCAGCAGGAACAAATTAGAGATGCTTTATGGGATTTGGCTTTCATCCAGGCTTCTTCCGGGAAAAAAGCATCATTGTCTAATGCTGAGGGTGATAGTACAAGTTCGGAATCAGAATTGCAGGATTCAGACTCAGAAATGGAACTTTCACATAGTACGACTGCAAGTAGTGAGAGAAGTAGTGCATGTCATGATTACACAAATGATTTGTCAGGCACTGTGCACACAGACTCAGAAAGTGACGATCCGGACGATTATGTAGGTGTATCATCAGTGTCGACTCAAAAGGCAAAAGACAAAGTTAGAAAACTTTCCAGTATAATCTTCAGACGGACACAGAGGTCCATTGCAAAAAAAATTGCCCATGCATCTCTTCTGAAACGGAGACGACCCAAAGCTGTGTCTCGGATACTGAGGAAATATCCAAACATTGGCAAAGTGATGGAAGAATATGTCCATGCAAATCTAGTGGGCGCCGATGCATGGAGACGAACTGGTGTATATACCTTTGATGGAAACCTACGAAGAGGAAAGAGGGTAACATACAAACGTATCTGGGAGCACTTACAAGACTATTATGGGACAAAATTCAGTTATGGATCTGTAGTGCAGCTGTGCGTTACTCATAACAAGAGAAGAATATCATCCAAGAGGTACAAAGGAGTTGCACAGATCACTTCTCGGCGTGCACGTAAAGGATGGAATGTTCGTCTTAATCCCGATCACCACTACAGCAATGCTTTCTACAAAGACTTGGATCACCTCCAACTGAAAGATGGGACCAACAAGTTTATTCTGAATAGGGATGACGCTGCAGGGTTCAGGCTTGATACAACGTATACCCACAAACAGTATAAGAATGTTTCACTGACAGATCAGGCAGAACTCACAACCAGAACAGACTATGTAAACAAATATAAATCTGTTCTGCAAACTTCTATGCATCTCATCATGGAAACTGATACCACCAGTCAAAAAGTCCTTGGTGTTGTTAAGGCTCATCACATATTTCCCAAAAATCCAGCCCAACACATGGCAGACTTGTACATGATGAGTGAGATGGAGGAGTACAGAGATGATTTGCTTAAGCCAATAGACTGCATTCGAGTGGATGGAGCGACAGATGAAGGGCCTTCACATTTAGAAGTGCAATATATGTGGAGTGAATGGCATCTCAGTATGGCGAAATATTGTACACTTGTGACTGCTCGGTATGCTGGGGGAAGCTACTTAAATAAAGTAGAACAGATCAATGGATGTCTCACAAGAGCTCACAGCAACATGTTCATCCCTTCCACTATCCATGGTTCAAATTTTGGGAAGGATGGGGTGGACGAGGCGAAGTTGGAACAGAATCTTCGTACTGCAACTGATGTTTACATAAACAGATGTGATGGGGCACCAGCAGGACGATCTGAAATAAAGCTGGTGGAGGGAAGCAGAGATGACAGGGCCCAGGAATTCCAAGAAAGGAGACCATCACTTTTGGTATTCCTGAAGGGATCAAAAACAGCCAGGGAACAACTGAAGAGAGAAAAGCCTGACTTGTATAACCATTTCAAACAAGTATGGGACATGCGCAACAGGCACATGCAGGGAGGACTACCGTCAGCTTATGTCTTCCAGCTGTTGCCCTGCTTCGAGACATCATGTCCTCACCCTGTATGTAGCACAGAAAGAAGAGATATGGTTTGGTATGATGGTGGCCCAAGCGTAGCGTTTATTCCTCTTCCTGTTCCCGATCCTGGCCAACCATGGGGCGGCAATTGTACTACCTGCAGTGGAGATTGTAGTGGCCATTACATACATTATCCCAACAATATGAATGGTTCTCCATGTCAACCACCACGTGATGTCTTGGAAGAGGCATTTAAGACCTTGAGAAGACCAAGTGGAGAAGTAAATGAAGAAGACATCCTAGACTTAGCAAGGCAAACTCTGCTCCCAGTGCGTGAAGTGCAAATGTGGATGGAACATTTAGAGAGCATGAAGCAGAGGAGACTTGCTGGCGTAATCAGGGCTCGAGCTACAAGGGCATCCAAAAACAGCCGCAATGATGGAGAGACCTCTGATGTCAATGAAAATCCAGAGTATGATGATGGTGGAGAGGAAGACTTCTGTATCTGCCACCGGTAAGAATATGTGGGAACCCAGTTTATTACAGAAATGCAAGGGAATTGAGATCAAATGTGATGCCAAGAGTTAAGGAGATATGTACGATGTTGCATTTATGTTTTGAGTGTTTTCAAGTGTAATTAGATACATGTACAAACCCTGGCGGTCTGGCCTATATATAAAACCCATTGACTTTTAATATGCCTCTCCAGGTATAATTCCCCATAAAATTTGTGAAATGTCCAACATATAGCAGCATTCTCTTGCTCAAACAATTTGTTTTTATGTGCATTTGTGGTTTGTCATGAGGATTCTTTCTCCAACAGTTACAATTACTTGAAAAAATTGTGGGTTTCTTACATAATTGCATGATTGAAATCTGTAAATGTACCCAGCCCTGCCTACATCCATCTCATGTGCATTTCTTTTAATTTTTTTTCCTTCTATTTACAGTGGTGAGTTTGGGAGAATGGTCATGTGTGACATGGTGACTTGCAGCCAACGATGGTTCCACTATTCATGCGTAGGCATCAGACGCAAACCTAGGGGAACATGGTACTGTCCCGTCTGTCGCGAGAAATAATCACTCCATGCTTCATCGAGATCAGCGTGGACCCATGCTCGTCTGCCAGGCTGACCACTTTCTTTCCTCGGCTGGACCTCTCACCATATGTTTGTCGACTGATACAACTATTCCAAGATCGATTTTGATCTGTAAGTGATACAATTGTGTACTGGTAAAGATCATTATAATCTACATTTTGTGATTGTAACACAGATAGATATTAAGTTCTTGATTTTCTCTGAAAAAGTGAAATTTTATGTCTGTCTTTGTTTTTCTTTCTTTTACCATTCTTCCCATCAAGTAGATGATTTCTCAATAATTGCGTAAAGTTTTGATTGGGGAAACTGTAGAAAGGAGAATAGATGTAGATTCACATACTGTGGTTTAATTACATAATTGCATGATTGAAATCTGTAAATGTACCCAGCCCTGCCTACATCCATCTAATGTGAATTTCTTTGGTTTTTTTTTCTATTTACAGTGACAGGTTTGGGAAGACGGTCATGTGCAACATGGTGACTTGTAGCCAACGATGGTTCCGCTATTTATGCGTACGCAGCATCAGACGCAAACCTAGGTGAACATGGCACTGTCCCATCTGTCGCGAGATATGATCACTCCATGCTTCATCGAGATCAGCGTGGACCCATGCTCGTCTGCCAGGCTGGCCACTTTCTTTCCTCGGCTGGACCTCTCACCATATGTTTGTCGACTGATACGACTATTCCAAGACCGATTTTGATCTGTAAGTGATCCAGTTGTGTACTGGTAAAGATCATTATAATCTACACTTTGTGATTGTAACACAGATAGAAATTAAGTTCTTGATTTTCTCTGAAAAAGTGAAATTTTATGTCTGTCTTTTTTTCTTTCTTTCTTTTATCATTCTTCCCATCAAGTAGATGATTTCTCAATAATTGCATAAAGTCTTAATTGGGGAAACTGTAGGAAGGAGAATATGTAGATACACATACTGTGGTTTAATTACATAATTGCATGATTGAAATCTGTAAATGTACCCAGCCCTGCCTACATCCATCTAATGTGAATTTCTTTGTTTTTTTCTATTTACAGTGGCAGGTTTGGGAAGACGGTCATGTGCAACATGGTGACTTGTGGCCAACGATGGTTCCGCTATTCATGCATATGCAGCATCAGACGCAAACCTAGGGGAACATGGTACTGTCCCGTTTGTCACGAGAAATGATCACTCCATGCTTCATCGAGATCGGCATGGACCCATGCTCGTCTGCCAGGCTGGCCACTTTCTTTTCTCGGCTGGACTAGGCAACTCTCTGCTTATTAGGGGGAGTATTGCAATTCAACTGGAAGCAACTCCAGAATCTTCGGCTGGACTATGGCAACTCTCTGCTTATTAGGGGGTATTTTGCAACTCAACTAGAAGCACCTCCAGAACCTATGGCTGGACTAGCAACTCTCTGCTTATTAGGGGGTGTATTGCAATTCAGCTGGAAGCACTTTTAGAACTTTCAGCTGGACTATGGGGACTCTCTACTTACTAGGGGGCGTATTGCAATTCAAGTGGAAACACCTCCAGAACCTTCGGCTGGACTATGGCAACTCTGCTTATTTAATAGGGGGTATATTGCAATTCAACTGGAATCACCTCCAGAACCTTCTACACTTTGCTGAGTATATTGTTTGCTTATCATGTCGAGAGAGACATTTCATGCCACTGCTGTGAGATCTACATTTGTTGCCCATTCCGCAGAAAAGTGACTTTAAGATCTTATCTTCATTATGTACAAGTGTGCCAATGATCTGGGCAGGCCCTACTTATTTTTGGAGACTTCAATGCCATAATCCTATGGTAGAGTTGAGTCAAGATTACCAAACAACTTGAATTGCCTTGAAAAATTAAAAAATCAGAGTTGGCATTATTATGCTTTAACTGGAACTGAAAGAGAGCTGGCTTAATCTTCGGGCATATACACTGTTCCGATTCGCGGAACTCTTGTTAACAAATGAGCTAGTGCAGATAAAGCTTTCTTGTCTATTGATTCAAAGCTTTGGAATGCTTTTCCAGTAATCTGTGATGATATGGTCAAATGATAGGAATTGAAATCAGTGCCTTCCCCTTGTTTTGATGGTCATGTCTCCTCTCCTGCATATGCAGATGGATTCTCAGATCCAACTAGTGACTGAAGTCATATTTGTGTGAAGAATTTTGTTTATTTCCCCAGTCTACTTTCAATCTCAGTCACTTGATTATACCGGTATGCTTAAACCTGTATGCATGCTTGCGACCATACTGATATTCATCATGCAGAACACAGATATGCAGAAAAGTGCAACTCTACTGCAATTTATTGAATCAACTTGATTTGAACAAGTAGATTAAGATTAAGCAAATATATCAGTCAGTTTCAGGATAACTGGATGTAAAATAAAGTAAAAGCATTTTGAAGTTTTGCATTGTTTAATGAAACCGTGATATGTTGAGTATGTGCAGTATGCAAATGAGTGAACTGATGATGTCACACATTCTTCTGTAAAGTTTATTATATAAGATTTCAGATAGCTCATAGGTCAGTTTCTTTTGATCCACTAATGTAAACCATGCTTTGGCTCCTTGTGGAACATGTACAATTATAATTGTAACTTATTGCGATAGAAGGGAAAGATTTTTCAAAAAATGGAAATTTTGAAATGTCAGATAAGATATATGAGAAAAAAAAGAGTGTGACACCATCAGCCAACTCAATTACATATTGCCCACGTAGATGTATAAATTGCATATCTCTTTTTCATGAACTATTAAACAAGACATTGTGAAATTAAAGGGAAATCAAAATCTCATTCAAAATAAACACAAAAATATATATTAAACATCCATTGTATTTGCAAATCAATTTTGAAAATCATTACGTATATGTTTACAGATGGCAATTAGCGAACTAAAGTGCATGTACCAATGTAATACATACATTCAGTTTTTTCCTCATTGAAATAAAACATGCTATAAAATAACCATTTTTAAGGCGTACCTGAAACTAACCTGTTTTCCCTCAACCTCCAATGTAATGGTCAAATACTAGTATCCAAACGTAAATTTTAAAACCTCTATTCACATGAAGGTGAACATATAATTAAAATTGGTCATCTAAAGGACATCCATACCAATTTAGTTAAGCGGTTTTGTAAGGCTGCCTGCATGGAGCAGATATCGAAGTATTAAATGTTCAAATTGTCAAGATTTGTAGTATGTGACCTTTTCACCCAAACTTGCTCAATGTTGTAAATGAGTTTTTTTGTTGTTCTTTCCCAAAGTATGTGTACTGTATATATAAATGAACAAGACAAAGAAGTTGTCAATATTGAAGTTGTAAAAATTATTTGCATTTACATTGATGCAAAGAAACCGATTGATAAAACTGTTAACTACTAGTTGACTTGGACCTATATGTTCCAATTATGACATTTCTCTTTTCCTTTGTAAAAAAAAAAATCTTGACTATAAAAAAGTACACCACACATTATTTAAAGGCATCACTTCACTCATTTCATTTTATCTTTGCGAGAATTGAGAGACAACAATATGTCAGCATCAAAGCAACTGAAACAGTCACATCAATGCATCTAGTCCTAATAAATTCATCATGCTTCAGTATTGGAAGAAGTTTCTTTGCAGGATTTATCATTGGTATTGGTACATTGTATATGTGTAGTTCTATCTACCCTAGGACTTGCATGCTAAACTTCTTTTACTGTGACTTGCAGAATGTATCTGAGATGGAGAGAAAGAAGAAGCAATTCATTATTCTTCAACTGGTTAATAGTTTATGAATATCATACAGTGGACAGTATTGAAGATTGTGATATTTTGGTCATGAAGATGGAGATGATACTGATGATGACAATCACAAGTGATGTTCAAGGCATTTATTTATGATGAAAGTGATGGTGAAGATAATGGAGGTGATGATGATGATGATGAAGGTGACAGAGGTGATGACCATAATAGGCATAATGATAACCACATAAAGACATGATAAAGATGATTTGAAATGGAAAATATGGCCATCAAAGTGGGGAGGGGGGCTGCTCCACCCTCCACCAAAAAAGAGAAGAAAAGAACATTAATTCAAAACATTTTTAATTGTAATTGCTCATTTTCCATTGGCTTCCAAAAACCATAATGCCCCAAGGGCTTTGGGGGGGGGGGGGGGGGGGGAGGGGGGCTCTGATCCCAATCCAGGGGCCCTACTGACAGTCCATGGACTCTGCCTCTGTGTCTGTGTCAACCCACTATATTAAAACACCACCACATCAGAAGGAAAAACGTTCTGCGGGCTCTGGAAATTTAAGGGAAGATACAAGTGAATTTCAGTTTATTGAATGAAATCCATTTTGGATTGATCACAATTTTTCACAGAATGTACCTGGTAACAAAATAGAGCAGAAAATAGCAGAAAGTAACAATATACTAGAAAATGATGAACCGACGATTGCACAAGCATTGAGAGGATGAACATAAATACAAATATTAAACACGGCACAGAGTGGAATGTGTTATTCAATGACGAACATTGCGAGGAATCTTTATATTGGTGCACATCGAGCCGCTTGCGGCGAGCGTGTAGTGAGCACCACTTAAAGATACCGAGCGCGCACGGTATTCAATACCATATTTAGAACACGATGTGTACAGTGTGTTCTCTGTTTGTTTTTTTTAATTGCTCTGTTCCTTATTTTGACCAGTCCCGATGCCCAAAATGCGACACATTATCCGTCAATAAATTAGGTGCCGTCAGCAATAGGGCAGACATGCACGTACGACCCAAAAGTCATAATACACTCGCGAGGGATCGCTTGAGAGTGCAGTGTGACTTTTCGATGGTAAAAATGTCTGCACGCAGTATAGTATTGCACTCGAGCGATATCTATATCGATCGCGACATTTCACGTAGATCTACCACACGTTTAAATAGCCAGATGTATTATTTTTTGACGTTCAAAAGGTTATATCAAAATTCTAAATCATGTGTATAAAACTAAACTGTGTAAATATAGGCCTATTTTATTCTGAAAATTCAACTCTAATCTATATCCAGATTTTCTGACTTTTGGGCTTGCAAATTAAATTTTGATCATATAAAATGCCATCGAGTTCATCCAGTGTTTTGATTTTCTTAACGATTAATAGAACCTCTGATTTGAGATTCAATTTAGCTATATTATTCTAAATTAAATCTTTATTAAAGGCTGAGGCCTGAGCCTGTGATTAATATGACTAGATTGTAGAATTTCTACATGCAGCATAATATACATTTTATAAAGCTGGGGATTCCGATTCGATTTCCTGAACTCTATTAAAAATTTTAATAGAATTCTAGGAACTATCCAGACTAACGACAATTCAGATTCTATACATAAATACAGAATTGTTAAATATCTTGAGACTTGATTTTACTTTGTTCATTGGTCCTATTTTTTTCTAATTTACTAGTATTTCTTGCACCATGACTCATGGCATGAGCGCCGAAAGGCGGACCTGCGCGCTATACAAGTAGCAACTATTATTATTATTATCATTATTATTATCATTATCATTGTTATTGTTACTATTATTCGTTATTATTATTATTATTATTATTATTATTATTATTATTATTATTATTATTATTTATGTACACAGTACAGTTGCACTACTTCTTTTCTAGCAGATTCTAGCTTCGTAGTCGTACATGTTTGCCGCAATTTTATAAATGAAATATACGAAATCCTCTAATTCACCGTCACATACACAACGCCAACAGTGTATCGTTTGACAGTATAGTAGCATGGCCTGCTGTGCAGTGCACATGCGGTGCATGCCATATAGCATGCAGCGTCCGCCGCGGCCCCCGTACATCCGGCGATAGAAGGATAGCGAGCTTCGCGATGCCGCGGGCGTGTATGTGATGTCTGATGATAAAGAGTCACAAATCGTATTTGGTACTGTCGTTTTGTAGCAAATTTGTGCTCAAACTTTCTGAAAAGACCTTAGTCTGACATCAGGTAGAAAAAGAAGACATACGAGTGTGAAGTGAGTATCAGTATGTTATAAAAAACTGAATGAAAATTGTGTCATTTTCGCGTTTTCAGGAGCCGGTGAATTCGGCCGCCTCGCGATCGCGAGTTGGGAATATTCCGTACGGAGGGATACCATGCATGAAGCCTCGCAAAATTACATGACGGTCCTATTAACGAACCTTTTGACACACTCTGGTTAAATGACCGACCATGACGCACACCTGGGTCAGTTTTGTGACTGACATTTTGCTCCCATGACGGTACCACGCGTCATCAAATTGGTGGTACTTGACGCGACCATGACGCACATTTCCCGGGGGTCAAGAGGTGCGTCATACAAATGACAGCTGCATTATAATGTCTCTCCCCAGAAACTCTTTGTTTGTATTGTGCTTGAAATATCAGAACAAGTTACTTTATTCTAAAGAGACATACACTGTAATACATGTATCTCCTGGACTCTATGCCAAATGTATCACACATCACCCCATTGAGGACGAGTCCCGAGTACACTCAGGCAGCAGTTTATGGGAAATGCATGCTATAGCAACATATCAGCCCGTCCTCAATGGGTTAAAGATAATTATATAGTTTATCTGCAAACTTTGTTGAGACAAGAACCTTTAACTCTCTCAGTTATTGATTTATTGTTTTTCCTCAAAATTTACACATAGTATAGACACATAGTATAGACATTAATGGGTTAAAGATGATCATATAGTTTATCTGCAAACTTTGTTTAGACAAGAACCTTGTACTCTCTCGGTTATTGATCTATTGTTTTTCTTCAAAATCTACACATAGTATAGACATTTAGTCATGTACCTCTTTTACACATTTTTCTCCTTTTTTTGCATCATATTGACATATGGGGTTTTAAGGATGGATTTCCATGAAAAAATCACTTTAGATTCCTGAAAACACTTAAATGCTTTCTGGTAGACGAAGCAAAAAGTAGGGGTTATACATTTTTGTCTTGACATGAGCCAGATCAGGTATACTGACGTCATGCCAAACAGACATGATATATTTCTTGGTTTCATTTTTCATGACAAAAATGAGGCTGCTTGAAACACTTGACTATCTTATGACTTGCCTATCTTATCACCCCGGCTGACTAGTTCCAAGTAGGCCCTACTTTGTGACATGACCCACCCACCCCCTAGCATTCCTTCAAAACTACTTCCACATGCAGCATGCTCTTCCTATCTCTAGTTAGCTCAATGATAAGCTCTTCTCCTCTGCTTGGAGAACCTTCTCAATTTCCTTGACCATGGTAATGGACAGATGGTATGTGTACACACCCAAGCAGCCAAATTCAGTGTTACCAGGTACTGAAAAACCAGGTGCCTGCATGAATCTGTTCGAACACAATACAATGACAGTGTTAAGAAGCCAATCAGTAGATATGATCATCGATTATAAATACTAAGATCCAATGGATCAATTAAGTCCCCTACTGGCAGGAGCAGTCATGATTTCAGTATTAAAGGGGATGGCTAGTACCTGATCAGTGGGAATCAGTGGGAATGCTGGGGGATGATTGTTCCAATCCTTGTGGGATTCATTTATTAAATAACCGTTAACGATCGCCCCGTCACTGTACAGGCATGCTAACCTGTAAACATTGAATTGCACATTACATGAATATGAGACCATTCTGAAGCAAACAATTTTCACACAACAATATATATAATGTATTCTTAAATGAATCCACAAGGATTGGAACAATCATCCCCCAGTATTACCACCGATTCCCACTGATCAGGTACTAGCCATCCCCTTTCAACTTGATCCCCATTACCAAGAACTCAAGGAGCTGATACTTCTTCAGAATGTTAGCCAAACACACAATCTTCATATCAGTTTCCCATTCCATGTTTGCTGAGCACATAAAAAATACTTCAGTTGAGACCCTGTTATTTTGCTAAAATTATCTTAGTAATAATCAAAGCACCTTTTTAATGACAATATAGTTGGCACATCTTGTACTTATTCCCAAAGACCCTTATCTTTGCAGGGATTATTCACAAACAAAAAGCTATCACATTTCACAAGGAAATGGTGAGTGTGAACAGCCCCCACATCAAAGACATCTGCCCGCAAGTGGGGCATGATGGAACCTTACAGATAATACTCTGGACATTAGTGACCCATCATCTGATAGCCATTGCTGGACTTCAAGGATTCCATCATGGCCTGGTATAGTTACCCCATACACTTAGCATTGACCCTCAATGACCGGAGACAGTTGTGGAGATATATTTTGCCAAGTGTGATCAAGGAGGTACTCTGTAGCCCATGTGTACAATCTAAGTATATAAAGCTCCGGTACTAGGCATGAGTTCATAGATGAATACCATGGTACTTTTTTTTTCTTTTCTCATTCAAGTATCTTGATAATTCATTAAAGGACAAGTCCACCTTTAAATACATAAGGACTGAGAGAATGCAGCAATATTAGTAGAACACATCAGTGACAGTTTGGGGAAAATTGGACAATCCGTTCAAAAGTTACGAATATTTTAAGTATCTGCGCAGTCACTGCTGGAAGAGAAGACTGCTACAGTGTATGATGTCACATGCGTACAACTACACTGTATATAAGGAAAATAAAAAGAGAATTTCACAAAACTTTACTTTTTGAATAAAGTGCACATTTCTTCGACTTGCTACTGACGTATGATAAGGGTAATATTATTCCCCCTGCCTTCTGAAAGAGAGAAGTCGAGTGTTCTTTTGTTATGCAAGAAAAATAGAAATATGTTGAATTTTCTTTATTCTTTCTTTATATCGTTGTACTCATGTGACATCACAAGCTATAGTATTCTTTTCATCCAGCCGTGACTGAGCAGGAACTTCAAAAATGCATAACTTTTTAACGGATTGTCCGATTTTGCTCTAACTCTCACTGATGTGTTCTACTAATATTGCTGCATTCACTCAACCCACATGTCTATGAAGGTGAACTTGTCCTTTAAAGTATTTACAGTGTTCCTAGGTACTTAATCTTGTCAAGTTTGAGCCCTAGGGTGACAAGTGATTTCACTAACTCTATTTGATTTGATGGTGAGTAGAAGGCAATATGATTTTGGAGATTTAGCTCCAAAGAAACAAACAAAAAGAAACATATCATAAACATGAGACATTTGACAGATGACACAATGATACAAATGCTACATCTTTTTATCAGGGTATTATGTAAATCATTGAACATAATACCCTTTTGAACTTTGATTTATTATCATATTTATGCTATATGTCATACGCTATATGCTTTGAATATTTTTTTCCTCTTTTATTTTGGTGGGTGGGGTTGGGGAAATTTTTTTTCTATTTGAATTTTCTGAAGTTTTATACAGCATAAAGCAAAGTACTCTCATTAAGAACATCTTATTAATTTAAAATTTATATTCAATTTCATATTCAGCCTGAGACAATGTTTTGCAAAATATGTTTAGCACAAGCAGGCATCACACAGAAATATCTGCACTGGAGTTACCGTGTTCATGTCACATTCAAGAATTGGAGGCTGTGATATACTCTGGCTCGTCAGACACGTTGCTGTCCCATTCTCAAACCAACTTTCAATTTCATCTGTTCATGCCATCACGTCGAAGTACTTCTCGCAATTAATTATCCCATTAAGCTTGCTGAAGAAGCCATCTGGATTTAACACAGTGCAGCATGAAAGAAAAATCATGCCTCCTATATTAACTGCATTTGATCTGTCTTTTAAAATAAATATTTTGTGTTTACAAATATGAAAGTTTACGGTGTATGTGCATGACAGCAGCTGACTGCACACACTCAATTCATTGAATGTTTATTGGGCCCCATTGTATAAACCATGATGGTAACAATTGATACTGTATCCATCAGTAGTTTTAAGGATTAGTTACCATTGATTACAGAGTTATCACTACAGTGTAATGATCAATTTGTGTTGTTGCTTTTTCTTTTTACTCAAACTTTAATAGTCAACTTAGAAATGGAATGACATTTTGCTAAACACCTGAAATTATCCTTCCAAACAATATTTCAGAAAGTTCACAAAGTTGACAATTTCCAGTCTCTTACAGACAACCTCAAATAACCCCATAGAGAAAATATGCAATGTAAGTTAAGTCTTTGCTTATTGGTACATAATGTCATTCACAGATCTCATGTTGTAATGTTGTCTTCTTAAGGGCAGGGTACAGGGAAATGGGGGGGGGGGGAGGGAGGGAGGGGGCACAGGGCTTGGTACCCTGGGGTAAAATCTCCTTCTGTGCAAAGAGGTATGGCAAGTCTGGAGCAAGCCACAGACATGGAAAAAGAATAGCTACACAACAGATGGAGTACAAATCAACAAGAACCCAGACAACAAACACCCAATCTACTGAATGGATGGTACCACTTTGGAATGCTACAATGTGGTTATGCCGGGTAACAAGAGCAGCATTGTACCCGTGTGTCCACACCATGTCTGTCCATCTCACGCTGCATCTTGAGAAGTTTGCATAAACCTCAAAAGGAAACTGCTGCTGAAAAATCCAATCAAGCCATTTGGTTTCTTGATGATGAAGTAATTGCTACAAGCAAACATGTCTCTTTCCACTGTCTAAACATGCCTTGGGAACCAATTTCAAAATTCACTATCAATATCTCTGGACAGAATATGTCATATAATTATCATCTTTAAAAAGCATCTACATTATACACTTAAACAAAAATATACAATGTTTGAAAAAAAAATTAAATAAAATCAATTTTACAAATTAGTCTATTTGCCTCTTGGAATGACAGTTTTCGAAATCTGATAATAACAATATTTAATCATTATTCAATATTAAACAATCGTTGAAGTCTGTTATAGGCCTACAACTTATTACAAAATATGGATAAGGGGATTATGTAATAGCTACACCATTGTATGTAGCAATTATATCCAGACTTCAGTACCAACCAGCATAGGAAGCATTCCCAACGAGGGTGCCGGTCAGCAGACAAAGCACAGTTCGGTTAACCCATTGAGGATGGACTGATTTTGCTACAACATGCATTTCCCATAAGACAAGAGCTCGAGTATACTCGGGACTTGTCCTCAACGGGTTAAAGGGAAACGGGTAAAAAACATGTATTGCATAGAACTTAGAAGAGCAGGAAAAGTTAAAGGGATCGCACAGTTTTGGTTGAGACCTAATTTCAGGTTTCTAACATTTTTTGTGAGATAATGAGAAACCTCTTATGAAATATGAAAGAGCACGTAATTTCATGAGGAATTCAACGTTTATTTGATGAAAATTGGTTTTTAAATGGCTGAGATATCCAAAACAGAGCGATTCTAATAAAGTGTGGGACCCACACTTTTTTACGATCGCTTTGTTATACTTTGTTTTTGGATGTTTCAGTCATTCCAAACCCGATTTTCATCAAATAAACTTTGAATTCCTCTTAGAATGGTATGCTCTGTACTATTCTATAAGTGTTTTCTTGGTATCTCGCAAAATTAAGAGCCCAATTCTCATCTCCACCAATACTGTACCATCCCTTTAAACATCAAAGGTTTCCTTTCTTTAAGAGGCCACATTAGGTTTGGTCTGTAAAGATTACTGTTCACATGGGGAAGGATCGGGAAGGAACAAACAAAAATCCAGAAGGACAATCAAATTCACACAATATGTGGTCTTAAAAGTTCTTGTTTTTTTTAAAGGGACAAATGCAAGCAAGTTTTGCTTTTTTCGTTTTGTTTCATTCATCTATTTATTTATTTGCTTGGTCATTCGACTGGCATAATGGTACAAAGTCAGCTTCTTATCAAGGGAATTTCTCATGGTGATGGAACATTTATTTTGTCATAGTCACAGTGATGTGTTATAATTGACCCTACATGTATATTATAGGCATAGAGCAGGTGTTGTACTCATTTCCATCCATTAACCCCTTGAAGACGAGTCCCGAGTATACTTGGGCAAGCATGTGTGGGAAATACGTGTTGTAGCAAAATCAGCCCATCCTCAACAGGTTAAATGCATGTATTGAGGCAATAATGACTTGATGTAAATAACTGGCGTGGGGTGGCAGTTTGTGCAGTGCTGAAAAGAGAGAAAAAAGTGACTACATGTTACAGCCAAAATAAAGTAAACAAAGTATACAAAGGACCATGGGCATTTAGCAGGTAGCTGCCAAAATGGTAACATGGGCACTGGACAAAAAGTTCAGAGGGATGCCTCATAATTAGGACATTTCCTGAACCAGAGGAATAGTAAATGTGATATAGTCCTGGGAGTAACCCAATTTATTTGTTGCATTCTGAAAAAAAAGGGGGATCACTCTGACAATTTGCCATTATCACCTACGTGCTACAGCATAATAACTTCCACTCAAATGGGTTTCAATCGAGTATTTCGTCAGCAGCCAAAAAGTTTCAGTTTCAACCCACATACTTTCTCTCTCTATTTCTTCCTCTCTCTCTCTCTCTCTCTTTCATTTTAGCCTTTACGAAAGACCCTCCAAACATGTAGGTCTCACATCTATAAATTCATGTGGACCAGCCCAAGCCCTGTGACATTTTAGTTCTTGGTACCAAAAAAACAGTGAAATAAGTCTGAAAAACATTTATGAGAAATGAGCGATAAAAGCCTGTTAGAAACTAATTTGATGTGGCTGGTGATGGTGAATCCTGCTAAAAATTACACTTAATTTGAAGGCTGAACATGCTCTTTCTTAAATGTACAGGGATGATATTAGTCTTGGTGCAGACTCATAAAACAAGTGAAATTTTGGAGTGGGAAAACCGTAGTCTTCTCTTAACCCGTTGAGGACGAGTCCCGAGTATACTCGGGCAGATGTCTATGGGAAATGCGTGTTGTAGCAAAATCAGTCCGTCCTCAACGGGTTAATAACGATCTCTGAGCAGAGTTTGAGGAGAGCACACCCCTCCCCCTCCCCCTATCTTCAACTGTAATTATTCTACCACTCATTTATGTAATACTAATTTTTCTTTGTCTTCAAAACAATCATTTGTAAAACTCTTTATTTCATTTATACTTTTGAGAGTTCCCGTCAAGCTCACTACCACCTATTTCAGTATGTTGGTATCAGTTATTTCACTGATTGGTGAAAACATGGGAAACTTTAAATATTCTATAACTTTCCTACTTCAGGTACAATTCTGATGAAAACCCCAACTATTTTGTCTGTCTGACTAAACTTTATTCACCAAAGTTCATTTGAACTCAGTGAAGTTGTAATTTAAACCAGGAAGCAAACTGTTTAGGGTTGTATCACTCACCTCCCCCCCCCCCCCCCAAAAAAAAAAAAAAATAAAAATAAATAAATAAATAAAAATGAGTCAATAGAGCTGAAGGGCACCTGCCTTCAATTATTTTAAATATGAAATTTGCATTCTGTGCCAGAAATCATTGACAATCACAATTTTCTGAGGTGACTTATGCCTCTTGCCTCCCTATACTTGACCATATTCTGTATTCAGATGTGGCATTTGCTGGCCAACAGCTCTGACAGGTCCTAAATAATTCCTGCCAGTCCAGTGGAAAATGTTATCAGAGGAATTTTGATTAAAAAATCAATTTTCTGAATGGATCCAGCTGCACAATTTTGTTAAAAATTGTACAAAACTCTTACAAACATTTTTTTATTTAAGCCCTGGACAAAATTCTTTGTTCTGGCAATTGACAGCCATGTAATTTTGTAAAAAGAAAACAAAAATCAAAAAAATATCGGCTCCATTACAGAGTGGAAGAGAATAAAAAGCATGACCAGATCAGGAGAATTTTGCTGGAAGAAGTGACTCTCGTATTTTTGTTTGTCCTTCTCCTAATCCTTCTGGTGCTAACTGCTATTGTCATTCTATATTTCCCTTGGTTGCATGTACAGTATATGAAGGGTTTGTTTGCAAAAACCGATAAGTCCATTTTTGAAGATTTTGAAGTACGATCTCTGTCATAAAGTACAAAATTATACCTTTTAAATGATATATTGGTCACTACATATAAAGGTATATTTTTGAAGTTATGGTCAAAAGAAGCAAAGATTTTCTTATTATTCTCTTTATTTTTCTTGACCTTTAATCGCAAATATCTCCATTTGGCAAATATGGACTTATCGGTTTTTGCAAACAAATTCTTCATATATTTGTATAGATTTGCATAGATATATAGATTCATATATTCATATAGATAAAATCTCTCTGAGTATATAAAAGAATGATGGAAGTCATGATTATTGAGGCTTGCCAGTCATTTTCCAACACATATCCTTACTTTTTTTCTTTTAGTCTTATTCTATATAAACTTTATGATTGTTAACACAGGTTAAAAGAAAACAAAGAAACAAAGGAAAAAAAACACCTGGAAAGGAGCAAATCAACTTTTTAAATTTGTTTGGCATTGTCATCCTTTCTGAAATAATCTAACAACCTTTTGATATGCACCTCAAAGGAAGTTATCAACTTTCTAAACTATTCAATGCAATGACATACAGGAGCTACAATAGCACGTCGAGTGAACTGGTCACTGAAAAATTTCCTTTTATGACAGACGGGTAGGCGATGGCTTTCACTTGGAAATTAAACCTCGTTTACGCTTGTCACGCAACCCCCGTCAAATATGAAATCCATGACTCAAGCCTGCATTAGACATCTGTCAGAAGTTGTGGAAGAAAGGTTAACAGAGAAAAGCAGGCAATACGGCAATACCCCTAGAGAAAGAAATCATAGAGAGCAGGTCGATGAATGGTCGAGCAAGAAAGAGAAATTAAGATGGCGAGAGCAAGGGACGGAATTCATGAAGAACTAGAGAAGCACTCTGAGAGCGCAGACCTCCGCCAAGCGACTCATTTCCAACACTGATCTTGTTCTTACATAGAGATCAGAGATTTCCACCTATACGTAGTATAGATGCGTGCTGAAAGTTGCCCGATTTCCCAATATAGAAACCTTTTGTTACGTCATCAATTTTCAGCTGCGCGGCTCGCCTCCCCTTAGCAGAAACTAAAGCACGCAATAGTGCACACATGAAAACCTCAAATATGCGCAGCTTGAACTCCCAAGTTCATTGACCCTACCTGCCAAAATATCGAAAATCCTTCATAAAATCCATAGAAATTCCTGGATCACTACCAAAATTTAATCATCCGTTCCTTGTGTCATTCGTAACCTGTTCTGTAAGTTTCATCTCAATCCCTTTGACTTCACGACTTTTTGAGGTATTTTGCACACGGACAAACAAACAAACAAAACAAAAAACCAACACACCAATGCCAAAGAAATATAACCTCCTCTTGGCGGAGGTAATAAGTATTGACAAACCACAAAGTTTTACCTGACAAGAGCATCTAAGTTACACATAAAAGGGTGCGTGGATTATTGTGATTTATGTCAAGACAGCACAAGTTCTCCTCGAAGATTATCTGCAGGGATGAAATTCACAAACCAGGAGCATCATCCCTCTTGTGCTAAAGACATCTAAAGTTCTTCTGACTCTACAATTCCAAGCAACAATGTCATTACTACACATCTCGGCCACTTTGGAGAATGTGTGCATACCACGTGTGCACACCATGTTTGTTGTTGTTTTCTTGTGTATTCTTTCCTTTTCCTTCTTTTTCTTTTAAATGTTTGATAATTTGATCTGCTGTGACAAAGTACCTTCAAGACATATCTATTGTTGCAGACAATTTGCAGAGTACAACAACATACACCCTTTTACTGCTAAAGATCACTGACAATTACAACTGTGATCAAAACACATACCACGAGTCTGAAAACTGCCTACTTGGACATTGCAACACATTATACTACAACATTTAAACAGCTTTATACTACACTACTAATACAGCTGTACTCAATTTATCACTGCTACTTGCAACCATATTTTTTTACTTCTTAAAGTATCCCTTTTTTCCCTCGTTCTTTACTTTTTCTTTAACTCTTAATGTGCCACATTCGCACGTCCGACTCAGTCGACGGCGTGCCAACTTCGCATATTCTGCTCAACAAACAAAGCCGCCAAAACCGATTGATAAATCGCTAATCACTGCTAATCCCGCGGCACAATGAAAGCGTTTCTCGTGCTTTTGTTCCTCTCGTATATAGCTTGCATTCTATGTGGTGATTGACTATCAAGCCGTGTTTCCAACTAGATTTGCTCATACATTCTAAGTTTCTGTCACGGTTTTATGTGCAAAAGTCATGTCTTTACAGTAATGTATCAACTGGTCATTGAAGAGAAAAATTGAAAATAGATTCGTCATACAATTTATATTGAAACAAAGCTTGGCATTCCTCTTTAACTTTTACTATTATTCCCATCTTAACAGAAATTTGTAGAAGTTATACAAATTGGAAAAACAGAATTCTTTCTCAAAACATGACTACCTTCGTGTCTCAGAATAACGTGGCACACAGGGGGTTTCCACCATGGCACATAAAGAGTTAATACATTTAGTCTAGTGCATTTTACATTCACTACTACTATCTCTACTACTATTGGAAAATCTACTGTTATTACAGCTACATCTACTGTCATTTTATGGTCCTCCCACCCTGTAACTACTTCTATGTCAAGATAGATACTTCTAATACAAAAGCATTAAACCACAGCTACTACCCCATCCATTACTAATACAACTTCTCCTCCTCCTCCTAATACTACTGTCTTTGCTACTGCACTACAACTACAGCTTCAACTTATAACCACAACTACAATTACAGCTACAACTACAATGACAACTATAACTACTTTTACTGCTACTAACTACTACTACTACTACTACTACTACTACTAAAAGTAATATCAAGTTGAATGATAATATTTATAGAAAATGACAATAATTATATAGGAATATGAATGTTTGTAATGACACCTCAGTAGATAATAAACTAAACTGTAACAACAATTACAGTAAAGTCTATCTGCTTAACATATTAGCCTAAATTCAGAAAAAATATTGAAATGAAAAAAAAAAGCTTGCAAAAAAGCAGCAATATCCCTCAAGCAAACCTGCGCACCGATCACCTCCAAGAAACAAGACTGTACGCCTCGCAGAAATGAGGTATCTCTGAGCTGACAGAATGAAACATGGAACAAAACACACACAATGAAAAAAACTATGACCGACTGGACAACAACCGGTGAGGCACGTTCAGACACGAGACTTACTATGAAGGCCCAATCCTCTCCCGCACTCTCTCGGAGTGCCATTGACCCGCTTCCCGAGCCCTGGAAAGTGGAGTGTGAATGCAGCAGGGGGAAGCAACATGTGCAGGGAAGATGCATTTGTTAGGTCAATCAAATAATATGTGAACAAGGACAAAAATAAAACAAGTCAAATCATAACTTTTCAATCCAAAATGCATGAATAGATAAACACATTTAGATGGTAAATGAATTTTAAAAAATGATCAAAATTCTGAATGTGAATGATATATAAAACATATAATACACACAATACGATCCATAGAAAATTATGAACATTGGATGGGACTATGGGCAGATCTGATACACAATATGATCCAAAGAAAATTATGAACATTGGATGGGACTATGGGCAGATCTGATGTTGAAATGAAGACTGAAAGGCTGATGAAACATAAATTATTTGAAAATATGCTAATTTGGCAGAAAACCTTTTTTTTACAGGAATGTTCTAAAAATGATTATTCAACAAATTATGTTGATTTGATGTCAACGTCGAGTAAAGCCTTCATGCTCATTATTTCACAAGTTTTTGCCTTAGATTGTCAGAGGGATCTGGAATCTAATTTTCTACAACTAATTTATCAATGGTTCATCTATATTGTATCGCGAGTGAAGAAAAAATAAACATACATTTTTATTTGAAAACAATTTTTCCTTCATGAGGTCGAGGAGGAAAACATGAATTATGCATCTTTTTGTCATAAACTGTAATCTAATGAAATTATGTATATTGCAAACCTGATCAAAATTTGGGATAAAAATATAAACATATAAAAATCAAAGTATAAAATATTTCTACATTTAATAAAATGTGATGTACATTGAGAGTCTGTATGAATTAAGAACAAGTTTTCAATAACATTTCCATTTTGGCGTACTTTTGCTTTCATGGGGGGAAAAAAAGGACTGGGTGTGCCTGACACAAATGGTAACAAGAGGCAACTCAGTTGATCACATGCGATACGTGCAAGATTCAGTGCTTCAATTATTTGAAATTATGAATGCACAAGATGCTACAATCCATGCATTTATAATCATATTTGTATATGACTGAAATGAAATGATTGCAACAATGCCCAAGCATTCTCATGAGATTTGATGGCAACCAAACATGGCATCTACAGATATATATGGTATTTGCAAAGATGTTACACGAAAGCTGTCATTTTGTTTTTGTTTTATATATAAAGAATGCCTTTGTAAATGTTGGCAGATACATGGCTTTTCCATTTTGGTTCTTTGTCACAGCAACCGCAATAAGGAAGAAATTTAATGCTAAGGCTAAAATTTGGCATGTGATTTTTTGAGAAAGTGAACGGGAATGATTTCAAATGGTTCACGGGAGAAAACTATGAATGGCAAAATCACGAAGAGAGAAGTGGTATGAAACAGAGTGGAGTTTTGAAATCCAAGGAAGAAAAGAGCGAGATGGGGATTGAAAATGTAAGTGGGATTCACTGTGGGTGTACAAAGTGGGCATTGGTTGCTGGTAGGGGGGGGGGGGGGGGGGGGCAAATGCGAGGTGATATAAATAGGATGGAAACAGGCATCGGCTTGGTTTAGGGAGGTCTTTAAAGCCCCAGTAAAGCTTTGGAAGTGATGTTCATTTGATGATTTTGGTTCCTTTGGTACCAAGACATAACAATTTGTATTCATTTTTATATCAATATAATTAAAGACATCGATGATATTTTAGGACACTTCCCAAAACTATCCAAGAGCTCTGGTATCAGTTTATTAATTGGGATAAGTCAGAATGCCTTAACCTGTCACTGCAATTATTCCATGGACCAGAAGACATAGCAAGCCACAAGCAAACCAATAATATACTATCAAATCTTGCAGTCAAGAGGAGATAAAAATGTCATCTCACATTCTGCATCTGCTCTTACATCTTCAAATAACTTAGATCTAACTTGACCTTAAACATGATGATAATGGGACTAAAAAAGGTACTTGCATATCTGATATCACTATTATGGAAAGATGGTCATTTCCAAAGAGATTGAATGCAAGAAATAAATTTGGGACTGTTACATAACAAAAACTTCTTATTTATTTATTTATTTATGTATCTATTTATCTATTTACTTATTTATTTATTTATTTATTTGTATATTTATGTATTTACTTATTTATTTATTTATTTATCTATTTATTTATTTACTTATTTATTCATTTACTTATTTATACTGTATATATTTATCTATTAATGTCAAAATCTATTTATACTTGAAAATATGACCAAGTGATGTCATTGTGACTTGTTACAAAATAAATGCAGCAAAATGGAAGCTGGACAAAGTTACACTAATGATTATGTGATAAGATTAACGCTATCCTCACTTTTTAATAAGACCGTGAATGTACTCTTAAATGAAGCAAAACAAATATGCAACCTTACAAGTTTGTTTGTTTGTTTTGTTTTGTTTTGTTTTGTTTTTTGTTTTGTTTTGTTTTGTTTTTTCCTGGAGGCAGGGACATGTCTTTACAGTTTCTCATACTCTGATCATTGGTTTGCTTGAGGCGCTGATGTTTCTGTTGGCATAAACAAGCAGACTGATTCATTCTAACCAAGGGTTATTAGTATCAAGTCTGGTTACTGTACTAGTATTTCATAATTATTGTAATAAATGTGTGGGGGCAGGGTGTTTAGGTCAGAACAAAATGAAAGCGATTTAAGTTTCTCAGGCAGATCACTTACCTCTTCACTGACTGGGCAATGCTCCTCAGCTGAATCTGCACTATTGGTGATCGTAATCTGCTGGATTTCTCCCTGTAGCAGGTGCAAGGTAGAAGCAAATTTAAAAAAAAAAAACAATCGAAAGATAAAGACCCTGTTTAAAGAAAGTGGTGGTGGCTTTACTTTGGAACTTTCTACATAGTTCTGGAATAATGTTCCAATGGGAGGAGTTTCGCACACAAGTGTATTCATATGCAATATGTACAACCCAATAAGAAAACATTAGGATTTAAATGACAACGAGGACTTTTGTCTGATTTGGGATGTCCTCTCAAGGAGAAACTCTTGAATGCGAATTGAGATCAGATTCAGGTGGTAACGGGGGAAAGTATAGATGAGGAGCAAATTACTTGTATCACCCGGAAGAAACTTAGAAGTCCAACTACATTGCACAACCCCTTTGTTGTACAATAATGGACGAAGCCATTGCAAAGTATATTGCAGCAGGTAACACCATTTTGCTCTGAGTGGAAGACAAGTGCAGTATATAATTCTGAAATATTGTCCCCCAAATCTGACAATCATTCTTTTCATGTGAACACTGAATTAACATACATAATTTATACATTGCACAATTAATATATCTGTAGGACCTATATCCCACCCTTAATTGTTTAGTAAAGCAAGCCTTGAGCTGTTTGTTTGAACTGAAAAACATATATAAACTACAACATTACACTGTACAATCATGGTGATATCATTTAAAATTTCTACCTATAATGGTACACTCTGCCCCTAACTGCAGAATGGGATATTATTGTAGTATCACAGTCACTGTGATTGTGTAGTGAACCATTAATTCTCAAATAGTAAATTACAAATAGTCACCAGGCAGGGTTATGTAAAGTGGTATGATCAGTATGCAACAGTGGCAGATCCAGGGGGAGCGCACCAGGTGTGCACCCTCCTTCCTTATTTTTTTAAAGAAAAGAAATAAAAAGAAAAAGTGGGGGAAGGGGGTGTGCTCCCCCGTTTAATTTTGTAAAGGCGCCCCCTCTTTTAATACAGAATTTCTGGATCCGCCCCTGCGTAATCTATCAACTTGGAGAACAGATTTACTCTGTGAAATACAGGTTTGTTCTAATCCCCCACAAAGATAACCCTTTCACAAAAATGAACATACCTGATATTGCACTCTGTGGCCAACGGTCCCAAGGTGCCCGATGAAGAGCGGGGCCATCTGTGGGATGGTGATGGCCCAGCCAGGCTGCTTGGTGAAGGTCTTGGTGCCCATGTCCTGGCAGTGCAGGAAGAGGGTCACCTCGTTGTCCCGGACGCCCAGGGCCAGCTGGGTCCACTGGTTGGTGAAGGAGGGAACGACGAACGCCGCCGCCTCCTGACTCTCGCTCGTGTAGCTGATGTCCGTGAGCACGAGACTTATCTTCATCTCCTCGATCGACAGGCTCGTGATGTTGACGCTGAGGATGATCGTCATGTGGAACGGGTCGGTGATGCCGAAGACAGTCCCGCGGCTCCCGGCGTATGGCCGCAGGACCATCAGGATGGAGAAGTCTGGGTAGACGTTGGAGAAGTCGGTCGGGAAGATGATGTCGGCATGGCGACCGGCATTCGAGTCCCCATCGAATTTGAAGGCGGCTCCATTGAGACCTTCTGTAAATGTGACTCCGATCGGGAGAGGATGACCTATTACCTGAAGTACATCAAGTGTCCTGAGTTCTGAGAATGAAAATGAAAAGAAGGTAGCAACATTACTATTGAGCTATTATAGAGAAAGATCAATGGGAAGAGTTTGAAAGCAAGAACAGTCAATGCCATTTTCACTCTTTTTAGTAGGGTCATTATCAAATAGAGAAATATACAATCTTTTCAGCAATACTGCATTCTTTACATTTAAAACAAGAACATTTTTGAAGATATGGAAATCATCACACATATTGATCATTTTCTTTATTTTTCAGCAGCTTCAATCACAAATATCTCAAATTGATCAAAATAAATGCATCTTTTTTGTTTGTTTGCATGTAGACTCTTCGCAATATAAAGATTGAAAAATTCCACCAAAATCATTCATGGATCAAGATAGCTGCTAACTACTCTATAGGGGAATGTAAACAAGAATGGAAGTGGACATGGGTTAAATTCTTACAATTTGCTCTTTCCATCCCTCTCTCCATCTCTCTCACTCCCTATTGTAAACCTATCCATCTCTCCCTCTCTTGGCTCTTTTTCTCTCCGGCATCATTTTGATCATGTGATGAATTACTTGATGACCACAGTGACACAAGATACCACAGCCTAGAGTCAAAAGGTCGTAACTACCAAGCCTTCCAGGAATGGCTATGGTGTTGTTGCGATGACAGAAAAGCGATACAAAGTGAGCCTCAATCACCATATTTCTACTCTGAGGGAGAGACTAAAAAAAAAAAAAAGAAAGAAAAGGAAATATGATGACCCTTGCTGGAGATCCTTTGATAGGCCTGATCATATTTCTCAGACATACATCAACTTCCAAGCATTGTAGTCTTGTCAGCTTGTCAGTAAATATAGGCCCTACTTTTTTGAAGTTTCACAGACAGATCTAGTGCTCAATTTGGATGGGGTTTGACCTCTTTCAGGTTTTTGACAAGCCAATGATTTTGGCATCTACCAGCTCAAATATCACATTCCAATCTCATGAGGCAATTATATAGCTATTTCACTCCACTGTTATCTTGTTAACCCGTTGAGGACAAGTCCCGAGTATGCTCGGGCTGGTGTCTATGGGAAATGCGTGTTGTAGCAAAATCAGTCCGTCCTCAACGGGTTAATGCCGTTTCAGAGCCCAGCATGCACCAGAATCATATCCATCAAGTATTTTATTGTCCCATGTTATCCACCTTTGCAACAAATTCTTGGAACAAGAATGGATTTGTCTGCAGCAGCTTCATAGCAGGATTTCTGGTAGTAGAAAGACTTCAAGAAATTTAAAGGAACTCAGGAACTCGTCCCTGACAGTCCCCATGTTTTAAAGGCACTGTTTACCATTGGGAGCAGTGATTCTAATACCCCTTTCATAAACTCATCCTCCAACTAGAGAGGGGCCGTCAAAGGCGGCAGACCCACGCCTATAAGTACAAAGTCGGGGTAAACATAATGTGCATTCGGTCATCTACCAGAATTCGGCCACTTAATTGCCAGTGTGCTTTATCACCAGCCAGTGAGTTCTACAGCCAGTGAGTTCACCAGCCAGTGAGTTCTACAGAGTTCTACAGTTCTACAGTCACATCACACGCAAATCACATCATTACACATACGGTATTAACACTCATTCACGTACAGGAAAGTCCTTAAGTCTCCTCCAAAAATCCATCGAAAATCCCAAATTCCACCGTCAAAAGTGCAGAATCGGAACTTTTCCAAGCGCGCGCGAATTAAGTCCAGTTTTAAGAGTATTGTCTACGCGACGGGTCGCCGAAAAAGCGCTAAAAATCGAGAAATACGCCGTTTTCTTGCGGGATATTTTGATTATAGCAAGCCGAGAGTGTGATGATATCAAAGGTCGTATGAGTGTACGATCTTTGATGGTATCCACAAAAGCGCAAAAGAAAAACAAAATTGACGTACACCAGTACCCCCTAGGCAATTACCCCTATGATTAGTGTCTACGGGAATTATTCAATGCAAGGGTTGAATGCAAATGTCTACTGCACCAGTATTCGGCCACCAACGAGCGCCGCAACGTCCCCGATGCAATTTTGCACCAACAGTGTAGAGCGCGATGCATTTTCAGCGGCCTTGCACACGCATTGACATTGAGAGCGCATATCGTGCAGTGTGACTGCGACCGAGCAAATGCTCCTCCAACGAAAAAAACAATCGATGTTAATTTGAAAAATCATCAAAATACGGGCAAGTTTGTGATGACGGAGAACGAACTTTCAAAAATCTAGAAGGACATAGTCCCTCAAATAGGCCTAAACGTAAATTTCGGAATTCTTACGAACATTTGAGCAGCGAAGTCGGATCGTTTGGGAGTTTATGTTTTCGTATGGTAGCGGAAAATCGCAAAGTGAGAAATGGGAAATTTTCGGAATGGTCACTATACCATGGGGTCAAAACTTCAAGGTCACACAGAATTTGCAAGGGTCAACCGATTATCACCAAAATCTAATCGATTCTTTCCTGCCATTATCCAAACATCCCCATAACATTTCGTGCAAATCCGTTTACCCGTTCTCTTGTTATCTTGTACACAAACAAACAAACAAACAAACAAACAAACAAACAAACAAACAAACAAACATACGGAACCCTTCACATAACCCCCTGCCGATTTTCATTGGCGTGGGTAATTATCCGCCTAAGAATAATGCGGACATTTCAATAAACAATGCGTTCACAAACTCTGAAAATTATCCGCATTATTTTTACGAGCGCCCGTCCTGAATAAGGCGGATAATCGTCATGGTGACTGCACACGTCCCTCCTGCGGGAAAGACAGGTGACGTTTGACCGCACCCCGGCAATTATCCGTATTATTTGGGTTTGCGTTCATAAACTCCAAATCTGGTCCCGATGCTGCTATTATACGGATAATAGAAGGGTCGAAAAAAAAGCGGATTATTCTTCCCCCGCTCCAATTTTACGACCAAATGATGCGGATATTATCCGCATTATTGAGTTTATGAAAGGGGTATAAAATGTGTGAGTAATCACACTTGTTGCATATGTGTAGGTCAGTTGCATCACCAAACATCCTACCATGTAAAACAATTCGCAACAAACCCTAAAATATAAAGAGATATCTAAAAGAGAACCCAACAGGACATTTATATATGTAGACATAAGGTTGGGAAAGCTATCTATGCTTGTCCTGAAAGCATTGAGACTAAGATGTGAAAAAAGTGCAAAGCATTACAGGCATTATTTACCATTTGCAGATAAAACAAAAACCCAGCTTTTTTTTTGCTTCAAAATAGTTCTATAATGTGAGTCAGAGATGGAAACAACGAATGTCAAAATGTTAATTTGTATATAATCAATGTCAAGTATTGTTAAATATACATAATGTAAACAGTAGTTATAAAAGAATTGTTTCTAGACCAAGGCGTCTGCAGTTACGGTTTATTGAGAAAAATAGTGATGTGCTGGTCGTAGCACATCACTATTTTACTCAACAAACCGTAACTGTAAAAAAAATTAAAAAAAGCAAAGAAATAAGATAAAAATCTGTCAAGCACTGTGGTCGATTCATTCTGACTGGTGTTACACTAAGATACCTAATTAGGTTATATCACTTGGCTTCTGTCATGCCAATGACCTGATCAAACATTGCCACAAAACCATAAAAAACCCTTCTCTAAAAAGCACTCATTGAAAGACTGATGATGATGAAGCCAGATAGTGAAGGTCATATACAGCCAAGTAATTGCCTATCATGCATCGGCAAACAGTCGCACAGGTATTGAAAAGCAGCTACATTTTGTACATGGCTTCTTTTGCGATTTCATACATTTCCCCCTCTCTCATAGACCCTATCTTCACTAGATAGCGATATACCGTACTGAGAGTTGATACATTGTAGCAAGGGAGCTGGAATAGCAATGTAAGAAACCTTGCCGCGACCTCTGGTGACACTTCTGGAAGTGAGGGTCAATGTTTTGGCCATACATTTGGGTGTCAGTCTGGGCCAGATTCCACACTAATTGATTGAATCTGTAGCCAACGATCCGCTAGTGCTGTAGGGTACAGTAACCTGCTTTTGCACTCTCACTGGCTGTGGTTTACTCTCTCTTCAAATTGTACAGACCTAGATACATCCTGCATGAGCTCTTTTTCCATTTTGATCTTTTTTCCCCCCATTACTTTACTATTTAGGTAAAATCTTGTGTTCATCTCTTTCTTCATCTTTTTTTTTCTTTTGTCTGTGTGATGGAAAGTACATAATGTGTATATGTTATCACAGAGTCATTAAATCCAATTCTGGTCACATATAGGCCTACTACTTTATATGTGGCATATTGGGGAGTGTTTCTAAATTCATGAATTCCAGTCAATTGATATTCATGAAATTAACCAATTTCCCAAAATATTCCATCTGAATATTTTTTTTCCACTGTGGGCTCTTGATAACTTTTCTCTTGACAAAGGATACCACTTTTTTCTTTTCTTTTCATGGCTGTGGTTCTTGATCAATCATCATGTGTATCAGATTTTGCTTGCCTACTGTGTATCATGTTTACCTTTCAGGATACTTTATATTTTCTTTGGAGTTCTTTATTACATGCTTTTGATAGCATTCGCCATTTTCTCCGTAATTCCTATCTTGATAGAGTGTTTATGGGTATTAGCCAAGTAATCTTTGATTGTCAGTAATCTTCACTATGGTTGGAGTGTCTCCACTAATACCAATGTGGTTGCTTGCAATGATAGTCTCGTTTCTCTGCTACACTTGTGCAACCCCTGTACAACCTCGCACAGAAATTTCTATTCATCAACTTTTGTTTTTCACATGCATTCTTGCATGTTTTTTTTTATTTCCCATACAGTAAATTGTACCTGCTGCCTTAAGTGGTGATTAGACATTTCCTTTCCCACCACAACTGAGCTTTCAATGAGGCATTACAAAACACTGAGCAGGTTTTAGGGCAATCCAGACTGACAGTCACATTATGAGTTTTACCTATTTTTGATCTCTGATGGATCTGTTCTTATCTCATGGTAGGGACTGAGATATCAGTGTTACGTAGACTGATAAATCTCGTCCGATGTGCATACCATGATCTTGGCTTACACCCTCGAAGACAGATAAGCTCAATGCCACTTTGAAATCAACTGGACAAAACGTCAACAACTTCATGGTTACCAACTGGTATCATTCACACGAATTGAACAAATGCCTGCTGATATTTCCACGAAAAATTAAATGACATTGCAAATTTTATCAATGTGTCCCCACAGCTGTGATTGTACATGTAGGATGACTCCAAATTCATGCATGCTGGTCTGATAACAGATGATATCTGTAGGAAAAAAACTGAGGAAGATACTGACTTTGTTTGCAATGTAATGGATGGCAATCTTTGAATTTGATTCTCTTTTAGGTGAATTTCAATAGGTATGCCGGTGGAGTATATGCAACAGTTACACATCAATGGATCCTGGAAATCAACTTTGTACATCCATTCAAACTAGTAATAATGACCACTCGTTGCTGCGATAAAAGGATTTACCCTGGATATACAAAAATTGAATGGAAATGCTTTGCTATGGATCACTTTTTAAAATTACTGCTATTGAGAAAATTAGCAAAAGGCTTTACAGATATGCAACATTGAAGTTGTGATCCCTTCCTTGTCATTCAGTCCAATTAAGTCCTCACACACTACCATAAATCATGGGGACACACTGTCTGTCAAATATGCAGTTACCATGCTGGAATACTGGTATCTCCCACCAACTGCTTAATCCACCTGTAAGTCATGCAAGTGAACCTGTCAACCTGTAACAACGTTGATTGTTCATGCATGCACTAGATAAGGTACGCATTGACGATGAGAGTAAATAGACCCTCCATGTTTAATTTGGGTCATCCTCAACAGAAATGTGGATTTAGTCATATATGAATGGCCAGCCACAAGGATCCAAAAATAAAAAGATGATTTACAGTGGTGATTTTAATTGGTGAGTCAAGGAACGTCACAGACGCTGCTTTCAAATCAAAAGAATTGGTTCATATAACCAGCTTTTTTTTGGGGGGGGGGGGTGTTACTGAATAATAAGCTAAAAGCAAACACATGCTGAATGACGCTTTGATGTTCATTAAATTTGATACGATTGTCTGATACACTTCATGAATAAACATTGATTTTATCTCTTTTATTACATCCCAGTCTATTTGGTAAACACCACGCAGATACTCTGTTCGGAATTGAAATCACTAGTACTCAAACATCAAGTTACCGGGTAAATATTATGGTCACTGACTTCATCACGCTTGAACGTATCTGTGTTTGCTCTTGAATGCCTCGCATGTACTTTATGTGTCAATCTTTTGAGAATTGACAAAGGCATAGTGTTATACCTTTCTTTTAACAAATGCCACACTGATTTGGCCAGATACATACTGTATAATCAGTTGAGTGGGACATTAGGTGGGCATATTTTTCAAGTCACCTATATTGGGATACGTATTATCTCACCATTAAAAACATTTATGATACACACTTGATATAACACGGCATATTCTTCCAATACGTCAGTCTTTTGAGAGCTGACAATTGTGAGTAATGTTAGCCCCCATTTAATTACCCCACAATTTTACTTGTCTGCTTTTATCTGATACATCATCACTTTAGTGGCAGAAAGCTGTATTGTGTCTGTACAAGAAGTATTGTGTCTATATGATACTGTGACTTTAACCCATTGAGGATGGGCTGATTTTGCTACAACATGCATTTCCCATATGCACCTGTCCGAGTATATTCGGGACTCCTCGTCAATGGGTTAACCTGCACTTTTGCCCTTCTTGGTAGGTGACAGATCTGAGACCCTTAACTTTTAATGATCCTCCACTTTGTCGGCAACTAAAACAAAAGCCTCATTACTTTGCACTCTATCTCTGTTTTGCACACAAACTTATCAAATGCAAATGAACACATATAGCCAGCAAATATTGATCTTTACACCCGATCCAAATGCATTCTACACCTCAAACACAGTATATGATGTAACATGAGAGTTTTAACGTATAGTAAGACTTAACGCATTTAGGATGAGTCCCGAGTATACTCGGGAAGGTGTCTATGGGAAATGCGTGTTGCAGCAAAATCAAACAGTCCTCAATGGGTTAAAGAGACACTAAAAGGAAATCAAGTATCGAAGTGAAATCTAGACTCTTAACCCATTGGAGACTAGTCCCGAGTATACTCCGGCACATGTCTATGGGAAATAAGTGTCATGGCAAAATAACAGGTTAAACAATAAAGTATGGACAACATATTTTGTTAAGCAATGTTCATAGTTCATCTCATGAAAAAAAAAAAATAGTTCCATACTGAACATATTTTTATAAGTTAAAATACAGGGTGAATGTTAGCATTCATATAGGACTACAATGTATGCATATTTCAGAAGCGCACTGTTGGATTACCATAAGTCTCAGGGTGTTGGTCCACTATTGATTTCTCTTCTGTGTAAATTTCATCAGTTGTCATGGTGAATTTCCCAGTCATACAGGGCATAGTTATCTGTTTCATTTCGATAAAGTGGTAAACTGCCCAATCAGACATCAAATCACAAGGTAATCACAGAAATGTTTGCAAAATGGGTGTACCCGGTATCAGTCATTAGGGTTCATGTGAACTCATGCTCAAGCACTCTCCATTAGTTGATTAATGATATAGCAGGTTTCTGACAAAATGTGGGAGGAATGGAATGGAGGGGGGAATGGGAGATACAAAAAAAAAATACAGAGGCAATGTCCATAATTGAATTAGCCCCCTCGCATGACCTCTGAACTCCACAAATATCGCAAAAGTCTCCCCCCATAGAGTGGGTCAGGGCATTTCATTGATTGGGGGTCCCGAGGATTTAAACTCCTGTGTCAAATGTGGGTGAATAATACCAGCAGTGCATTGACGTGACCCTACATCCCTAGCCCTAGTTCTTTGCCTGGTAATCAAATCATGACTGAAACAAACCCTAGCACTGTGTAAATTCTAGATGTCCTCTTTTTAAAGTACACTTCTACTTTGTGTTCAAGGTGACCTTACAAAGTGTTAAAATTGGATGAACGAGGCTTAGAGAAGCTTCATTAAAACCAAACACAGAATATGAAAGAAAGTATTTGAAGTTCAGTGTCACAGGTTTTTCCCAAACACACACAAAAAGGAGAAATCACTTTCATCATCACCTCACAATCTTTCCTATTGCTTTGCACATGATATAGGCATTGCATACCTACATGTACAACACATTTCCATAATCATTTTAATGCATTGGGTGAATTTTGGCTGATCAAGCTGACTCCTTTAACTTGAGACATCTTTTCAGTTGCATCAATAAAAAAAAAAAACTCATTCATTAGGAGATCCTGAAATGTTGTAATCTTACAATTGTGTCATATAATCAGATTCCTATATTGAAAGCAATGGGTAAACCAAAATGAATGTAAATTGGCACATGAGATCCTTTCACAATCTGAAAATAAAACTCATCTAAACAATATGAATTGTACAAAATGATACTCCCTCAAATATTCCAGCTCAACATAATCACGTTTTAGGGATTTTCAGGACGGCATCAGAATAAGCAACAGATTGAGCAAATCAACTGAATTCATCCTCAGGATTCATGACAAAGACATGAGTTATCAAATGAAGCCAACCACAAAACGAACAAGAAGTCGCACGCACTGAATTTGTGTGAGGGCTGAAAATACGTGAAATGGGTCAACCTAGCCAATCTTGACTTTCTCATATTTTCTGAAAGAACAAGCCTTCTTCTACATCATACTTAAGTTTGGGATCATAAAACGATACGGAAATTGGGTTTTAAGCAGTTTTTCTGGAACACTTTTTGGTAGAATAGTGTGATTAGGTGTTTCTCAAAGAGTCATGTTTTCATTTCTTCAAAACTCTGTCCATGCTCATCACTTTCAACTCCAATATCTTTAGAAGGGATGATGCTACTGCTTTGAAAGTTGGCATTGATCATCAACAGAATGTGTTGATAAAGCATATACAAATTCAGCTTAATCTGATAATCCCTTCATTGTTCGTTGCTCTGGTGGTTATCATCCTGTTATTTGTTCCATTCATCGCACAGCTAGTGTGCTTGGTAAAGATTAAGCGCTTGAATAGACCCTGTTCTGCAGAGCCACTTTTCTCAGTTCATACTTATCAAGAGTGTGTAGGACCTACTTTCTTTCCAATATCTAGATAGGTTAGGAGAGTCCATTTGGATTGAGTTATACATCATTTTAAAGCTTAGAGTCTGCTCTTTCAGAATCTGACCTTAACTAAAAATCCATGTCTGGCGACTTTTTGTTCTCTTTGTGGTGCAGGGTCACAAATAACTCTTCACTCCCACTAAGCCTTGCTATTCACCCTCCAGGGTCCATACTGCATCATCATGAAGATCTAGATCAGCACGCCTCCATAGGCAAGAGCTTATTAACCCACGTAATGACTGGTCCTAAAGGTTGCATCCTACGCACACAAGTTATGATTGCAGAACAGATGACTGATGAAAATGCACAAGGGTACCGTATCCGGCTGCAGAGATTGTTTTGGAAGATGTTCTTATGAAAAGCAGATAGAGATTATGAGCTCCAATGGAACATATGTACTGTGCATAAATATTTCATCAGGAACACAATCAAATGTAGGCCTGAGTTATTTGTGCAAGTGATTTGTAATGAAACAACAAAACAAGGTAAAAAACAAAATAGGAGATAATAGGAAATCATTGACATACACAAAAGAGGGGAGATGTTTGCATTGCAGAATAAAAATCTGAAAAAGGCTTCAAATCTTTTAGTAATGCTTCCTACATGCATGCTCTCAGAGTACTCAGGAAAACAAATAATTGAAATTCTATAAAAGGATGAGAAAGAAGAATGGTAAGAATAATGAATTCAATTAATCTAATAAATGAGTGCACAACTGTAGTCTTGAAAAGTTTAGGATTGCATTTACACTAAGTAGATGCAATATTGCATTCTCGTGCACACTTGCACGGTACAATTACACTCTTATTAGGAATATATCAAACCTGATAACCAGATGAGATTTGACAAGAAATCCTTCAAATGTATTTACAAAATTCTTTTTATGGCTGTTATAAGCTCTCAATCTGATAATGAGTGGGGAAAGGAGATGTTTACAACCCTACGTTTCTGAACTATCTTTGCTTTTGCACGGAGAGTAGAAACTGAGGCACATACATATATCTTCCACGATGAAAGTGCTGTCAAAGTGACTGCCGGTATTGTAGTAGTGTGTGGTCCAGGGTCATCTTCTGATTATTTACACTATCCATTTCTGGACCTTCAAACACTGTTTACATCATCATGACAGCTACAATATACATACATCCCTCTGACCCAGCCCGCTTCTATGAACCATTTTCTTGCTTGTTGAAGAAAAAAAAAATCTTGACACATCCCTGTCATCCTACATGATGTTCTAACTAACTTCTTGCCCGGGATGCCACCCTGACGTGAGGAACAATGCTTTACAATATAGATGTTAAATTTGAATATTTTGCAAAATCCCATCAATATTAATTTTTATCATGCCATCGATAATCATTGTCATTACTATTATCATTGCTATCTCTTCTACAATTATCATCACAATATCATCATTATAAACATTACAATCATTAAAACATTGATACACTTTAACACACAGCAATGCAATTCATCACTCAAAGATGGAAACACAGACCTGCCAAATCCAAGACAGGGCTACCAAAACTCCAACATCAAATACATGGGGGATGGAAAGAACAATCTGTTGTACATTTGGGTTGGTGGTTTCTGTTTGTTTGTTTTGCTAGGTGTAGTTTTTCTTTTCTGTTTACCAAGAGATGCATTTAAAATGGTCACACCTTTGTAAAATGATTTTATCCAAAACATCTCATACTATTCACTGATCAGTTTTTCAATTCCTCTACAAGAAGCGACTCTTTCAGTACACTGGCCTCTTCACCAAAAATCTAAACAAGAAGAGCTATACCAAAGTATTCAATTCTTATTCACAGCAGAGCAGCTGAGAAGCTAATCTGTTCTGTGAGAAATGTATGTGTTGTTTGTTTGTGTGTGTGTGTGTTTTAAAATAGACAATAGATTGCAATTTGTTGGGGGGTTTTGTTTCTTTTTTAACTTATGAAAAAAAAAAAATCTTTCAAAGTCAAATTGTCAGAAGATGAAGGGACACTGTAGGACTGGTATTGCAGTTATAACAAATGTAGACAGGTGAAAGGAAAAGGAGAGGAAGAAATAAATACACAAAGTACCAGATGATACAAACAAACCTAATGGCATCCAGGGACCAGTGATGGTTTGGCCAGACCAGAGCCAGTTTCACACTCTCAAAAACAAAACCAATGGTCACGCACTGCTGACGAGAGCTACAGAGCTACGGGACACAAACCAACGCTCAATCATCGTGCCAATAAATGGACCCAATTTTGGGCAGGAGGGGTTTCTGGAAGTGGGTGAGAATGGATAACTTCCCCTCTAGACCAACCTGCCTCTTCCTCCGCCCCAAATTAGGCATGAAATTGGTGTAACTTTTCAGCGCCCACTAACCTGACAGACACAGAAAAAACACATTCTTCACACCCACAAAGCAATAATGCATTTCCTCCTCTGGAGTTGCTTTGCTACCTATAAAGACAGAACAATATCAAAAGTAAACAATCCCATATAGGCCTAAGGACTGACACACTCTAGGACACCAACTGTCATTTTCATTTTGACAGCCCGATTACAAATCCAATGGCAAAAACTTTATTTTAAGAAGTTTATTTACCTTTTCTTGATGAGTTAAAGATACTGGAAATGTACATAAAATATTGCCATTGAAAAATGCATACATTTATTCGAGTATGGCCAATAATTTGTCAGACATGCCATTACCTATATTAGACCTACATCAAAACAGACAAATCAACAAATAAATGACTTGGATAACAATCATGTGAATCATCAACTCTTGTTACAACAGCTCTAAGTTACAGTCTGTACACCCCTTTCAGTGCACCGAAGGGAAATGGGGAGATCTTGTCGTATGACAGGTCTCGTGGGTGAAATCCCTGGTAAAATGCCAGGTGACTTTTCAGACATTTTACCCTCGATCCATCCCTGGTAAATTCCAGATGTCTCCACAAATTTTTGGGTGATGCTGTAGCTTAAATGTTAAAAACATCGCAGGTAAATTCCTGGGTGAAATCGCAAAAGTCAGTATGCTAACAATGTTTTGCGGGCCGTTTCGCCCATGTACCATAATGTGATCGTACACTGCAGAAGAGCAGATGGGAGATATCGAAACCAGGGGCTCATTCCCTTAATTTGAAAGACATTTTTAGTGTGTATACTGTAAAACATTACATATTTGTGGCATGAAATTTTCGTGAATTGGAGCCGATGACCTTTTTCGCAGCATGAAATTTTCGCGAATTGCCACTGGCATTCAATGCATGTAGTGTACACAAAAACTTTGGTGTGCATTTGAATTTCACAATCTTGGCTCTCGCGAAATTCGCAAAATTAAAATGCACGCAAGCATTCCTCATTTTGCAGTACAATGTAGTTCCCGTTGAGTCTACTGGATGATCCCCCAAATGACAAGTCTGTAAGGGGTATTAGATCCTCACTTTTGTCTCAAAGCAAATACTGTGCTAATCCTTACTTCACAGAAACGGAAGTTTTCATGGCCACTATTACACATTGACAAATTGTATGCTTAAGAACCTTTATTTTTTATTGCTCCACTGTGCATAATGACAGTACATATTGACATAAAGTACAAAAAGCCCTAAAATAGACTAAACCGAGACAAAAGGAAAAGAACACTGTAATGTGGAAAGATTTTAAAGAAAATTGATTTGTGATGCATCATCACAAAAGCCTTATAATGTCCAAAAAAATTTTGTTTGGTCTCTATGAAACAGATATGAATTTGCCAGATGCTAAGCTTTATATTGATATATAATTTGCCTACCTCATTACAAGGAAAAAGTATTCTTAAAAGATAATTAAACATCACAAAAGTGTAATGTTTCTATTGCCAAAGTCAGCTTTATGAGAATCTTTCTTTCTTTTATGATCTCCAATGACGTGATGATGCACTACACTTTCACATACTCTCAAACCAGAAACACTGAAAACATGAAACTTACGTGAATGAAAGCCAGTGGTCTCTTTGGCAAAATGAAACTTTTGCAAATTACCACTTGCATTTAATACAATTGTGTACACAAAAGCTTTTGCATGCATTTTACTTTGCCAAAGTTTCATGATTGCAAAACTTTCTGGTTTTACGGTATACAAACTTTATTCAAATTTAAACTATGAAATTATCTTCTGAAGAAAAGGTTTCCAAAAGTTTTCATTATGCATCCAACCAGGTAAACTTAGAAAAGAGGCAATTGTGCTGCAGTATAGCACTCCTGATGAGAAGTAATATTCCACTAAATTCATCCTTTACGGTCTGAGAAGTACCCAGTCAAATATGACTGCACTTGCTTCAAAGTCGTGTAGCTGTGAACCGCCCACACAAAAGTCAACTGCCCTTTTCTTGAACCCACTGTTTCTTGATATACCTACTGGTTTGTACAGTTGGTTTTTTTTTTGTTGTTGTTGTTTTTTGTTTTGTTAATACAATTGTTACAATGACTGATCAGTCAATGGATGTGTATGTGTAGTTATAATTCCATTTGTAGAATAAAGGGTGGTGGATTTGGGCAGAAAGATACTGCAAGGGGAAGGGGAAGGTGAGGGGTATGTCCTTATAAAGGTGATATACAGATACTGACACCGTCATCTTGTATTCTGTTGATTTGATTGTCTACTTTGTGTCATTATCTTTAAGTGGCAAGTGCATTAACCTGTTGAGGACGAGTCCCGAGTATACTCGGGCAGGGGTCTATGGGAAATGCATGTTGGAGTAAAATCAGCCCGTCCTCAACGGGTTAAAGCAAGGCAGTGGAATTGATAGAACATGAGAGCACAATTTTTATAAGCAATTCTTAAGTAATATGGTGATTGTGTGTGTGTGTGTGTGTGTGTGTGTGTGTGACAATACACTGTCCTATTTCTTCACATCTACTATTTAATGGTTTCTGATCATGCAGTATCAGCAGCATGTTATGTGGTGTTAGGGCCTAATTGAAAATTACCATACAATATGCACCCTCCCTTTAAGAAACACCTTAATTTTGTGAAATCAAGCTCATACAGAGACTGCGTGGATAATTAAAGGCTCTACATTGAATACAAAATATTAAATTATCAGACTATAAACTATGGGTAAATGATATGCAATCTTTACTAGCATGAGACAATTCAATCTAGTAATTGTTGCTCTTCAACCCAAGAAGTCCTGAGGTATATCTTTGCTTCATAAATGATCAGCTTGTCCAGATTTAATTAGCAATTTTGACTACATGAAGAAGAATTGGATGGAATTGATTAAATTTAGTAAACCTACACTAAATCAAAATGGAATATTGAAATAAAGAACTGCCTATACTCGAGAGAGAAAAAAATCTGAAATAAAAGCTTCCAAAGTGTGTTACGTTTATTCAGGATCATCCATATAGAGGCAAAAGATAATCCTTCAACTGAAATAAACAAAGGTATAAATTGCTAAATAGGGCTAAAATGACAGATTTATTTCATTCCAGCTAATAAAGCATTTTTTAAAAGAAATAATTGAAATAAATTAAACATCTATAAAGCATATGGGCAATTAATGACAACAATTACAGTTGACAGGGGTAAAAGGTCATTAAAAGACTCAGTCTGATTTCACCTAGAATAATGTTGTGCCAGTGATCTGGTACAAAAAACAAAAGTTCACAAAGTCAAATTGAGACATTCTGCATGACCTAACATGAGCAGACTTTTAAAACTGTGTGTGATATGCAAGAATTAGTAGTTTGCTGAAGATGAACAATACAAAAATGCCATAATACAATGCAATGTACATATATGTTATATGACAATGGATGTGGCAAACATGAAACAGTGATGTGTGCATTAACATGACAGCTGTGAACAATAAAGCGGCACAAAATTAGATGGTTACGTGACGTAAATTAAGTCATGCATGCTAATGCGTGTCAATTAATGCTAACAAGAGAGAAAGAGGAACATAGACCCTGCATAAAAGTTCATTTGCATTGGTATTCAAAGCATATAAAATCCACACCAAGTTCACACTTAGCTTGAGATGAACATTTGGCTGAGGATTAATCAGTAGCACACCTTGAACAGCTGTACATTTCTAATTTGCATTCCTGATGAGCAATGGTGACATTTCGGCTTGGGAGAATATGGCAGAAGTTTGCTACATTGTAAATCAGTAATGAAATCAATGATTTCAATACAATCTGTGCACGCAAATCAATGTGATACGATAGTAAAGTAAGGAATGGCATATCGTCATCTTTATAAACTTGAGTGTTGTTGTGCCTAAATGTTCAATTTTCCTTCAATAAAAACAGGCAATCTCTGAAATAAACTTCCTGGTTTCACTCCCCACCCCCCTCGAAACACCTGCTACCCTGTTCATCTCATTTAACACTATTCAACAAACTCTACATGATCACGGACTGGAATTGTACTTAAAGTTCACTTGAAGTCAAAGGCACACTTTGATGGTATAGTGGGGCCCCAAAGGGATTTAAACTTGCGGACCTTGTAGAAACTCTTACAGTTCTCTAAATTTTGATGAAGGAAATCTTGAAGTTAACTTGACACTCTTAACCACAAGGTTTATTGTGTTTAAGTAGTGGATATCTAGATAAAGAAAGAATACCCTAATGATAGGAGATTTAAATGCCCATTTCCCACTAGCATTGTGGTTAAATGCCAGTATGAACACATTTATCACTGTGCCTACAGTTAAGCCTGATTAAGCCCCTGGTTAAGCCCCAGGAACATTTCCCAGTGACTGCAGTTCATTACAAAAGACTAGGGGTCATCCCTGGTCATACACTTCTGTCTTTGAGTGGTGTCATTATTAAAAACTGTGTAATCTAATCGTTGATGATAAGCAACGCGTGAACAAATGCAACAGTGATTACCAGCACCGCTGACCCCTTATTATATCACTGATGATAAAATACATTGTAAACCACGACTCTGGGTGAAATGAACCTACTGGGAGTTTATCTTCCCTGATTAACAGCTATAAAAGTATTTGATCTACCTAATCAATTTTGTTTTACAAGTCTCCACTGTATTCTCTCAACACTGTAGCATTTCTTATTGCACACAACAAAGGCTAACCTTCATAATAGCCGTGGCCTCATTATACAAAACTATACGTAATTTGCTTCCTGAAAACTTCCAGAAATTTGAGCACGCAGTCACACTACAGACCACACAAAGTGTAGTTTCAGTGACAGGAAACTTTTCGGTCCCTCACAGAAAAAAAAAAAATGCAATGCACAACAACATACAAAGAATGCACAATGTGCGTAACCAACATGAATGGATCTACTGTCATGTCACAAACTTCTCGAAGTTTCAGCCATGGGCGGTCACACTGCTCAAAATTACGCGTAGTTTTGCGAGAAGTGAGAAATTTTCCAAGTGAGTGCAAGAAGTTTTGTGAGAAGTTTCAACGGTAACTTCTCAAGAAGTTTGCGGTTACACTGCCCATACTACGAGAAGCAAAATACCAGGTAATACACTATGCATAGTTTTGCATAGTGTAACAATGACTACAATGTGATGCATCTGCTAATTTCACTGTATTTTGTGTTGTACAGCCAATAAGCATTATGCATTAGCTATGGCTGCTGGAAAAAGTCCCTGCACAACAAGAATACCACCATTACAGATAAACACAAAGAGCTCAGAATATCTACAATCCACTGCATCTTCAATTAAAGGGACTGTACAGCACTGGTTGAGGTGAGGATTCAGCTTGTAACATTTTGTGAGATATTTAGAAACCACTCTATGAAACATTAAAGAGCATACAATTCTAAGGGGAATCAAAAGTTTATTTGATGAAAATCGGTTTTGAAATGACTGAGATAATTATATCTAAAAACAAGGAAAACAAAGAGATCGCTAATAAAAGTCGTGACCTGTCAATTTTATTAGGAACACTTTTTCGGATATCTCAGCCATTTCAAGGCCAATTTCTTCATCAAATAAACATTGAATCCTTCTTAAAATTACATGCTCTTTCATACATGTATTTCATAAGAGGTTTCTCATTATCTCACACACACAAAAAAGTTATAACCCTGAATCCTCATCTCAATCAGTACTGCACAGTCCCTTTAACACTCGTTGCAGATGTACATGTAGTGATGGGAAATAGAGCAAAATAAAGTTACATCCAAATTCAAATCATATTCGTTCTATATAGGTTTAAAGTGGCAGAGTTGAAAGGAAGATAGACAGACAGACAGACAGACAGGCAGACAGGCAGAAAAAGAAAGGGAGAAAGAGGAAAAAAATACCTCTACCTGAAAGGTTTGCCACCTACGACCCCTTCTTTCGACACTGCATTCCAACACTGGTCCTGTCAGTGTGCGTTTCAGAAATATAGACCTTAAAGGGATAAATCAAGCACCCTGATCAAAACACAACCAGCAAACATTTTGATTTATGCATGTCTAGCAATGTCATCTTACAGGCAACTTTAAACAAACACATTATCTGCTACTGTCAGTCACTCAAATCCAAAGATAAAAGGCCAGTAAAATAACAACTAAAGCACAAATAAAGGGAAATTTTAGATTCTGATTATTAGAAAAAAAAATGCATGCCAATATCCCTTGGTTTTTTGTTTAATTCTTGGTCATTAATATAAAAATCGCAAAAGAATAGGCCTATACTCCAGGTCTTAATATCATGGTGATCTTACTGTAAGAAAAAAAGAATAAAAAAAGATAAATAGGCCTAATACATAAATGAATGAATAAATAAACAAATACATAGATAAGTACATAGATAAACAAATAACTAACTGAATAATCAAATAAACATAAATCTGCAGAATTCCATGATTTTTTCCAATTTATAGATTTTCCACTGGAAAAAAAAAATGGACAATTACTTCCTAGAAATAGCTTATAATGAAACTGACAACACAATTTCTTTTTTTTTTTTTGTACTCATAGTTTGTAATGATATTGAGTGTATCTTGTCAGTTGTCTTTTCCTTGTTTTTTGTTTTTCTGGAGGTAAAGTAATGATGTTATTAATAAAGAGAAAACAGGCCCTAAACACTACTAACAACCCTCAGATTCATTTGGCACATCACAAATTCTTAATGATAGTGATAATAATGATGAAAATACTTTAATTCTAAAGAAAATAATTATCATATCAATAACTGCAACATTGACAAGGTAGTCCCCATAGAGTTACACTGTAGCAACTGCTTTTTTTGAGTTGGCGCAATCTTCATCATGATTCCAGTGAATGTAGGAGCCTACCCACGGCAATCTTCGCCTTCACAACGAGCCCAAACGCTAATTTCCCATAGGTGGATACAATCTGTGAATATTTCGGGGTCCTGTCCCAGCACTCATACGATATTCATTTCATAATCACGCCAGATGAGGTGACATGGGATCTCCCTGATACCTGCCTGTGACATTCCAAGGATATCAACCATTCATATCATCTTTCTCTTGAAGTCTATAGGCCTACTCTCTAAGGAAGCTGGTGAGCAGGTACAAGGTACATGTGAGTAGAGTATCTCATACTGTAAAGGCAGATACTTTTTACACAATTAACTTTTATACCTTTTATACCTTTTGAATGGATTGTTCAGATTTTCTCGAACTTCTACTGATGTATTCTAATACTGCACTTAGATCCACACATTATTATTTAGGTGAACTTGTCCTTTCGGTACATACATTTGTAGAACAACAATGTTAAAAGGCATTAACATAACTTTAGATTTTGTCTTTTTCGTTCTAACTTGCCACTACAGAGGTTGTGTTGAACATGCTGGCAATTACAATAGAAAATATATAAAATGAAAACAAAAAAGAAAAATTAAATACGTAGGGCCTATTGCTAAATACAAATTCCAATTACGAAATGAAAAATAAACGAAGAAAAACCAAATGGATCAGAGGATTCAAACCATGTGCCCCATTTTCTTGAGTTACGTGCAAGAAGTGTAACTCGGTAAATTTTTATTAGATTACAATAATATTCCTTCCTTCAGGGGGAACCAGTCTAAGGTGCTTGTGGCTTTAAATCGATCCAGATGTTCTCGCTGCACTTTAATAATGCTCACGATCTCGGTTGGTTGCCCCATTTGTGGCTGAAGTAGAAGAATCCTTCAGAGGACTGGGATTCAAAACACATGGGGACAATTTCCTCATTGATATCAATTCTTCAGAAATAAAGGACAGTAGTCAAGTTTTTCTGCGGAAATATAAAGAGATCAAGGCATGTTATGTGGACCAAGTACTTAGTTGTACATAGGATGTCTTCTTCCTTCTCAGAGGATACTCTTTCATTTAATTTCAGCTTTCACCTTAAAAATCTCATCCATGACGATGTCATATAGGATGAATAAAAACTACAGTTAACCCTTTCAAAATGACACCTTCTGCAAACATTCTACACTAAGATACAGGCTAATGTGGCTTCCATGGAAATGTATCAACCCTAAAGGTTAAGGGTAGAAGTAGGCCTATAGGCGGCAAATGGGTTCTGCCTGTCTCTTTTGTGTATTATCTGACAGAATCATATTATTGCCCATTGCGCCTTTTGTTTGAGATATTTTTCAGATCAATAGGCCTATTTGTAGACGAACCTTGTAATTACTATTTACAATCCCCAGCACAGCGCAAAGGCCCTAAGTACAGATATACAGTCAGCACCTAGATCCTGGATCCCGGAGCAAAAAAAGTCAAGATTCTTCTATCCCAATATTCAAAACACACATCATAACAGCACACAAACAAAAGGGCAGGGGGTGGCCATTTTGGTAGATTTCGGTCAACAAATCATCAAAAACACCAGTTAGCAGGACGATTTTGTCATTCTGAACAGGCGCAAAAAATCTCGCTATGGGGATTGCGTTTGACACGCCGCTATGTTGTCTAATGAAAATGACACTCATCGAAGGATAAGTTTATCTGGTAAGAAGCATTCCATTATAGAACCATTTCGTGCAGAAAGAGGTTAACCTGTTGACGACGGACCAATTTTGCTATAACACGCATTTCCTACAGACACCTGCCGAAGTATACTCAGGACTAGTCCTCAATGGGTTAAAGGGCCTATCTCACTGGAGGAGATGTCACTACAACTTGTGCGACTCTTAAGACAAAAAAAAAATGGCTTGCACTCTCACCATCTCCAACTTCGGTCAACTCCAGACAAGGTGATATTCACCGGATTTCATGGGGAAGTCATCGCTTTATTGCACCCCTAATCCTATCCTTTACTTCTGTAAGATTCACTTCAATTCTACAGCATACGTGTAGCTTGGATTCAACTAACTTCACTGAAATTCAAATCGATTCAGTTCAGTGCAGTTCAGTTTACATTGCATTAACCCATTGAGGATGGCCTGATTTTGCTATAACACTTTATTTTTCCATAGACACTTGCCCGAGTATACTCCGGACTTGTCCTCAACAGGTTAATTTCACTTTAATCTTGCTTAAATACAGTGAAAACACAAAAAAAAAAACAGCAACATACAACTTCCATGCTGCAGATTATTTCTGTCATCTGTCGGCACAAGGAGATATTCATCTGCCGCAAAAAAGGAAATTACACTCTTATCTAAAGTCTAGACCTACTATCTGTCGACAGTCAGTGGCTAGTTGCCAAAATACTAGTGGACATCGTGGGAAAGTGGTACTATTATCATCCAGGATGAAAAAGAATGATTGAATGCAAATTTATCAAGACTGCCTTCACTGAATAAAGATACGAAGGCTATAATTATCTTAGTACATTTGTAGGACAGTATTAATGAACATTAATCGCCCACATTGTATGTAACCCGTTAAGGATGGTTTGATTTTGCTACAACACAAACTTCACATAAACACATGGCCGAGTACAGTAAAACACGATATATTTGCAGCATGAAAATTTCGCGAATTGCAGCCGATGGCCTTTCTCGCAGTATGACATTTCGCTAATTGCGACTGGCATCCAATGCATATTGTACAGGCAAGAATTTCCGCGTGCATTTTAATTTCGCGAATGTTGGAACTCGCAAAATTCGCGCAATTAAAATGCACACGAACGTTCCTCGTTACACAGTATACATAGTACTCAGGGATTCGTCCTCAATAGGTTAACCATTATGGTAGAGGAATCGGCTTTAACCCGTTGAGGACGAGTCCCGAGTATACTCGGGTTAGTGTCTATGGGAAATGCGTGTTGTAGCAAAATCAAACCGTCCTCAATGGGTTAAAAATTTACAAAGAAGTATAAAGTGGAGTAGTATTCTCTCACAAACCCTTCGGCACAAATTGGGCTAATGCCGTAGGAATCATTATGGTGAGCAGAACATTCTATTTCATCTATACGCACTTTGTCAAAAAAAAAAAGTGAAATGTTGTATCACCAGTTTGACCCATAGTACAATTGTACATTAACATGACACTATAAAAGCGCTTTGCTGGTATAAGAGGATAGGATTGTGTTGCATCTTCCATAGAAGACCACCTTGGAAGATTTGGAGAAATCTCTCACTGGTTGGGCGTGCTATTGGGCGGAGCATGGTGCCAAACTTTTCAAAGGATCTGAATGGACGACACTCAAAGATTTGGAGAAATCTCTCACTGGTTGGGCGTGCTATTGGGCGGAGCATGGTGCCAAACTTTTCAAAGGATCTGAATGGACGACACTCAAGGGGGAAGAGCCTGAGCAATTTGCTGGTATTGAGACGACAAACTGAATACTTGTGCTTTCAAGGGCTCTTGTCCATATGTCTGCTACTCAGCAAGAGTGGAATTAACCGCCCAAGCGTGGCATAGCAGATGGGGGGTGTTCAGACGTATGCGACAGAGATTGTAATGGAACTTGGTTCATACATCAGTTTTTCAAACTGTCCTCATGCGCCTTAAAGAAAAACACACAAACACACACATAAATGGAAAATATCAATAACAATAGAGAAAATATGTATATAACAACAGAGTTTAGCCAGTATTTCAAGTATTAATGTCCTTTTTGCAAAAGCCTACATATGGGGCAAAGCACGAAACACTTGCATGGAGAGTGAGTTAAAGGGTCAGTCAGCACAGGTTTACAATGACCTGAGAATGAACCCCGTGACGTATTAAAGATTCCATCTACATAAGTGTACTCAATCTATCATTTTCTGTGCTGGGTTGATGTATTACAGACGGGAGGTATTCAATAAAATAATATTGGTTTTGATCATTGATACTGATATTCAAAGGCAATGCTCTCAAAGGAAGAAACAAGAAAGAAAGAAGAACAAAAATGGTTATTTGCCAACACCACACAAATAGGGCCTAGTGGATTTTGGACTGTGGTCAAACTTAACCTGTTGGAGACCAGTCCCGCATACACTCAGGCAGGAGTCTATGGGAAATGCATTTTAACTCGCTGAGGACGGTTTGATTTTGCTACAACACCCATTTTCCATAGACATTTGCTCAAGTATACTCGGGACTCATCCTCAATGGGTTAAAGCAAAATCAGCTTGTCTTCAATGGACTAACTAAATAATGAAAAAATGTTTTTATTTCATCTATCTTTCAGCAAGGCATGATACAAAGAAGTGGATATGGACCAAAGATATCAAAACTGAAGCTCCAAATTTGTTTGATCGCTAGTATGTCTGAACACCCCTATAGAGTTCTGGTCTGGATACACACTAGTACAAGAATGGGACTAATTTGATCAAATCGATCTAAACTGGATCAAAAGGATGAGATCCCTCTTACGTAAGAGTATATTAAGGATGATGGTTAATTTTCCTTCAAGTAGATACTCACTGAAATCCTTCCAACAGGTTTCTGAATAGAACCCAGATTAGAGATACAAAGAGAATCAAACAAGTATTTTTGGTTCTTGATAATAGTTTCTCTTCACTTGGATAGCTGGCTTGTAATGCCTTTTAGACCTTATCAGAGAGCATACAGGTGTTTGAAAGATATATTCTCCTTTGCAGTTGATTTCATACATTTGCTGGAATACCTTTCAGTGGCACTTGTTTCAAAAGTCCACTACCATTTCATGAAACAGATTTCAATTTATTTTCATATTTATCACAAATAGCACAAAAAAAGTCTAATTATACAATACAAAAATTATACAAAACATAAATTAGATGAAACTTCACCGGAATGTACAAAAGTTTGTCTTGGTATAAATGCAAGGTCTACATACATCAGAGTTGAGCTGTGCTCATAATGTGAGAAATATGATAGGGCCTGCGTAAAAGCAAACTTGTACAGCTGCAGGTCATGTAATAAATCAGATTATTTGGAGAAATATAAAATAAACCATTCTACGTTGTATGACTAGAGTAACCCATTAAAACAACAACAACAGAAAAAAATCAAATAAATGTTACTAAATAAAATACAGAATTTGCCTTTCTCTAGTGTGGTTGGGTTAGTAAAGTATTCCATGTGTGTTTTGTCACCAAGTTTAATAGCATCCCCTCATTCATTTTGCCACTCACAACCTTGCACACAATATTCAGTTCACCTTCTTTGTGCATTAACATTTCACTCCATCAATACTCAGACAGCTAAAATGGTTCACAATTTTAGCAAGTTTAGAAATGAAGAAAAAAAAGTAATGATTGTTTTCTGGTATACATATCATCATTTTCTCAGTATCTCTAAATTGTATTTAACCCGCTGAGGATGAGCTAATTTTGCTATATCAAGCATTTCCCATAGACACATACCAAATATACTCGGGACAAGTCTTTAATGGGTTAGCATTGTGATTTTATTATTTTTTTTAAACCGAATTGTAGGTCCCTTTTGTAAGTATGTGGTTTAGGTTGTTAAGCCTACTGTTGTTAAATATGCTATATAGTTGTTTTAAGAGAAAAATATAATCTGTTGCTGAATATTATTTGTTGTGATTATGAGGACCCTTAATTTTACAAGCTTTCCTTTTTCTCAGGTCTCCTTGTCTTTCTTCTCCATCTTTTCCTGTTTAATCAATGCATTTTTTTTTCACTATAATTTGTAAATAGGGCCTATATGCTTACATTCCCATGTAATTCAAATGTACTAAGTATGTTACATACAGAAGGAAGAAAGCTGAAATAAACTTGATCTTGAACTTGAACTTGTGTTGTCTGTACTCTCTGGTGCTCTTCGGAAGTGAGAAGTGGAAAACAAAATTTACTAAAAATGGGTTGAATCAGGCCGTCCTGTTTTCCTGAGACCAACCGAGAATCATGACTCAAATTCTGTCAATTTTTGCTGGATGACTCATGAATCTGAAAATGAAGGCTACCGACAGGGCTACCCCCTGCTTGATACTGCCTGCCGTGATTTCTCAAGTTTCCAAATTTAGGTGTCTCCGTTCCAGCACTCTTCTTCTTCACGCACAGCATCCATCAAACTTGCTGCATCCAAATATAGGTCTTTCCTCACAAATGAAGGATTTCCTTCTGTCAGGCAGGACAGGTCACTCCATTTCAGTAATATTCCGGCTGATGAGGCCAAAATAACATCATCGGACAATCTGGTAGCCAACAGGTGTCTATTTGACTCTGCTGATTATCTATTTAATATCATATATCAGGGAGGTGGGCCCTGCATATATCCTCTCCTCTTTGTGCACTTGAGAAAAAATCAAGGCAGTGGTTGTCACCTGTTGCCATGGCAACTTTTTAGTTTAATAAAACAAAAAAGAAGGCCTATATCTCCCCAACTCATGATGCACTTTGGGAAGTCGCATGACCTCCCCCCCAACACACACACACACACTGTACATAAACTGTACTGAATTGCTACGAGCATGGTCATGGATGCAGTACCTCAAACGCAGAGACGTCGGCTTTGTTCAATTTATTCAGCTCTCTTGTTAACAATCACAAAAACACAAAATACGGGCCAAATATGAACAACATTAATGATATTAATTTAAGAAATGCATTTTTACATTGTATTTTGTTTTCTCTTTCTTCTTCCTTTTTTCTTTGGCACGGTCTCCAAACACTCTATTCTGCTTTATTATTTAATTACAGGTTTTTGAGCTCACACAACCAATTCAAATGCAAGGTAAAATATGTAAACAAATTGTAATTTTCATCATTGCAGGAATGTAAAAATTTTCTCCATTCATTTATTTCTTTGACTTTAACATGTAGCTACACTTGTAAGATAATTCAATCATTCAATTACAATTTATTCTTGCACTTCTCAATGAAAAATGCATGAAATATGACACAATATGCTAATAAATAATATCCATGTTGGAAACACAATAAACCAATTGAAGACTGACTAATTTTGAGCACTATAACACACATTTCCCATAGACACCTGTCCAAGTATTTCTAGGACATGTCTTCAATGGGTGTAGAACATGAACATGGAACATGGTGGTTGATGTATCAGAGTTTTGATCTAGTGGCACTATGTAAATTTCCTAATAAAGACAGTACCTGGTACGACCAATAATGTGAACAAAATTGCCCGACCCATTTCTTATTTTTGTACTAGTACAACACACCGCACCCCTCCCCCCCCCCCCCCCCACACACACACAAACACACTTACAGTGGACTGTAGGTCATTTTCTTTTGACAAGAAGAATCTTTCCTTGAATTTCCACAGGACTGAGAGTTCAAACATTATTTGGTGTTTCAAGCACTTTATGTATGGATGGAATACTCACTGAACAATAATGTGTGGATGCCCTCCTCTTTCTTGTAAACTTTTCTTGCTTACAAATGTAAATTATGTGTCAATTTCCTACCACTGATTCATTACCAGTCAAACACTTTCATGGTGGGCAGGGGCAAAGAAGGCAGAGATACATTACTTCATACAATACGAGAAGAGACTTTACTTGTACCAGCTTTGGACAATTTTACAAATAGCTGCAACCTGAAACTCAATTCTGGCTTTTACATTGGATGAAGGGGCGAAAATAAATAAAAAGACCTCATACATTGTGGCTTAAATTGACAGATCCCAAATTTAACTTTCCAGATAGGTGGTGAAAAACCTTACAACTGTCTGAAAGAAAGTAAGTAGAAAGCAGAACAAAAGTAACAAAAGCATTGCAATTCTTTCCTTTCCTTTCTTTTTTTCCTCATTTCTTCCTCATTTCTTTCATCTCGTGGGGGAAGCATTCATGAACAATAATGACATGGTGAGTGAATGTGTCCTTTCTTGTGCAGGAGTGGTAGTTCATGAGGAAGCTTTCGTGAAATTAGAAGTATCCTCCGGGTGGGCGGTGCATCACGTAGGTTTCTGTTTGTTGAACACTGCCCAACAGTGTTCACTCCAAAATAAATAGACCACACTGTCTGTATTTAGAATGAAAACACAGCATTTAAAGAAACTTGTACTATAATGCCCTCCTTCATTTGTCACCATTTCACACAAAAAAAGAAAATATCTGTATCACTGGTTCAACAGTTCACAGGTCCGTCTGTACCTCAAAAGCAGAATGACACAAATAATTCATTCTTTGAATTACATGCGGTAACACTAACGCACAAAAAGTGTTTTATGTGCATTTCTAGACATTGTGAAAAGGAATACATTCCTTTCTATTTCTATCATTTCTGATTTGTGGGCTTTTAAAACTTTCCTGGGACAGTTGTTCACCCAAACCACTTATTTCTGGTCAGACTACCAGATGAAATATGAAATAGAAAATAGTATTAACACATATTAACACTTTACTTGATTCTAACCTATTGAAGACTGTTAGATTTTGCTACAACATGCATTTCCCGTAGATACTTGCTCCAGTATACTTGGGACTCGTCCTCAACAGCTCTAAAATCAGCATACAGTGTATGGTACAATTTTGACCACTACCAAAATGGTACATTATGCACAATGTGTGTACGGATATACCCCACATTTCATTTTACATGAAAAAATATGAGCTTGGCCTAAGACCTTGGATTTCTGTATTCAATATTAAAGGTAAAGAAAACATATGAAAATGCACATAGGCCTGCATGCCATCTTGGGTAAACATTAAAGAGAGAGAGTCTAAAATGCCAAGAATCATAGGGTAAGAAATATATGACAGAAAAGGAACATTTCTTTGATAACCATGACCTTCTAATTGCCAGGGATAGAGGAATAAAGGCACTGTGATATACTTCCCTGTGCAATGAGGTGAATAACTATTCCAAGGAGCCATTTCAGACTGGCAACTGAACTTGTTAGTAACCACTGTAGAGAAACATTCCACAAAGCTATACTTTTACAGTGAGCAAGTTATTCTTATAAGTCTGAAAGCCACTTGAATCCCATCACACTCAAAGTCATTGTGTCATTCAATCACATTTTTTTTTTTTTTGTGATCATGATCCAAACACAATTATTCTTATATTTATTTTTATTTTTTTTATTTTCATTCCTATTCTTATTCTTATCCTTATTCCTATTCTTATTATTATTCTTATTTATTCTTATTCTTATTCTTATTATTACTACTACTACTACTACTACTACTACTACTACTACTACTACTACTACTACTACTACTATTTTTTTTTTTTTAATTAGGTCATGCTTGATTCGTGGTGATCAGTGAATCACCTCAATTAGCTCTTTATGTGCCACGTTCGCACGTCCGACTCAGTCGACGGCGTGCCAACTTCGCATATTCTGCTCAACACACAAATCCGGTACAATGAAAGCGTTTCTCGCGCTTTTGTTCCTCTCACATACGGCTTGCATTATATGTGGTGATATGCGGTGTTCCCAACTATATTTGCGTGTACATTCTAAGTTTCTGTTACTGTTCTATGTGCAAGAGTCATGCCTTTACAGTAATGTAGCAACTGGTCATTCAAAAGAAAAATTGAAAATAGATTTGTCATACAATTTATATCGAAGCAAAGTTTGGCATTCCTCTTTAACTTTGCTCACTATTCTTGTCCACCTTAACAGAAATTTGTAGAAGTTATACAAATTAGAAAAACTGAATTCTTTCTCAAAGTATGACTACCTTCGTGTCTCAGAATAACGTGGCACACAGGGGGTTTCCACCATGGCACATAAAGAGTTAGAGCTTATCTAGCTCTCACTTATTGTTCTGGTTGACAAATCCTGCTCTCTTCTGACCTAACCAAAATTTCAACCCTAGAAAAATGTATAACTTTGCAAGTGATTATCAAATTTTCCTCAAACTTCACTCATGTGTGTTACTAATTATTTGCCTGCCTTCACTGAATCCCTGTATACATTTGGGGTGAATTGCTGATTAAAGTGAACACCTGCAAGACAAGAATTGGGATGTGTTTCAGCAGCATGATCTGAAAACATGTTTTCAAACAGAAAGGGGTGAGTTTTGCAGTCTGAAAGCGGACCTGCTCATTTTGGAATGTACCCCTCCCTTTCTAGCCCCTCTGGCGACTTACTTCCATTTAGAACTTCAATGGAATTTCTGACAGGTTTTGATTTCTAATCCTCCTACAGAATTATTTTTGCTGGTATTGAAGGACAAGTGGATTTTAATTTCAGTGGCTTAAAGGCTAGCTGAAAGGACAAAAACTACCTTGGCATCTCAGTTGCATTTTTCAGCCCTTGCTCATTCAACCAAGGGTAATTCAGACCACACTGAGTGTAGATTATTTCAAGCAGCAGGGCATGAACTTTACTTGAATTATGAGCTCTATATTAACAGATATATAACAAACTGGGAAGGATTTTTTTTTTCCAGTTTTAAAATTCTCTTGACAAAACAGCCATATGATTTGCACATGGCAGGTGTTCTAGTTGACAAAAATGTTTTTTTTAATGCCATAATCTGATTCAACTTTGCATAATTTTCTTTGATTAATATGAGCAGGAAACCCCCCCTCCCACCCCTCCCTCAAAAATAAACTAGAAATGCCGCTACAGCGACTGGTTATACCCCCGCCAAACAACATTTCATAAGCTTTGGTCAAAAAACTGAGGAAGTAGTTAAATCCGCAAGATCTTTCCTTGATCTTCTGCCATCAATATGCCGTTACCATGGCAACGTACTTTCGGGTACTGTCGAAAAATGCGTCTTGCACATCTACAACCAAAGGCACACATCTGTACCAAATTTCATGGAAATTGGGCAAAAACTGAGGAAGTAGTTTGCAACACAAAATTTTCCATCATTTTGGCTCATAATATGTGAGCTGTTACCATGGCAACATACTTTTTGTCACTGTCAAGAAATGTGTCATGCTGACCTATATCCTAAGACAAACATTCAATATGAATTCCATGAGAATTGGAAGAACACTGATGAAGCAGTTTTGCCATGAAGCATTTTGCCCTATATTTTACCAATAACATGCCGTTACCATGGCAACGCACTTTTTGCCACTGCGGAAATATGTGTCTTGCACATTAACTTATTCAGATGAACATCTGTACCTGATTTCATAAAAATTGATCAAAAACTGTGGGAGGAGTTCGCGACGCAAGATTTGTACCCATTTTTGCCCATAATATGCCGTTACCATGGCAACGTACTTTTGGGTACTGTCAAAAAATACGTCTTGCACATCTACAACCCAAGGCACACATCTGTGCCAAGTTTTATGGGAATCGGTTGAAAACTGAGGAAGTAGTTCGCGACGCAAGATTTGCAACGGACCGACCGCCCGACCGCCCGACCGCCCGACCGTCCGCCCGACCGACCGTCCGCTGATTCCTATATACCCCCTTCAAACTTCATTTGGCGGGGGTATAATAAATGAAAATAAAATACTGCAACCAAATTACACCAATATCTCAGCTTGTTCTTTCTTGCATACATGCCGAAAGTAGATACTACAGCATCATGCATCTCAAATATCCTTTCAAATATTTTAACAGAAAATAGTGAGCATGGACAGTCAAATGAACAACCTCATGCTCTAGAACAGCAAATATTGCAAATCAGGAATAATGCACCTGCCAGTTTACAACATAGCATAACTTAGTTTTACAAACACAGGAACATACGTCTAGGTCAGCAAGTGGTATTGGAGAAACACGAATATTTTCAGGCTTGAAGTCATCAGTATCAGTGACCTGTTCAAACGAAAATACTAAGGCCATTTTCATGAAGTGGAAACAGGATTTAATTTCCATTATTAAAGGAAAAGGGACATTCTACTACAGTAAAGCCTCATCTAGGAATTCTGCAATCAATATTTTCATTATCTATCACCTAGGTGTGTGATTAGCAGTGTAAACACAAACTGCACTACAAGCTTTGCCATAGTGGTGTATAAGCCCCAGTCAGACATCAACTGTAACTGTATATAACTGTCTCTAATACAGCACCAAAGTGCACAAAATCTACCTGGGTTTTCTGCTCTTAACATGTACAATAACACACCTTTTTTTCCACACAGTAACTAGCTGCACACAACAAGTACCTGGAATATTCCATGTGGAATTTACAATGCATAAACTTTGACACGTGGGACAGTCACACATAAATCATTGCCAATTAAAACACATGCTGTGTTGCCATGGATACGGGTCTCCACAAAGTTCCATGTCTTCCAATCATCTGTGCCCACTGCTGTACAATAGTATTAAACTGTTGCTTGAACGCACAGGGTGTGGTGTCAACCACTACCCCATTGAGGACGAGTCCAGAGTATACTGGGGTAGGTGTCTATGGGAAATACATGTTGCCATAGCAAAATAAGTCCATCCTCAGCGGGTTAACTTTGTGTTTGTGTGTGTGTGTGTGTGTGTGTGTGTGTGTGTGTGTGTGTGTGTGTGTATATGTATGTGTGTGCACTTGCCAGTTACCATGGTAGCTTTCTTTTATAACAATGATACCTATGTACACCTGATCAAAGCATGACAAATTTGGGCAGGAAGTGAAATTCATTAGAATGTGTGAAATTTTGAATTGCCATCCATCATTCACCTACCAAACTCAGGAACATTCAATTGAGAAATTAACAAAATACTTGCAGGTTAACATGGATGTCAATATGGGCAAAAAATAATCCCCAAATCTGGGCAAAAATAATCCCCAAATCTGGGAGATGTTTGTGTTCTGCCATCCAGATATGGAATTTCCAGGAATTTCTTTTATGATTCAAATGACAGAATTATATGATGACATGATATAATGAATTTTGCTTTCTCTACAAAACTGAAATCCCTCAGATTGCTGACAGAGCGACTTCGGTGAGGGATCAAGAGACGACCATTAATGCTGAGCAATGGCTGTGCAAGTTTGGGAGGCATCAGCAAAAAAAAATTTTAAAAAATACTGACTTATTCTTCATCTCCTCCTAGTCGTTACGTTGTGATGAGCGGTCCCTGTCAATGCTAATTCGTGGTTCTACTCTGTTACTACGCCCACTAGTCACTGTTCCTGACAATTTTTTATCCCGAGCATCATCGAGGGGGAGCATATTTGCAAGTACCCTTTTTAGAAGGCCCTCACGCTGCTGTTAGCACTGACAATCATGAGTGAAGAGCTACAAAGTTGAAACTGATCACATCAGGGATAAAGTCATTTGTGATCTGCAATTATAAAAGTACTACGGTACCGTAAAATTGACATTTTCGCAAGCACAAAACTTTGGCAATGTCACCAGGAACCAAGATTTTTTTTTTTTTTTTTTAATGTCTTTAAGACACAGTATATTGAATGTCAGTGACAAATTGTGAACGTTTCATGCTGCTTGTGTTTCTGGTTTTACAGCATTCATGACTGAGAGAAAGCCTAACCCATGCACCACTCCTATTGGGTGATTTAGTTTAGTCAGTTCGACCAATGAGATGGCTCAATTCCTCTATCACCATCAGTGTGAAGCATGCGTATGCATGCATCAGCTGTTCGGATGGTGCTGTGCTGATTGGCTGTGATTTCTGCTGTTAGCAAAATTTACAGGCATGATTATAAGTTTAGAAACCTGGACAGATCTCCAAGGGCCATCTCGCTGGTCTTGGCTTTTGCTGGTGTCTTGATTAGTCTCATGTCATGATCTTCTGCTTGATATTCTTGCAATTACAATGCACTCCCGTTATAACGAACACGGTTATAAAGGAATACTGGTTACAAAGAAAGAGAAATCCCAGTCGTAAAATAATCGGCTCTGTGTTTTTTTTATTGTTTATATGTTCCGTTATAATGAAATTTCAATATAACAGAAAGAAATTTGCCGGTCCCGAGGACTTCGTTACAACCGGAGTCCACTGTACTACAGACAGAGGGCCTTTAGTAAAGGCTAGGTGGTATGAATGTCTAAAACTGTCTAGTTAGACTCTTTCACAGGCCAAGTTGCTGGTTTTCATAAAGAATATCATATTAAACATTTCAATCATGGAGTTGCCTGAAAAGGAGACTGCATCCTGCCTTATGTGCTTAATCACTTCATCTTGAGAGGAAACAGTGCCACTTAAACAAATGGCTGGGTTATCTTGTTTCAATAAACAGTAGGCGATTTCCCGGTTCTTCACACTATTGTCTTTCTTTTGACATACGTATTCAAATCTGCTGGAAATAAAAATGTATGATGACACAACATTCTACCTGAAACAAATCATCTGACAGGTATTCCTCTCTGTTTGCTTAATGCCACACCAAATTCTGACCACCTGTTGGTTAAACTATATTCATCATTAGAACAATGAGTGCAATAGGCATCACTAATTGAGTTACAGTGATGACTACAGTAATGATGATGATGATGATGATGATGATAATTAACATGTGATGAGACTTACTTTTTGCAATTACATATACCCTTGGTCTTTTCATTGAGCTAGAATGCTGTGATAACAATAATCAAAATGAATTATTGCAAAACAGTGCAAAAAAAAAGTTTTTTCTTGTGTATTCGACGATGCAAAAATCATTAACTTGTGCAGGTGAATGGGTCTCAAGTTCTAAGACGTGAACTAGATACGGCTGTTTCCTATTAAAATGGAGACATGAAAAAAACACATCTGAAGGGAATCACATCTTCCAAATCCACGAATCAATGCTTCCTCCAAGCATCCATTATTAAAAACATGTTTTACCTCGTAAAAAGTGGGGAAAAACAATGAAAACAAATTCCAGTACCCAATGGCTTTATTTTCGAATGTAATGCCACCCTATTCAGATAACTATTTTCTTTTTTTGCATAAACTGGATTATGACTCCAGCAAGTCATCTGAAAAACATCTCGAGGGAGAAATATTTTGTCTATGACACCCACTCCATCACAAAACAGCCATTCTTGTTATGCAGGGTTTCCTGAAGCAGTTTGATTTATTTTCCTAGCCCAGAATGGCAGGATAAAACAACAAAGAATACCTCTGGTAAAAATGTATTTTCTTTTCCTCATTTCCTTCCTGATGTGCTCCCACTGATTATCTTACCCCCTGTTCAGATGCAAGCCGCTTTATACCAAAACTCGATTAAAGAAACGACGTATAAAGAATCATCGTATCGCCGACAGACCGTTCAGACGCTAATTTCGACCGTTCTGGAAAACGTCGTATAGATGTGCAGTTTCTCACTGCACATGCTGTTATGGTCATGAGTGACAGGTGTGAGGTCACCTTTCGTGCGCGCTCCTATTTTACCCCGCCCAGTTATACTGTTCTACGGTCACCATGCATACAGGTGCACAATGGAAACGATGGAATGCTGATTCGTTATCGAGTTCTAGTTCGAAACGATGCTCTGACCGTCGTTTCGCTATACATTGCACATCGTTTCATTAGCGTTCAGACGTATAAATTCATCGTATAGCTATATCATTCTAGTATAAACATTTTGCGTCTGAACACCCTGTTACTGGCATTGGCAGCTCAAAGCCTCTTCATCCTCTAGTGAAGTACATAGTTCAGGAAACCAACCTGACACACACATTAAAAAAAAAAAAGGACAGAAATCTCAATATATCCCTTTTATTGTATTCCAAATATCTTTCAACAAGATACTTAACAACAAGGGTGCACCTTTTAAAAATATGATTGGCTTTTATTGTGAAAAAAAGGTGAAGAATTAGATGCAGCTATAGGCCTACATTACAGCAAATGGTACTCTACTGCTTGGGATACCACCCTCTAGGAAGGTGGGGGGGGGGGACAGAATATACTACAGCTGAAATAAGGAAAAAAAGTGAAAGAAAAAAGCTTGCCCTAAATTTATCTGATCTCAGTTAGTAGAAAGTTCTGCTAACAGAATAATGTGAAAAATAATTTCAGTCACCTGTCAAGCAAATTAAACAAAAAAACACGCACACACCACACTTTTTTTTTGGCAAACAAACAACAACAAAAAACCAAAACCAAAACCAAAACCAAAACCAAAACCAAAGCCAAAACTGAGCTGATGGGGTGTCAGAGGAGTGAAGTGTTTTCCGTGGTGACAATTAACCTTTTAACAAGTCTAGGGGGAAGTACTGTGAACCAGTCATGGTGGTTCGCAGGGTTCCTGTTTTTGGAAGGAAACTTGTGTTACTCTACAGGTGTGTGGAATGTTTTTCACAGGAAATGGATGAACAACAAAGAGTCCAGGTGAAGGAGGAGAGTCCAGGCATTTGATCTTGTATCAAGTACAAGTATTGACAAAGGGGGAGAGAACGAAAGAAAGAACAAAAGGGTGGTCTTGCACGCACACTTGTGGAATGACCTTGAGGACAGGTGTCAGAATATCACATCTGTAATGCTTCGAGTTAAGATCCAGTAGTCCCATTCAGAAGCACCTGAAGTTAAAGGTACTGTTCAAAATTGGGAACAGTGGTTTTAAAAATGTTTAAGTTAAATCTCATTTGATGGGCATGTGAAAGTCAGTTGTATCACAAAACATCTTACCATATAAATTTTTTTCAATAAAGCCTAAAGTCAATATTATACGAAATATCCCTATTTTTTCTCAAAAATCATAACTGTAGACAGTTTATTCTGGAAACAATTTTACTTTAACTATTGTTCATATTTAGTATTTAACAATTCTAAATACTCATCATTTCTGATGAACATTTTTACATTGGTTGTTTCTATCCCTAACTCACATTTTAGAACTGACTAAAGTTGGGCCTTTGCTTCATCTGCAAATGGCGAATAATGCCTTTAACAAGTTTTTAAAAATTGATCTTAGCAACACATTGAACAAGACATCAGTTCTTGTGTGTGAACGCAAAACATCTGGCATTTATCACAATCTCACATCACAATGTAAAATCAATCTATCTTCACTTTTCTTTTGTTTTCTTTTAAACCTTCTAATAAGTTGTCGTTTGCAGTAATATGGAAGACATTAAACATGATAAGTGTTTTGTTTTGGCATCAAGCTGTCAATCTAATTATGGCAAGTCAACAATTTCTGCATCAGAAGGCCCCAGTAATTGATGGGTTGAAAATGAAACAAACCATCAATGGTTATATACATGTATCTTTAGCAAATATAGTAATTACTGTTTGCCAACCAGGTACAGGTATAAAGGTGTGACACTCTAACTCTGCATTATATCCAGTATTTGGTCTCAAAAAAAAAAATGCAAATGTATGTGAAAAATCTGGTGGGCCCTGTTGCATAAAAGTAAATAATCAAACATACCTTTAACTCTTTATGTGCCACGTTCGCACGTCCGGCTCAGTCGACGGCGTGCCAACTTCGCATATTCTGCTCAACAAACAAAGCCGCCAAAACCGATCGATAAATCGCTAATCACTGCTAATCCCGCGGCACAATGAAAGTGTTTTTCGTGCTTTTGTTCCTCTTATATATGGCTTGCATTCTATGTGGTGATTGACTATCAAGCGATGCTCCCAACTCAAATTGCTCGTACTTTCTAAGTTTCTGTCACGGTTTTATGTGCAAAAGTCATGCCTTTACAGTAATGTAGCAACTGGTTATTCGAAAGAGAAATTGGAAATAGATTCGTCATAAAATTTATATCGAAACAAAGTTTGGCATTCCTCTTTAACTTTGCCTACTATTATGCCCATCTTAACAGAAATTTGTAGAGGTTATACAAATTAGGAAAACAGAATTCTTTTTCAAAGCATGACTACCTTCGTGTCTCGGAATAACGTGGCACACAGGGGGTTTTCACCATGGCACATAAAGAGTTTAAAAAAAATCAAACACAAACCTCTGAATACTCAATTCTGATTGGCTGATATGTGACTTCATTATGTTTAATTGCTTCTTTTTGAGCAACAGGGCCCAGATGTATTTGTGTGTGTGTGGGGGGGGGGGGGATCCCTCGAAGCACAGTTTCTGAGTCACAGACAACGGAGTGACACAGTATCCAACCGCAGGAAGTCTAGGGAATTATGGTCTTATCAACACCTGTTGGGCCAATTAATATAATTTTACATTGCGCCATGGAAATGACCCAATATGGATGGCAATGCCTCAGTAGCAAGAAGTTTGGCTGTGTTTAACTTATAAGATAGAACCACATTTCAAAATGTGTCTTTTTTCAAGGCATACAATATGAACATGGCTGGAAACGCATTTCTTGGATTGCCATATTTATCTAAAAATCACACAGTTGTGATTTGGGAGTTGTCACTTCACAGCTGCTTTGTATCGTTTGACTCAGTAACTAGAGGTCAACATGTTTCAACCGGTTAAGGACGAGTCCTGAGTATACTCGGGCAAGCATCTATGGGAAATGCGGTTGTAGCAAAATCAAACCGTCCTCAACGGGTTAAACAGTTTTGCATTCATCTACTTTGCAGAAAGGTTTTTGTGACAGAAAATCATTTCAATTTGTCCTCTTTTTCGTTGTTGTTTCTAATCAGAATCTATACCCATGAATGGAAACACCATTGCAATTATCTCTCACCCGAATTGCCTCAAAAACCTTTGGAATAATGATCATGCCTATGAAAATGTTTTGATAAATGCACCTGGCCATTGTCCCAATAAGTGTGTCTTCATCAGACAGAAGTTCAAACTACCCAGTTTGACGAAGACGGGGCTATAGAATGAAGTCAATGCAACATTTGGAAGGCAGTAGGCCTTATACCACTAACTTGCAGAACCACTGTCACAGATAATAATGTCTACTGCAGAGCAATTTGGGCATTACAAAAAAAAAAGAACAAAGAATGCAACTGGACATCAAAGCATTAACTGTCTCACAGGTGGCTATAATTTAATCCTTTCAATACCCTTTGGATTAACAATTCTTCTGAGGATGGGTCGCCCTTGATTCATATCTTTTTTGTTTTATTTTTTCCATATGTTGCATCATCACTCGAGGCATAATCACTGCAAAGTATAATGACCTTGTCGGCATAACTTTGACAACGGGAATGCTTCTGCGGTGGGTAGATTTCCTGTTGAACCTGACAGGTGTTATTTCACAGACATTGAAAATGGCAAATTTCAACTTCCTTTACCAATGAGAGTGGCTAACTAGGCCTTGTATGCAGGAAGTCACTTCAAGTATGGAAAAAAAAAGAGAGAAAGTATTTCAACAATTACAGCTAAAAGCAATTGATCAGGTTAATATACCTGGGCCCTGTTTTATGAAGAGTTATAATTGATTATATAGTTGATTTCTATCATTTAAGTCTATGGCAGCCTGTATGGTAAAGGAATTTACAATCAATTATATCTTTTGATAAAACAGGGCTCTGTTCTGTTACCACTATACTACATCTAGATTAAACATGATTTCTCTATCACATATCTTTCATGACATGATCTCTATGAAATGGCCCTTTTCTTCAAAGCATTATGGGTAATATCCTTGATGCTAATGATGTTATTTGCACGACACCATAGCAACATCAATTCCTTTCATCCATACCTATGTTTTTTTGTTATAGTTTATTTTTTTCCCCTTCTTTCTGATATGGTGTATTTCACTCTCTTGGCTGGAGCAAACCACTTTTGTTCTTCTTTTGTACATTTGAACAGAAAAGCTAGGCTTCCTATGGAATGTTTGCAGATTTCCATGAAGCAATATCTCGTTTGACCCCACAGTTTGATGAACTGATATGCCAGCTACCCTACCCCCATGAGGTTTTGAAAGTGTGCCTTCTTTAACCCATTGACGATGAGTCCCAAGTATACTCGGGCAAGTGTATATGGGAAATGCATGTTGTAGCATCATTAGTATGTCTTCAATAGGTTGATAAGACTAATACTGTGCACTTTCGGCAATAAAGCAGAAATTTGAAGAAAAAAAGTTATTTTCGTAATATCTTTAAGACATTAACACTTTAGTGCAACTATAAACAAGATTCCACAAACCCATTTTATTTTTTTTTTTATAAAGAAATATACGGGTAAACATTCCCTAAACTTGTTACTGACTTATGTTGAGGGTAACAGCCAAAAGTAACCCCTTCCCCCCACCTTCTAAAGGAGGTATGGAAAGAGCTCCATAATAATTTTATTTCAAATTCTTTAAGCCATATATCTTTTTTACAATATTCCTTCTGCTGTGACAATTAGTGATATCTCAAACTGCTGTAGCATCCCTAATCTAACAATGATGGCAAGGGGTTCTAACCAAAAGTGTTGAAATTGATAACTTCTGAAAAGACCATCTGATTTTCCTCATACTTTAGCAAAGATGAAATCGTTGGTCTTATGCCAAAAGGGCCTTAAACCTCTTCCACTGTTATGCCAAGAGGCCCTTAACTCTACAGATTTTGTATACTACTAGTGCCCTTTTGGCATAACAGGGAAAGTTCTTTAAGGCCCTTTTGGCATGAAAGGCCGACGATATTATGATACCTCTTTGGATCTACTATTCTATATGTCTATAAATGCACATAGGCCCTATACATTTGGGGTTAAAGTCTCCTTTCACCCAAGAACTGTTTCAGGATCCCAACCTGCCCTCGGCGAGGTGTGTGAATAGCGAGATTACTGTCTGCGGTGCAGCAGCAGCCGAGGGTCTGGGCTACCACAATCTGTGTTCACTCCAGGGAAGCAGGGCACGGTAGGAGAGATATTGAATGAGGGCAATCACCTTGGCGCGATTTTTCCTGCCTATAAACAAAACCTCGATTCCATTGTTTGTGAGTGGGGTAATGCGCCCACTGCCGGATAACCACATCAATGACTATTTAGATTTGAAAACAAAATAGAAATGAAACAAAACAGAAACAAAACGAACCAAAAAACAGACAAACAAACAGACCATGGGAAAGCTCCCACCTTCCTGCAAGATGATGTCATGTCTATATGAATGCAACTATTGGTTCAACAGTCTAACAAAATCTGCTCTGTGGTTATCATACATCATTGTGACTCAGCAAACATATTGGCTTTGATTGTCTATCTTAAAAACAGAATGATGGCTCAAGAGGTACAATATCTCAATAACGCATACCAGCAAATCTAAAAATCATTGAAAATATCAGTGTGAAATATGCTGCTTTGATGAATGACTGTCATTTATTAAAAGGTGACAAAATCACCATATTCTGTTGAGTTGTCACACCAAATTGTAACCTCTCGGACAATCCTCAATAAAGTGTTTCATTTGTAGCCGTATGAGGTTTCTGGTGTTTTTCTTGTCCTGTGGGAATGGTTGCAAATTTGGTTTTCACTGTGGTGATCGAAATCCGAAAATTCATATGTGTAATGAGGCATACTTTGAATTAAGTACCCTTGTACTATGCATTCCCAGCTTTCAAAAATGCCCATGGGAGTACCGAGAACGTGAGCAGTACGTTGCTTACAACTAAAAACCTGGCAAGCTTGTTCAATCACAACACAATTAGATAACTTTACACATGAGACCAGTTCGGATGGTAATTTAAGCTTTGTGCGTGGTTATCTCATGGATGGTTGGTCAGCTAAACTGTCCATTTGTGAGAAAATAACACTTTAAATATGAGGGCTGCAGATCAGATCACAGATATTCTGAGTCATCAATAGGCCTGAAAAGAAGTTACAAGCTTTTTTTTTTTTTCAGAGCAAACAAACGACACAGTCAATTTAAGATCCTGTGTCTGCAAATGCAAAAGGCGCTTCAACAAAGGGGCCATTCACGAAAGGAAATGATCTATGTCAAATAAGCTAGCGATTGTGTTACCGTGTGGCAAGAACTGGTGTAGGGATACATCAACAGCCTCATTCTACTATGAGGGAAACGGTGCTGAGAACAGCGCACAAGATCAAAGACACCAATCGTCTGACTCTCAGCTATAATTCACCTCAGCTACCAAAACCCAAAAGGCGGTGATAAAAGTAGGCAGAATACAACAGACCGTGATGTGTAGCAAGTTGTTATGCATTGTATCTAGTGGGAAGAGCACCTGCTGTTTAACCCGTTGAGGACGAGTCCCGAGTATACTCGGGCAGGTGTCTATGGGAAATGCGTGTTATAGCAAAATCAGCCCGTCCTCAACGGGTTAAACATTGTACAGTGTAGCAGACACGAACTACACTTGTAGCTTCTTCCCTAGTTAAGTTTTGATGCCCAGAATTTTCCAAAACTGCCATTTTTCAAGCACTCCAATTCCCTTGGCAAACCGATCTTTATGTGTAGGCCTATTGTATGTCTTCATCAATTGGCCCTTCGAAATGACTGTATGTCTTCATCAATTGGCCCTTCGACATCGCAGCCTGGAGATACATGTAAACGTGTATGACTGTACAAAAGTATTGATACCTTAAATTCATGATGCAATTGAAAGTGTAACCCACCTCATAGTCATAGGCATCTTGAGATGGCTTTGGTTGCTTTCCTAGCAGTTCCACTCACAATTTAATTTTTCAGCAAAGGCACCAATTTTATCACAATACCAATATCTCACTCTTAAACTCAGCCATCTCTTGTTTTATAATTATTATCACTATTATCATTATTATTATCATTATTATTACTTTGAAAGTGCAAGTGGCAAAATACATTTATTTTGTGAACGTCAAAATTTTTACAGATTGTTTGCACACGATTATATTTGTTGGCTTTCTACAGTAATGTGTGCTTTGATAATGAAATATGCAAACCACTGGGCCACTGAAAATTGTACTTGATATGGGGGGGGGGGGGGGGATACTTCTCCTTCTTAAACACAGTAAGCCTATAGGTCTATATACTTCAAACACTGATACACTAGGACGTGTTGGAAAAATTACTTCTACAGGGGTCTACAAAAGATTCAAAGGTGAATGTAACTTTTCAACAGAAAAAGTACAGTGATTTACCATTTCTCGACATAATGACATGGGTGCAGCATAAAATTTCCTCCAGGGGCAGGTTCTGTGCTTAGTCTTACATTCTAGACGTGTTATTTCAAAAGAGTCTACTCAACTGGGTAAACACAAATGACTGTAGCTGTGTTTATTAACTTTCCCATGTTTGAATAACTTTTTGATACCAACTGTCATAAATGTGTTTTATGCTTTTCTGATTGCGTTTCTTGAGTTGTCGCCTTTATCAACTCTGACGTGAGTCGAGTAGGAGGTCTTGTCACTGCACAGCTCCAACAGCGCAGTTTGACCTGAGGAGTGGAGATGTGTAGTTGGCAGTGATTGGCATAAATGTGTTTCAAAACAATTTTGCATTTATCAACTCTAACAGAAACATATTTCTGGCTCAAATGCTTTTGCAATTGCACTCTTTTTTGCATTAACGCCACTTGTAACTCCATAATTCAAACAGCTTTGTGTTTATCAATCCGTAACTGCCCAAAACTCCCTGAAAGTTGTTTGGAAACCATAATTCTGCTCAAGAAGTGAGTTGATAAATGCACCCTCTGTTATCAACAAATAGGAATTTGGCATTACAATAGCTTTGAGGAAAGTTTTTGAGGAGCTTATCTTGGCATCTTTATGACTCGTTGAGGACGGACTGATTTTGCTACAAGTACAACATGCATTCGCCATAGACACCTGCCCGAGTATACCCAGAACTCATCCTCAACAGGATAAGACTCATAGAACTAGGTTTCTGACATGAGCAATCAAATGCTGCGATCTCTGTGAAGGTTTCCTCTATTTTGTTTTTTTTTTTCTTTTCATTTTCCTTTTTTTTTTAGTTGAGTATTCACTTTCCTCTCCTTGTTGAAGTCAACCTCAACTTTCAGATTTTTGTAGCAATTCTGAGGGGGAATTTCATATTAATGGCATGACTACTAGTACTAAAGAATCTAAAGAAAAATCGAACAGAAAATTGTTAAATAGAAAAGCCAGTTGATATAAAGGTTTCCAAACAAACTACTATATCAGCCACAAATTCTGCTGGAGAAATTCAATGTCTGAGAGCTAGACTACAACAGGGACCTCAAAAATCAACTTTTTTTTTTCTGATAGTGATACCTGTCAGTTGCAAAGCCAATCTATCATCACCAAGCTACAAGAGGTCAAAGTTCACATGGGGAGATACCACATGACAAATGAGGGCACACTCCGAAACCATTATTATCAGCCCTTTCATACAAATGCTCTAATCCACCTTGCTCTGCACTTTTCCATTCCACCATAGCTGAGCTTATCGAACAAGCAGTTATGATCATTTGAAATCGTAAAAGATCTATTCACTACCATGTTCAAGTTAGCTCTAGTGCATAAAGAAAATAAAAGAAAAATGTGGAAGTTTCATCAAAACTGAACCATGGTATGTTACAAAACACATTCTTGAACAGATCAATGCCAGCGATGTCCTTGTTTTTCCATATCACCGCGAAATAAGTACCGTAAAAGCGGATATTTTCGCGAAAGTAATTTTTCGCAATTGGATGTGTGAGATAATTTTGTGTATTTTTAATTCTGTGGAATCAAGATGTAATACCGTGCTACACATAACAAGCAAAAAATTTTTCATGCCTTTATTTTCGTGCTAGTTTCAGGTCACACGAAATGCGAGAAAAATTCCACAACATGAAAATTCCCCCTTTTACAGTAATAGCTCTTTCAAGTGACTGATGATGCACATGATTTAATTAGATTGCCAGATCTTTTGGAAAAAAGTACGTCAAGAACATAATGTCCATTCAAAGGAACTATTGGCAATTGTGTATTGCTTAGCAAGAATTTTTTTTTTTAATGTGAATTTTGTGAGAGCAAATTGGACTTTTATGTTTACAACTGTGCTCATAGCAACTACATTTATTTGTTTTCACATCAAAACAACAGCCAACCTCTAATTCAGTTCTCTCCGTTGACTCGCACAGCTAAAAATAAATAGTTGATATGGTTTGAAATATTCATGTCTGACAGGTAATGTTCACTTTCAGTCCATGACTCATGCTTATTGTATGGATCTAATAATATATGGTTTGAGGCATTTTAGAACTCCTTTCAACTTCTAGAAAATCTCCAATTCCATTTTTAATGCCCTTTTATAAACGAGTGTCTGGGGTACACTTGATAAAAGAACGTCTCTAGTGTTAACAAATTAGGAGGTTTGGTATAGACTGCCAGACAGAACAGTCTTTTGTTCACTATTTTTGTGACCTTGTGGCACCCTGTGTCACAAAGCCAACAAAAGTCACCCCATGGGGGAGGGGGGGGGGGGGAGGGGGTTACAGGTGGGTTTAAATTCTCATAGAGAAGATTCTCTGCTTTTCAGTGATATATAAGTCGTTACGTCTGATTTTTCTGAACTATCATCCTAAACAAAGAAACGACAAATATGTGGTAATGCTACTTTTGAAGAAAAATACTTTGACTAAAATAAAAATCGTTTTGAAGTTCAGAGGCAATTTAAGTGCACTGACTCACCCTGTACCATATGTGGAACAAAGAATGCACTTACACTATACTGCACCCACTAGAAAAGAATAATCTGATTAACCTTAAAATTTGTTACACTTGACGAACAAAATGCACACGGGGGGGGGGGGGGGGGGGGGGGGGGAGAATATTGAACTTCATAGACAGTAGAATGAAAACCGGTCCACACGAAACATTTGTGCACAACCCTCATTCAGAGACTCCAACCCCAAGCACCTTCTGATCTGGAGATTCTCCAGCCTGAAACCCTAAGCAAACGGGAGACTCTAAGTTGATGTGTGCGAAGTGCGAAGTTCCTAGGGTTCTAGATGCTCTCTGGTGCTACCTAAGGCTTATTTTTTTTCAACATACAATAGCAATAAGTAAGAAATCATTTCCAACGGGAGACACAGAGCCAGGGCGGGAGAAATTAAATCTCAAACGGGAGAACGGGAGATTTTGCAAAAATGGGTTTTCGGCGGGAGATCTCCTGTCGAAAGGGGGAGAGTTGGAGTCTCTGCTCATTCCCCTTCCCCCGTTTCCCAAGCCCAAGGCATGTAAAGAGATTTGCGGAATGAGTGGACGTCTCTCTGGTCCTGTTTGCAGTGGAGTTTATTAGAGTACACAGGGTGTTACGAGCCTTGAGGAGAGTTCACACATTTCATTCATCCATCAAAACTTGCCCCCAAAGATACCAACACTTGAAAAAAATGTCTGAAGCTTTAAAGGAATAGTATGATTTTTGTTGAGGTGGAGATTCAGATTTTAAAGGGAGACAACAATTTTGAAATATGAAAGGGCATACAATTCTACAAAGAATTCAAAATTTGTTTGATGAAAAATCAGTTTTGACAGGGAATGAGTTATCAAAACACAAAGTAAGACAAGGTAGACAACGTATTAAAGACAAAGTGATTCTGACATTAAAAAGGTGGGTCCTGACTTTTATCAGAACTTCTTTGTTTTTGGATATCTTAGCCATTTCAAAACCAATTTTCATCGAATAAACTTTAATTCCTCTTTCAATTGTATCCAAAAACAAGGTAAAACAAAGAGATCCTTGTTTTTCTTTTTCTTGCGTATTAGGCAGTGGCAGCTAAATTGCAAAGTTCTCTCAATTGTTCTAGCCAAGTTACAGTCTCAGGGGTAGGGGTGTTTAATAAAAGTCATGACCTGCCACATTTTATTAGGACTGCTTTCTTGATATGGCAGCCATTTCAAGATCAATTTTCATTAAATAAACGGTGAATTTCTCTAAGAATTGCATGTTCTTTCATATTTCATACGAGGTTTTTAATTATCTCACAAACACTCACACACACACACACACACAAGTTGGAAACCTGCAGCCTCATCGAAAGCAAAACCCTCCCTTTAAGACATGGAGCTAGTGGTTCAGGCATGCGCATTTCACACGTAGCCAAGTGAGTTAGGGTGCGTTTATGCTTCCATTTGGGGGCCAAAATCAGGCTTTTGAAACGTGTTTAGTGCAAAACGCCGTGGCGTTCATGCTCATTTCGATAGAAACGCTGATTCAAAACGCCGCTCCAAAACGCACAAAAAGGTGCGTTTATGATCAGCGTTTCTGACTAATCATGTTTGACGGGGAAGCATAAACGCAACAGCTAAACGCCTTTCCGGTTCACGTGAAAAAGCGCGCGCCCGGCCAGCCAGCTACCCTGGCCTGTGCAACTTTCCCATGTACTGTGCAAACGCATGTCTTTCCCAGCTGCTCTCCCAGGCCAGGCCACCGATCGCAGCGCACGCCCCAATTTGACCTGCCTCTGCCAAGGTCAGCGAAGCAATCGCAAACGTTCTTTCCAAGGCTCCAAGAAAGTGAGCGTAAACAGTGCTCCCTTGAACGGCGTTTTGAATCAGCGTTTTGAATCAGCGTTTTGAATCAGCGTTTCAAAACGCTGATTCTGCCTTCGCAAATTGAGCATAAACACATCCTTACTCTATCTACAAATGTAGCTGTGCATGAATGGCAGCAAAGAAATCATTATTTTGCATTGCAATCGAAATAGCGATGATTCTTATGAGAGCATGGCCCAGTCTTTGATAGTCTAGGCCGATTTATACCATGCAACACAGGGGAAGGATGTGAGTCAGCCCCCCTTTACATTCATCAAACAATCCAGACTGATGGCTATCAGCCCAGATTGGTGTAATTACCCGTTAGATAAACAAAGAAAGGAAATTACCAACAGGCTGCATTGGCCTCCTTTGTGTTATAAAACAACACATACTAATCTCCACCACAGATTTCTAGCTGCCACAGCCTCTTTGAAAATGACATCTGAAAACACAGTGGTCGTATTAAAGTAGTGGCAGAAATGAAAAAGAAAAAAAAATGGTGAAGTTTTATCACAGTTGTCCAAAGTTGCCAGGCAACTGATACCTGCATGAACACGAATGCAAATATAAAAAAACAAAAAAAACCAGCTTTCATTGAATCCAAAATAGTTGTTGTTGTTGTTATTGTTGTTGTTGTTATTGTTGCTGTTGTTGTTGTTTCTAACTCTGTAAGTCTTTCACATACTCCTGCAAAATGTTAAAGAATTATCAAGCACCTGTCATTAATTGGTAAAAATTCTGGTTCTTGGTCATGTGACTTCACCCTTAAGATACTTTTGTTTAAGCCCTGAACCTGTTTTGCCAACACCATTTCAAGCAGAGTTGTGAGCAGGAATGCGCTACGAAACAAAACACCTGAAAACTTTTGAAGGCAACCTAACTTCCACCCGCCTTTCTACCAGCTAGTGTAAAATGGCACAGAGAAATATCTCAGGTATGTTTTTCAGTGTAAATGGGCCCCCGTGATGGACGTTTATTCTTTACACATTGGAGCATTATGCATATTTCCTTGAATATACAACCCCCCCCCCCCCCCCCCCCACAAAAAAGCATCCGATAAATCCATTAATGGTTGTGTTTTCAGGTACTTAAGGCTAAAACATATTTTGCTTTTGGTTCATGAAGTTCCACTGAGTTATATTGGATGGGGGAAATGAATTCACAAACAAAAGCAAAACAAGGCTATCAAACACACATGAACCTTTCCTATCTGGATGTACAGACAGCTTTGGGACAAAAATAACGACGAACCAGAGGTATAAACGTGTCATGTGACCGGAGATAAAGTGGAAGAATCTCGTACAGAAGTCAAGATCAAGGACGATCAACTCGGACAGGAGTGGGATGCAACTCCACTCTCATTACACACTCAGCGGTGATTAGGGGGAGTTAAGGCCGCAGCTATGCCAGCTATGTGAGGCCGGGTCACAAGCTGGCTGCTCCACGGGCCCAATCTCTCCTCCCCGCTTCTGTTTACGTCCCCGTGTCATCATCAGGGGTGGCTTCTTGTTTGCTTTCTTTGGCAGGAAGACGCTGCTGTCCATCTCATTCACTGGATCAGTTTTGGGGGGCTTGGTCATCCCTTAAAGCCTCTGCCAACCTGAGCTACATCCCTTAAAATCTCAACTTAGCACAACGAGAATGTTTGTCTTTGGTGAATGTAGCAAAAGGGAAAACAGAAATCCACAAAATTTCAAGTCTTTTTTTAAACTTTATGTACAGAGCATATGTGACTGGCGACAACGGTTTCAGGCAAAAGTTGGGAATTTTGACAATTCAATTTTTCATTGAATCTCATCACCCATTTCCTAAGCTTTGCATTGATATAAAACACTTGTACTCTCCGGCACAGTAAGTGGGCATATATATAAAGCGAGATATAATGCACTTTTTAATTTGTTAGCCAGACGAAATTGCAAGAAAACAGGCTTTGAAGATTCACTTCTTGCTCAGACAATATCCGAGCGGCGATGCGAGGTGAGAATCACCCATCCATGCGATGGTGCCAATCGAGATTAAGCTCTACCTCTAGCAACCACAGCACCTTCTGACTGGCTCACTGAAGGGCTTTTTATACTTGTAAATTTTTGCTTAGTCCCGTACCAACGGTGGGGCTAAGGCCCCCCCCCCCCCCCTTAGCCCCACCGTTGGTACGGGACTATCCTTAGCCCACTTTCTGTTTATACTCGTTTTTGCCAAAGTGGGCTAGCCCCACCGATAATCCCGTACTATCTGGCCCTGCAAAATAGCAGGGTTAGCACCGCAATTGCGGTGCCAAGCAAGTGAGTGTAAACAGAATGAAAAAATAATCCGGGGCTAAGCGACGGAGACGAAGTCCGACCCCCACTGACCAATCAGAAACGAGGTAATCAAGTGCTGCCGGTGCGTGCGTGTACGTGTACAGTGCACAGCGTAATCATGAATATTCATGTGGTTTGGAAAGTAGCGGACTAAGAAATGAGTGTAAAAAGGTCAATTTTCTCCTTAGCCCCGGACAAGAGCTTAGTACGGGACTAATTGGCGAGTGTAAAAAGCTGAAAAAATTGGTACAGGACTAACGATAGTCCTGGGTCAGAGAAAGTACGGGGTTAAGAAACACAAGTGAAAAAAAGGGCTTGAGAGTCAAATTTCCGGGACGTCTTCCTCGGAACTCAGTGTATGGAGCCGAAATACACACTAAGTTTCGCTCGGGTTTGTTTAACAGCACGTCTTTCAAGATGGCGGATACGATAATTGCAAGCCTGCTGGTTTACCTGTGTATGGCATGCACACGCCATGCCCGTGTGTACACGTAACAGGAGCGGGTGGCGCATTCGTATCCACATCTTAAATCGCGTTTTCATTGTGTTTGATTTGTTTTTGTTTTTGTTTTTCCATCATCAGGGACCCTTTCGAATATGACTTTTAACTGTCTTTAAGAGTATTAAAATTTTCCTTTAATTGCGATAGCAGTTCATGGAAAGATGGCAATCCCGTTTTATGATCATACATGGCATATTCATTTTGAATATGCTAGGAGCATGGTAGTGTTGTTTATGTTTTTCACAAATCCCCACAAGATGTGACAAGATGTGAGAACCGCCAACGAGATCTTCTAAAGATCCAGCAGCGTGGGGATAGCACAGAGAGCAGGACTGGCCTGACTGGCCCAACTGGGCCCCATTTGGATGACAAATTGTGTACAGTTTCATCACTAATCCCTATGCATTAAAGTTGACACACAGCCAAAAAGTCTTGACTGGAGTCGACTGTTACCTTTACTGATACCACGTAAGTGTACAATTCGATGCACATGTTCACTGACCGGTTTCGAATGTACCCCAGTGGGCAGCAAATGGATCGGGCCACCCAGGAATCCAACTAGGTTTAGAACATATGGGGCAAAAGATTCATGGTCTTCTTTTTCTCTCACTTTAAATTTGAGACCACTTGACTGTCATCAAACATGCCACTGTCCATTACCTCCGATGCTCTCATTCGTTCTGCTCAATAAACAAACACCACCAACATAATACATTAGTCTGTCACAAAAGTGGCCTAAGTGTGTGGCATATCTTGCTCAGATCAGGGAAGACTTGGAAAAACCAGGGACAGCACCTGGGATCATATCTTGGCAAAATAAACTTTGGTCTACCACAAATGGATTCCCTGTGAGTCATCCCAAAATGATGAAACACTCAGACATCTCTCTGCCTTCAGTTTTCTTTTTTCTTCTGTCCCTTTTTGTTTTGTTTTGATATAACCATCTCATTTCAGAGAGATTCCTTTCATACTGTACATAATCTACACATTTTATTTTTTATTTTTTTTTAGTATATCAATCATGTACTTTGTGAAAAGCAGCAAAGTTGTACAACAAACAATAAAGAAGTCACAACATGATAGAATATCAGTGTCATAACATTAAGCTACAGCTACATGTATGTGTATTTAAAACCACATAGAATGAAGAGAAGCATCATACCCAAATAATTTGTACTGTATAGTCATTTCAATAAATATTTTCCAGCTTACAGCTTACATGCTTTTGAAAACATCTCTATTTTATTGTAAGTTGCATACTAAGGGGACAGTAAATACGTGAACAAATATAAAGTGTAATCATGATTCAGCATTTGAAATGAAACCACACATTACAAGAAATTGCAGCAAAGTAAAATTTAAAGACATATTTACAACAAATTATTCCAGAAACAAAAATCAAATGAAAACAAATATACAAACATTCTCTAAGTGTAACCATTTCAATTAGCTTGTCTCCTCAGATCTCATTCTCAGCAAAACCAACATATGAACTGTACAATTTGGTAGACATATAATCTGCAAAGCCATATTTTAGTCAAGATGTTTCCAGAAGTGTCATTTGTATCTTCTCACAACATCACCTCAAAAGATCTCTTCTCAGAGATCTGAGCTGAGGAAACTGTGTAGGTCAAACATTATTTCGTAATTTGGCTGAACATAAGACATAATATGTATTAAAAATATCTGTAGTAAATTCAATAGGTTTTTTTTCTTCTTTTTTTTCTTTTTTTTTCTTTTTTTTTTTTTTTGGGGGGGGGGGGGGGGGGGGGGAGTCATTCCTAGTCCTGTATACACAACCTTCATTTACTTTGCACTTTATTCATGGTCACGGAAAACAGACACAAGCTTGACTGGGGCTTGAGATTCAACTCAGACAATGTTTATTATTAATTCTTTGTCTTGTCTCGGTCACTTCCAAATTTGTTTCATGATTTGAGATGACATGGTCTCTTCCAGATACGGAAGCTATTCATGTGAAAGTGGTTGGCCAATCAGGTATCTAGTCACAGGAAAAAAAAAAATAATGAAAAAAAGTACCACCGTTTATTGGAAATGACATGTCAATTCAGGAAATGAGTGTAAGCTGGAGAAACTTTAAAGGGAAACTTTTGTTGACACTGGTTGGACTTGGTGCAGAAATAAAGAAATGCTTGTTATAGATCCAGTTATAGTAAGTCTGCACACTATTCTATGACTCCTGATCGTTTAAGAATACCTCTAATCCAAAGACTATAAAATGAAGAGGGCAGACTAAAGAAATGACTTCTGATCTTGACACATCACCAAGCTGTTCTTGGGGAGTTCCATGTTTTATCTCTCCTAAAATGACACTTACTGTCTGAAGTGAGATAAAAAACTATGTCACGACAGCACTCCTTTTTCTCCTTTCTGGAATTAGGGCAGAGATTAAAATACATATTAAAGCTGTGTGAAGGGGTACCTAAAATTTATCATGATTTATGTGACACTTCCACAAGATTTATGTTTATCCAGTCAGATAACGGCAAATACTCCATCACCCAGGGTTATTTTATTTATCTATTATAGAAGAACACTGGCATTATGTCAATCCCACCCAAACAAAGAGACAAACAAGGAGGTGATTTTAAATCAAGATTAGCAGGCAGAAGCACAATGGGTTCGCAGCGTGACTTTGTGCTCCTAACCTGCTTCCGACCGGTGCTAGTTCGACGAGGTCCACACAATATTTTGGCGGAAGAAAAATGGTGGTGGCGGTGGTGGGGGGGGGGGGGGGGGGAGGGAGTACCCTGTGTATGTGGTGACTTGAAACAACAAGGACTGGAAATGGCAAGGATTTGGTACAGGAAAAATGCACCCCATCGCTCATTCCTGGCTAAGGATAAACACCGGAGTCTCCAGGAGACGAGAATATGATCCGGAGTGTCTGGTCCAAAGTTTCCTTCTCGCAGTCAAATGTTGATCTCCTTCTTGTTGTTGTTGTCGTTGAGACAACAACGCAACGTGAATCAAATGTGCCTTCTGCAGAGGCGCTAATACCCAGGTGAGCTTCATAAATTGTGTTCTCATGTTCCCCAAGGTTCCTTCATGTTTCAATCTGAATCATATCTATACATACACTTCTCTGGCTCTTATTGTTTTCTTTTCAATTTTTATATTTCTTGCATAAATGAGTAGGATTCTTTTTTTTTCTGCATACATGCTTTTCTTGGTAAACTAGACATAAGTGATTATGCAGTCCTCCAACTCAGAACAAGGTTTAATTTTTCATTTAGACTAGAGTTTGTGCTGACAGAGTATTGAAGATGCAACACATATTGTTCACACTTTGAGATATATACAATGTAAAATAAAGAATAAATAAACAAAGCAAAAGTTATGACCCTTTGAGAGGATGTAATCTATGTAATGGTGTCTCTCTACTTTATATCATTATGGTATTTCTTAGCACATCAGACAGCAAATGCTGGTTGATATTGTGACACTTATAACATATTTTTCAGCAAAATATACATACAAGAACAACTTCATAAGAAATGAGTGACAATATGCATATACCATTTCTAATCATGCGAGCTTGCTCCTTTTCATGCATTCACCTTCACCATAAGCTCACTATTCTAAACTTCAGGCATAAAAATTCTGATATCAAAGAATCTATTCTTTGCAAACACAGAACATTTCTCAATGGAAGAAAATAAAGAGGGGAGTAAAGGTTCCCCTCCCTTTCCTTAACATTGGACAGCAGTGATCATATAATGCCTTTCAAGAGATGCATTAAGTATACATGGTAATCTTTTTCTCACCCCTTCACAATGAAGCAGGTTGCAGGTGATGATGGTCTCCTCGCCCCCTGCCGTCCCAAACTCAAAGGGCGGCTCTGCTTCCACATCCTGCCCAAACTCCAAGCACAGGTAAGGGAAGGCCCCACATCCGACGGTACTTAGGTCAAAAGCTGTATCGATGGTCGAGATGATCAAGCGGCGGAGTCCATCCCCTCTCTGGGGTCTGAGCTCGGTGGCGGCTTGGTCCGGGGTGAGAATCTGGGTCTGCTCCCCGACTCGCTGGCCCCTTCCGTTGCCGTGGCGACTCCCGAATATCCCCATCCGCCACAGATTCTGGCCAGATACTGAAGCCTTATTGCTCGCAAAGGAGATTTCAGCATCGATGGTTATAGGGGTTTCTTGCTCTGTTACTTTCTCAAGCGTGTCATAGGACCAAGTTAAGGTGTCTGCAGTTGCAACTGTAGAGTAGAAAACAGACAGCAAAAAACAAGCATCAGTATATAGTTCAGGACTCACTGGTTCTTTTAAATGATGAAGATTTTGACTTTATTCCCATGATAAGGAGAGTTATTTGTTAACACAGTTATACTTTTCAGTGGTGGAATCATCAAAATTACACCCAATCCATTTGCTGTTGTTCGAGGGGCATAGTTTCATGAACATTCTTTGAATTTGAGTGTATAATTTTGCTACTGTATACTTTATTCTATGTTAAAGGATGTGGACATTTTATAGTTTCAAGCATTGCTGAGGCTGCATGAAATAAAGGAAATAGATAAAGGTACCACTCACATTACAGGAAGGATTAAATGCAGTTACTGTGAAATTACGCATCCTGAAATGCACTGAATAATGAGATCATGGATTCCCAGATTCACATTTTTCATTTCTGCAAATTATTCTGAACAATATTTGCAAAACCAGAATACTTACATGTACCAAAACACCTATATATTTATTGCATTATCTATATTTTACCTTCTAAAACACACTTTTCTCATTCCACAATGCATAACACAAACATCTCACAAGCAATCCTTTATTCGACGTCACCAAATGCATACAGACTTTTGATTTAATGAAACATGAATGATACAACAATGAGTCAGTGAAGTGTTCAAAAAAGAATCCAGCTTCACCAATAGACATTCTAATTACAGGAAGCAAATTACTCAAAATTCAGGAAAGAAAAGTTTAATGTTTGTCAAGAAAGGCTTTGCTTTATAAGGTCAAAGATTACATGCTATGTGATAGCTGTAAACATATTTCTACTCAGATTGTAATTGTTTCAAAGTTATGCTTAATTTTGAAATACTCCATGCATTATGTGCAATAGAATTGTTCCATTTGTGTTTCAATTGCAATTCTATAGTAAAGCCTTCATATTGTACTGGACAACTTTGAAACCTTGATTATTTTTTTTTTCAATTTTCATTATCAATTTTTGTGTATTAATCAAGCAATTCAGTTAGTGTGTTTCCCATTCTACAGGGTACAACTGAAGATGAGTTGATTTCTTTTTAAATTGAAGCATAAAACAAATTGCTAACTTTGGCAAACAACCACACTGTAATCATGGGTAACACTTCTGACTGAAATTTTCAGCAAACAGCCATCACTTCAATGACAAGGATGCATTACTACTTGCTACTGAAGATGTGGATATACTGATTGTCACCATGACCTTCTATGTGACCCTGCATCACAAAAACCAACAAAAAGTCGCCAGACACAGATTTTTAGTTAAGGGCGGATTCTGAAAGAGTAGACGTTAAGCTTTAAAATGATGTATAGCTCAAATGAAATGGTCTCTCCTAACCCATCTACATATTGGAAAGAACGCACACACTCTGGAAAAGTGTGAACCGAGAAAAGAGGCTCTGAAGTACAGGGTCTATTCAAGTGCTAAATCTTCACCAAACCACGCTGGCTGTGCGATGAATAGGACAAAAAACAAGGTGTAAACCACCGGAGCAACAACAATAAAGAGATTAATGGATTAGGCGGAAATTAAAGAGGCTCTATTAACACACTCTGTCCATGATTAATGCCAACTTTCAAGGCAGTAGTTTTATTCCTTCAAAAGTTACTAGACTTAAAAGTGTAAGAGTGTGCAAAGGATTATCAAGAAATGAACAGGGGCCTCCAGATCTCACTACTCTACAAAAAAGGGTTGTTAGAATAACTGCTAAAAAAAAAAAATTACCATTCATTTTATGATCCACAATTTAAGAATAATGTAGAAGAAGGGTAGTTCTTTCAGAAAATATGAAAAACCTAATATTGACTTGGTTGACCCATTTCACCTTTTTTGAGTCCTCACATAAAATTAAGGGGTGCGATTCTTGTTCGTTTTGTGATGCACGTTCACATATCGAGAGAGTTATTAGGTGATCCGAGTATCCTCTCGGATCACCTTCTGTATCTGTACGGATTCTTTCTTCTTCTTCTTCTTCTTCTTCTTTCTTTATTTCTCCCCAAAAGTTGTGCAGAGGTTAGCTCAGAAAGTGTTATGCCTATCAAGTTTAAACTTATACCATGTATGTATTGTGTCACAAAGACGGCAATCGAACTAAAATCAAAGTGATCAGTCGACCGTGACGTCACTATGACGTCATTATATGAAAACACATTCTCAATTATATCTCATTAATGGAATGGAGTTTTTCAATGAAATTTACGTCACATATATTTCAAGTCAAACGCATTCTACTCATATTCTAAAAAATTCATCTATACCTTAAAACGTGCGCGTACGCGCGCGTTGAAATATTTGTATGCTCAAATCGAGCTCAAATTTTTTTTGCACACGTTTCAGAACATTTGGAGCATTTTTTGAAAAATTGAAAAAATCGGACGGACGCGTACGCGCGCGCGCATATACGCACGCACAGCTCATATGCAATAAATATTTCCAATTTCTTCACACGGATCAGATGTCTGAAATGTCAAGGTATATTTCTACCAAGTTTCAAGTCAATCTGACTCAATATGACGTCATACGGGCCAATCAAAGTTGAAATTCCGCGCGCGCGTCAATGGCGATATACAGTGCAACTATGCCAAAAAACCGATGATTTTAAATCTGATTTTACTCGTCAGGATGAACGGTGACCCCTCGTTTTCTTTACATATTTTGAAAGCTGATGAGTTGTACATGTCACTTCATGGGCTGGCTATGCTGACAAAATGATTAAAAGGTATCAAATTTCTTAATAAAGTAAAAAAAGTAAATTTTCAAAATGACGTCATCAAATTTCAAATTCACTCGAGCGTATCTCACTTAAATTTCGCCAATTTGCACCCAGATTTCAGTATGTTGTAGCTTATGAAATGTTCTTTCATTAATGTAAAAACAACATTTTGATTGGATAACGTCATCACCTCGTAAAAATGTATTGAAAGTATCCTTGTAAAATTTGACCAGTTTACGTGTTATCTCTATGGGAGAGCAGTTTTTCTGGCAGTGAAAATTGACATGACTATTTTTTTCGAGCATTAGCACACTTATGCTTCGGTGAATTTTTCCCAGATTTTAGTATGTTGTAGCTGAGACTTTGGGCTATCGTAAGTGTGCCCTCCATTTTTTCGTACGACGTCGGCATCACGTCGAAAAACTTGGTTGAAAAATGGCACGTGGCTTCGATGCAACGTCATTTTGCTTAATACACAGGGCCTATGGAGCATGAAATAGGTCATTGCATAGCGCATCCGACTAGTAATCCTAAGGTCCCTGGTTCGAGGCTCACCCCTGCCAATATTTTTTTAAATTTTTTAAACACTTTTTTCTTCTTTTTCTTTAATTAGTCTTAATCTCCTTTCCTAACTTTACCTTTTTCTGATTTTTTCATGCTTCTCCTTCAAATTTCTATAAGATTAACATAATTTTTTCTTTATTTTTCTTTCTTTCTACTACTTTCTGTGCAATAGATGAACAACAACAATGGCTATTAATCCCATATTTTGCACATGTTTTGTTCATGTCACGTACATTATTTCATAAGATAACAATTACTTGATCGGACACCATCTAGGGTATGTAAATTAGGGTCAAAGGTCATAAATGTTTCATCCTGTATCTTGGTGAATACATGTCCTATCTCTCCCATATTTTGCACACGCAAAGACCATGTTACAAGAATCATTTCACAAAATAACCACCTTTTGCTCAGATGCCATTTTGTCTGTGCAAATTGGGGTCAAAGGTCATATGTACTTCTTTCTTTATCTTCGTTATGACGTGTTATCTCTATGGGAGGGAATTTTTTTAAATGTGACAATTAACATGATTGTCTTTATCGAGCACTAGCTCACTTACCCATCAGTGAATTTCTCCCAGATTTTATTATGTTGTAGCTGAGACGTTACGCTATCGAGAGTGTGCCTTCGTTTTTTCATACAATGTCGGAATCATGTTAAAAACTTGGTTGAAATTAAAGCTTATCTTCGATGTATTGAGATATTTCTTTCTTTGTGCAACTTTCTTTGCAATAACTCAAGAAAAACAGCCCCTACCACCTCCATGTTTTGCACCTGTTTAGTTCATGTCACGTACCTTATTTCATAATATTACAACTACTTGATCGGACACCATCTTGGGTATGTAAAATAGGGTCAAAGGTCATAAATGTTTCATCTTGTGTCTTGGGGAATACATGTCCTATCTTTCCCATATTTTGCACACGCAAAGACCATATTGTGAGAATCATTTCACAAAATAACCACTTTTTCCTCAGATTCCATTTTGGGAGTGTAAAGGTGGGTCAAAGGTCATATGTATTTGTTGCTGTATCTTCGTTATCTAGTGTATACAGAATTAGTACCAAAGATGGCAGACATGACTCCCTTTTCTAAATGAGAATCCAAACATGACACGGCCAATGTCTCTAAACACATGCAGATGAAACCTGCATGGTCTTGCCTATTGCGATCATGATTCGAATCATTGATTAAAAAAAAATCGGATCACCTTAATTTGTCAGTAATGACAAATTATAATCTCTAGTTGCAGTTTGGGGTTTGTTTGGTTTTGTTTTTGTTCTTTATTGTACTGCACACAAAGGGACATCAGCTTGTACTTATTTGCAGAGGGTTAATGAAATATATGATTTCAAGAGAAAGTGGAAATGAAATTCAGTGACAGTGCTCTATATATTGTACGTTATGTACTACTGGTGCTGCTACTATGATAAGCTCTTCTACACTGGTACAAATTCTGCTACTTCTACTTCTACTACTACTACTATTACTACTACTACTACTACTATTGCCACAACTACTACTACAATGTACTACTACTACTACTGCTACTACTTCTACTACTACGACTACTTCTACTACTACTACTACTACTACTACTACTACTACTACTACTACAAAAAGTACTGGTGTACTTTTACCACTTTTCTATTAAACAGCAAGTGGTATTACTACAACTACTGCAAAGGAGTACACACAAAGCTCATTGATCTAACTCATGGCAAGTTTGTTCAAAATTTTTTTTTCTTTGTAGGGGTGGGAAGACTGCTAATAGGAACTACCCATAAAATTTTGCAACTTAACTTTCCAACAACGGCATAAAAAGACTATAATTGAAGAGTTTGTTCGCAAAAACCGATAAGACCATATTTGCCAAATGGAGATACATGTATTTGCGATTAAAGGTCAAGAAAAATAAAGAGAATAATTAGAAAAATTTTGCTTCTTTTGACCATAACTTCAAAAATGCACCTTTATATGTAGTGACCAATATATCATTTAAAAGGTATTAATTTGTACTTTATGACAGAGACCGTACTTCAAAATCTTCAAAAATTGACTTATCGGTTTTTGCGAACAAACTCTTTAATTATAAGAAGAATGACTAAAACAACTACTACTGATACAGATAACCTGTGAAAGTAGATATTTTCACACATTTCATGTTAGAAGAAATTAGCGCAAAATTGAGATGTAATATTTTCAACGCTGATCTCTGTTTTGATTCTGCGGAATTCAGTACATGAAATTTGTTTTACGTGGCCAAGCATGAGAAATTTGTTGCGCGAAAATGTCCACTTTACAGCATACTACTGCAAGTGCAACTTCTTCTGCTACTACACTCACCTTTACTTCTACTACTACTACTACTACTACTACTACTACTACTACTACTTACTACTGGTACTACTTCTAGTACTTCTACTTCTACTACTACTGCTGCTAATACTACATCTTCTACTACTTCTACTTCTGCTACTACTTCTACTACTTACTTCTACTTCTACTACATCTACTTATACTACAACCACAGAAATAGCAAGTAATACAATGCAGCAATTAGCAATACAAGCTTTGCTACATACATGAGTGCTAATGTTACAAATGAGTAATAGTAATGGCATGGGTAGCAGGATAGAATTAGATCACACGTTACATCCAGCATAGGAGTCATCAGCTTCACTTTTTTTTTAAGTCTTCACTGTTAAGCATTTCTTTCATTTTTTTTCTTTATGATGAGGATGACAGATTTCTGGTGGAGACATGTCGTGAAAGAAGAATGTAGAGAGTGCTTCAGAGAAGAAAGATGTCAGCCTGACAGAAGACAGCAAAGCCTCATCATACACCACCAGCAAGGCATCTTTGCCTACCTTGAACATCTATGGGGGAGTTGTGGTCCAACCAAGGACCCTGCACGAAATGCAATGCTTGGGTCTACATGCAGACTGGACCATCTTGAAAGCTGCATCCTGTTTATTCTTCCTTTGGATCCAGGAAATTCTTTTCTTTTCTTCCTTTTTTTTTGTCATCTTCATCTGCACAATTCCCCTGTGTGTCTCAGTTCAGAGGAAAAACTTGGAAATCTGTGAAGGTTAGAGCACAAACACTTCAATCACACGTACAAGCACATAGACATTCACTAAAATTGATGATATTGCCACCACGAATATATTCCACAAGTGTATCAATGAAAATGATGTGTCGAGGAAAAGGACAAGACTTATTCTCTCACATTTTCGTTTATTCAAATATTTCATACCTTTTTTATATGATAAGTACGTTTTGTTTTGTTTTGTTTTTTTTCAACAGGATAAACAGGATAGACATGGTGAAACAAATTACTGCACACAAAATTATTTCTGATGGTCAATTAACTCCTTTGCAAATATGTTACATTCCAAGTGATGCAAGCATGCCAAATAGTGTAGAATTTGTGAGATATGGGAATATTTTGAGGTGTCAATAGGATGTTGCAAGATCATGGACACTAAAGATTATAAATGATTTTTACTGGATTTTGTCTAATCTAATGAAATTCTCACCAGCTTGATACAGTCATTTGATAGAAGGAATTCAAGAATTCATACTGGGTACATGTATATTTCCTTTCACTGTTTTTTTTTTCCTAACCGTCTTCAACAAGTTAAAGGACAAGTTCACCTTCATAAACATAAGGATTGAGAGAATGTAGCAATATTAGTAGAACACATCATTGAAAGTTTGAAAAAAATCAGACAATCCGTTCAAAAGTTATGAATTTTTGAAGTTTTTGTGCAGTAACCGCTGGATGAGAAGACTACTGCAGTGTATGAATAACTTAGATGTCGCATGCGTACAACGATATAAGGAAAATATAAAGAGAATTTCACAAAATGCCATCTTTTGAAAAAAGTACACATTCCCCTGACTCGTTACCGACAAATGTTATGGGCAATATTATTCCCCCTGCATTTAGATAGAGGCAAGTCAAGAGCTCTTTTATTATGCGAAAAAAGTGAAAATATGTTGAATTTTCTTTTACATTTTCTTTATACTGTTGTACGCATATGACTCACAAGCTGTAGTAGTCTCCTCATCCAGCGGTTCCAACACAAAAATTTTAAAAATTCATAACTTTTGCATCGATTGTCCAATTTTCCTCAAACTTTCACTGATGTGTTCTACTAATATTGTTGCATTCTCTCAATCCTTATGTTTATGAAGGTGAACTTGTCCTTTAAGACCTGTAGATTATCATTAAGTCCTAATATAATATCTAATAGAAAGCCTCAATATCAAATTCTTTAAATTACAGCACTCTGACAGAATCATTAAGCTACCATGCACATACCACATTTTTCAATTCAGTTCAAATTTTACATTATTTTTTCCCCAAAGAATACAAGCCTACACACTAAAAAAAAAATAATGAAACAAATCTACATATTTTATTCCTTATCATCATCCACAAAGTTTATATAACAGTATTTCAAGCAGAAGAAGTTTGTGAATCAAGGGAAGGGTTCCTCAAAAACAAATACAAATTTCTTGTGAAACTTACCGAACCAAACGATGTCAGGATGCAGGAAGAATCGATGTGTCCTCCGGTTGATTTGATAAGCATGTGCATTCAATTAACCCATTGAGGATGGGCTGATTTTGCTACAACACACATTTCCCATAGACACCTGCCTGAGTATACTCGGGACTTGTCCTCAACAGGTTAACATATCAGTTGAGTATGGTTCGCAATGATATACGATTTGGTTAATTTCATACCTTCCATTGTATATTTCAGATAAGGGAAGCAAATTAAAGAATGCTATAAGCTGCACACCTGTAGGTTGCATGACAGTAACACACCAAGCTAGTGACACCCCCCCCCCCCCCCCCCCCCCGTTCACACACAAACACACAAACAAACACACAAGCAGTGCAAATGGAACGTGCAAGCCATTTTTAAAACATATCTGATATCATAGCCAGCTAGAGTAGTTTCATGGTGGGCAAATGCCCTAGCAAGTTTTCAGTAGAAGATATTGATGTTCTCATGACTGCAAGAGTTGAGCCACTAGATTTCATAGCTCCACCAACACACCTTGGCAAGGTTTTGAGGAGGTTCAACTTTGGGATACGGGGAAACAGGAGGAGAACAAATAGGCCTCTACCTACGACAATTGATTTTAAAAAAAAAAGCAACAAACCATAAAAATGTGGTCTGCAAACAGCACATATTTCCAGGGCTGATTCACACTTTCTGATATCAAACTCATGCCAGTAAACCCCCCCCCCCCTCTCAAAAACTGCATCTAAACATCTCATAAATATTTTCAGCTGTTTGTGATAAAAAAGAAAGAATACTGAAGTTGAGTAAAGAGAGGGGGGAAAGTTCCCTTGCATGACTCATTGTGACCCACCATTTGACCTCTCTCTCTCAACCTGCTGGACAAAGAATCCTAACTTCGGCAGAACTCCTGAAACAAAACTTTAAAGGGATAGTAGGCCCTATAAGACTGGTGAAGATGAGGATTGGACTGTTAACTTTTTGTGAGATACAAAGAAATCACTTATGAAATAGTAGAGAGCATACCATTCTAAGAGGAATTTGACATGAATTTGATGAAATTCAGTTTTGTAATGGCCGAGACATTAAAAAAACAAAGTAAAACAAAATGATCATAACAAGAGATATGTCCTACCTTTTATTAGTACAAATGTATTGCTTTTTTTGAATATCTCTGCCATTTCAAAACCAATTTTTATCAAATTAACCAAATTAACTTTGAATTCCTCTTAAAAAATATGCTCTATAATATTTCACAAGAGGTTTCTCATTATCTCACAAAAACGTTGAAACCTGATGCCCATCTCAACCAAATCGTTATCTTCACTTTAATAAAGATATGATGTGGTGGAAGGTATATCGGGCCTATACAGTATATAGGCTACATAATATGTAACACCATGTGGATAAGCTACAATGAAGGTGAGGTTTACACCTGAACTTCCAAAGATATAAGTCCTAAATGGTTGCTGAGTTTGAGAACACTTTTCTTCACATTAAAATGACAGAATATGTTGATGGTTTTGTAGTTTACTCAAGTAGTAACAGCTTTCAAACTGACTATTAAAACTTTCTCAAATGGGAATCCATGCAAAGTGATAATAATAATAATAATAAAATATATAATATGCTCATTCATTGGTTAGTTCAAAACAATATAAAAAGGAAATCTGAATAAATTAGAATTAAACAAATTTCAAACCCAACAAGAGAAAATTTTGATTGCAAGCTTTGACAAAATAAGTTAACGCAATTAGTTTAAAATGTAAAAAAATAAAATAAAACCCTGTACAACAGTCCCCTGCATCTAACATTGCACTGCTCCTCAAAAGAATCTGGACTTCAAATGTGAAGATTATTTGAGGAAATAAGATGCATCGACACATTCTAGCATGCTCTCATTGTGACAGTTATCATCAATTTGTTTGTATCATACATGTGTAAAAATATGCATCGAATAAGTGAATAAATGAACAAACTAGAAAGCATTGGGAGCCCCTACCTTAAATGATAGTGTGAAGTGATACTGATAACAGAGAACAATGATTTTAATTCTAGTTTGTACGCACTCAAAATTGATGATACCCTTTTTTATTTGCCTATAATATAGAGAGTGGATATCACAAATAAGCTCACAAAGAAACCCATCACATAAGACCGGAAATATTTGTGGCATACAGAGCCAACTTCCTTTTTTGCAGCATGAAACTTTATTTAAACTAATAAAGTACAGTAAATGTTGCATGCAGACAAAAACTCTTGTGAGTGTTTTATCTCAATTTCCCCTTGTGAAATTTGTGAAAGTTTCATGCACGCAAAAAAACTCCTGGTTTTATGGTATTCAAGGCAATGGATCATGCAGTACGAAGTTGAACACTGCACATCAATGACACAGCACAGAAAGGCATGATTCACAGGTCCACGGTGAAATGAAATAATGAGGAAAGTGGCAGGAATGCCACTTGGAGTTTAGTGGCACGAACATTTTGGTGCTAATACGATACAACAAATGAGACAGGCGGAATGATTCTGCCACTCGTACAGGTGGGAAACATAACAAAATGATCCCATACGACATGCAGGGCATTCAGACGCAAACAAATTTATACTAGAACGGCATAGCTATACCAAAATGGTACAGCTATACGATGAATTTATACGTCTGAATGCTGACTAACGAAACCACGTATAACGAAACCACGTATAGTGAAACGACGGTCAGAGCATCATTTCGAACTAGAGCTCGATAACGAATCAGCATTCCGTGTGTGTCTGAACGTATGGCGACCATAGAAGGGTATTAATGGGAGCGTGCATGAAAGGTGACCCCACAGCTGTCACTCATGACTATAACAGCATGCGCAGTGAGAAACTGCACATCTATGATACGACATTTCCAAGAACGGTCGAAATTAGTGTCTGAATGGTCTGTCGGCTATACGATGATTCTTTATACGTCGTTTCGTTATCGAGTTTTGGTATAAAGTGACATGCGTCTGAATAGGGGGTTAAAGTATTGTCATCATGCATGGGGGATGGTCCATGATCGGAAAGGGGGGTAACGGCGGGTGAGGTTGGGGCGCCATACATTGGGTGATGATGAATATAACGTCCAATTGTAAGACTTACTGTCCGGACCTGCCTCCTCTTGTGTGAACACTGTTTCGTAGACCGGAACGCTGCCCCCAAATTCATTGTACGCCAACAAGGAAAGCACATAGTCCGTACTGGGCTTCAGCCCCCGTATTACATAATCTGTGGCCCCGGCGTCTATCACGTGTACAATGGAGGGGATGCTCTGCCCGTATTTCAGGACGTATTGCGATAAGGGGACGGAGTCATTGGAAGGGGCGTCCCATCTGAGGGAGATAGTGGTGGAAGAGGGTGTGGCATGGAGATTGGACGGTGCCGCTGGGGAGGTACCGAAATTGCGTCCTTCATCGAGGACTGGGTGGAGAAGAGTGCGTGGGATAGAGAAAGGGAAAGAAAGAGAGGGAAAGAGACAACAACAATGAAGGGTTAATTCACCAGCTGCCAGAGGGATAAGAGAGTAAAAAGAAATGTTAGTTTATGAATCTATGTGACTATAGTCACTACTTTGCCCTGATATAGTGCAGTTATGTTTATGCTGAGAAAACTGCCTAATCAAGTGATACAGCTGAAACAGAAAAAATACTCACTTTGAAATTGGTTTAAACACTTTCTTGACTACCTCTTGTCAAGATGTCATAGTCTATAGCTGTTTTGCCATCTCAAATCTTCACAATTCTCATGATGCATTTCCATGTATTTCAAATAAACCCATCGAGTTCAAATCTTTTTTGACAACACTTGGCTATATTACATATCAAAGCCAAACTTTCTGAAACAATTCCTATGGTATAATTTCAGCAACTACATGGCACAAGGCCTGTATCATTTAGATGCCCAAAGCCCAGAGATTTTTGTAACACCAATGACATGAACTCAGTGTTTGGCATCATCATCAGGCTTTGCTGGTGACTGGTCACATTAAATATAGACAGTAAATGATTAGTAATACCATAATATCCTCATCAGTACCCTTGACCGTTTTCGTCTCTGAGCAGGAAGGATGCAGTTATTACAGTTTGACTTTATATCGCATTACAGGTCTGTCATTTTCATTGTGTGCATTCCGAGAAATATCATCATGCCCTTGATGTTCTGAAGTAATCTTACCCAATACTAATCCAACTAATTTAAAAAAATGTGTCCACATTTGTTAGAAAGCAACTAGTCTCGCTTGTTGGGCTCACTCAGATTTTGTCTTTTTAAAGGGTGTGTACAGTTCTGGTCAAGGTGAGAATTTAGCTTTTGACATTTTGCAAGATATTCAGAAACCACTCTATGAGATGTAAGGGGGAATGCAGTTCTAAGGGGTATCAAAAGTTTATTCGATGAAAATCGGTTTTGAAATGGCTGAGATATCCAAAAACAAGGTGAAACAAAGAGATCCTAATAAAGTTGTGGCATGTCGCCTTTTATTATTAGCACTTTTTTGGATATCTCAGCCATTTGAAAACCAATTTTCATCAAATAAACGTTGAATCCTTCTTAAAATTACATGCTCTTTCATATTTCATTAGAGGCTTTTATTATCTCACTTAGGAATGTTCAAAACATGAATCCCTACCTCAACCAGTACTGTACAGTCCCTTTAACTACAACAAAGAACAAAATATATAAAGAAAGATAGATAGAGAGAGAGAGAGAGAGAGAAAAGGAGAGAAATAAGGAGTATAGAGAGAGAGGACAGGTTAGATAGACTGAGAATGACAGTGATTGTGTTATATGAGCACACCTGTCAGCATAGAAGAATGAAGAATCTATTTGGAGTAACATATTGCCTGCAGGTCCTGTGCAAAATCTATAGAGATTGCCCAATATTATTAAAGGAAAGATGCCAAAGTAACACCATGATAAGAGGACATCATTTACTGCTTGGTATCACCAGGGAGGTGAGATCACCTCCCTGGGTATCAATCTCACCTCCCTGGTATCACCACACACCATATGTGGGACCTGCGGAGTTGTGGCTGCACAAGCTTGCTTTTATGCAGGCCCCATCATATTTCTCGCATTTTGACCATCGCTCAACTCTCATGTATACAGACCTTGTGTTTATACCAAGACAAACTTTTGTACATTCCATTGAAGTTTCATGTAATTCATGTTTTGTATAATTTTCGTATTTATATCTTTTTTTGTGCTATATGTGAGAAATATGAAAATAAATTGAAATGAAAATAAAATGAAATATATCCAATAGCTGGTCAAAATCCTGCACGGGCCAGTACTTAGAGAAAGTACAAGTTACTAATTGCTCACACAGGACAAGCTAAACATTCAGCAAATAAAACAATTAAGTCATTTAACTATGCAAATATGCATCTAGTTACTTTCATTACATTTATCTTTTCGTCCATTACCAAGTCCCGCAATCATTTACTTACATTTGCCCTCTTATTTCCCACATTAACTTTGTTGCCAATTCCTTTATACACATCTACATATCAAATCTTGTAAGTCATTGTAACAGTTATTCTGTATCAGTTTCATGATCTTTGCATTTTTTCCCTCATGTTCATATTTTTTTTTCACAAAGCACACCTTGCCTATCTTATTGAACACATCTAGCAATTTCAATTCAATTGCAATTAAAGGGTTAAACTGAGTTTGTCTATATCTTTGCTTTATCTAAATTCATTTTCAATTTCCAATTAATTGCATTTAAAGTATTAATTTGAGTTTGTCTATATATTTGAATGAAATCTGACACTGACCGTGTCCTTACAAATACAATGTGGGTAAATCAATGAGATTTGATAGACTGTGACATTCTCACCACATTTGTGTAGAGAACATGATGGCTTTTACCATTTTCAAATAATGTGGCAAACTTTGGAGTTTCTATACACTACCTTTGTGTACGTACGTATCTTCATCGAACTTTTATCAGTTGTGATTGACTTTACTTTCGCCATCAAATTCAAGTTAGATATTCCATTTAAATGCAAATTACCATTTTCCTTACCACCATCTCTTAACTCATTGAGAACAGGCTAATTTAGCTACAACACGCATTTCCCATAGACCCCTGCCCGAGTATACTTGCAACTCGTCCTCAAGGGGTTAAAATATTAAACATAATATAGAGTTGCTATGGTTTTACATCTGTCATATCAAAACTAACCATAGGAAAATGAAAGTTTTTCTACCAATATCAAGTACAAAGCCTATTCTGCATCTGCTTCTCATTGAAACCAATTTCTTCCTTCAGGGAATTATTACTGTTAAAAGGTTTCGCCTCCCCTATCATGTTGGAAATACCATGTATATTGGCTCAATCACTGGAGAAGATTGAATTGTGTAGACTTCACAAAACTCCCTTGTTCCCACTGTACATTGTGCCCTCCAGCCATAGCACTTCTCCCATTCCTCCAGGAACATTAAAAAACAAAACAGAGCAAACTTGAAGGTTCAACACCTTAACCCTAACCTAAAACATTAGACCCATTCACAAACTCAAAACTATGGACATTCAAAAATTGATTTTTGCAGGCAAATCTAAACATCAATAACTCCCTGTGTGTTCATGGGCATATCCATACACAGTTCATATCTATCTATACAATATATTTTTTCAGGGGGGGGGGGGGGAGGGGGGGGAAGGGATATATGCGGTATAGAAATATGAAATATTATAGTCTATAGAGCTGACATTTCATTGTAAAATATCAGCTTTGACTCTGTATTTCATGAAAAAAAAGCATTATACATTTATAGGAGACATTTCATAATACAATACAAAATATGACTGAAAAAAAAAAGCTTCAAAGGAGTATCTGTGTCTGTTTATCATAATGCACACTAAGTTCAATGAATAGCAAAATTTCAATTCACAACATCAACAGACATTCCTGGGTGCAATTGTCCAGAAAACCATTGCAGACAGCCCTGAAAACCCTCTCCTTTTAGATCTCCTGGAGGTTATTTAGCATTTTTCCCTCTTGTTGTATTTGGGGTGAAGAAAATAAAAACATCAGGTCAATTTTCCATCTTTCTATAGGCACAGGCACGAATGCATGGCATCAGTTCAACCACAGAAAGAGAAATAGATGAGAGAGAGAAGGTCAACCTTCATGAAGAAATAACCTGTACAAGGCTTGTACTGCTAGAAATCATGACTTTTCGTTCAGTGATGTTACTTTTCTCTTTCTAAAGGCCCGCACCCTGTCACCCATAGTAACCATTCCCTAAACAGAGTAGACGGGCGCCTAAATTTGCAAGGAGAGCCAAGAGCTTGGAGATTGGCTTTCACCCCAGCCCAACTGTCCCACCAGATTTCGCTCCCATCCCTGGATGCCTTCCATTCTTGTGCCAGTCAACGAAACTCTCCTGTCTCACGAACATCTGTTGTCTAGCAGCGTTGTCCACGATGATGCTAATTCGAACGACAACTCTCGACTTCCCTTCTTTAAGATCCTCCTTGTTGCATGGAGAGGGAAAAAACAAAAAGGAAAATCCCTTTCGAGACAAAGGTCAGCACTGAAACTTCTTGTCACCTCTTCTGCCCTCTCCTTCCTCTCGATTTCCTATCAAAACACAGAACTTCCAAGGAAGTATCTCCAGGAGCCAGAGGCTTAAGAAGATAATCATTTCACTACACTAAACAGCCAAATTAACCCATTGCTTCTCAGCTGGCAGAGAAGACTGTATCAGCTGAGTCATCACATTATCATACACTTCTTGCACCATTCTTTTAACATTACATATTGTTTGCCGTGATGGTTTGTTACAATATTATTGAACGATGTGTTTCTCTACTGTTGTATACTCTGTTCATTTTCATAATGTACATGTATCATCTAGGGCCTACATTCTTCCTTCCAAATGTCACAAAGAAAAAAAGAGTTAATTGCATATCAATTTGTTTTATTGAAAAATTGAACTGAATATCAAATACCGCAGTAATTCAAAAGTGAATACACCTTGAAGGACAAGTTCACCTTCATAAACATAAGGATTGAGAGAATGTAGCAATATTAGTAGAACACATCATTGAAATTTTGAGGAAAATCAGACAATCCGTTCAAAAGTTATGAATTTTTGAAGTTTTTGTGCAGTACCCGCTGGATGAGAAGACTACTGCAGTGTATGAATAACTTAGATGTCACATGCGTACAACAATATAAGGAAAATATAAAGAGAATTTCACAAAATTCCATCTTTTTGAAAAAAAGTACACATTCCCCTGCCTCGTTACCGACAAATGTTATGGGTAATATTATTCCCCCTGCCTTTAGAAAAAGGCAAGTTAAGTGCTCTTTTATTATGCGAAAAAAGTGAAAATAAGTTGAATTTTCTTTTACATTTTCTTTATACTGTTGTACGCATATGACTCACAAGCTGTAGTAGTCTCCTCATCCAGCGGTTCCAACACAAAAATTTAAAAAATTCATAACTTTTGCATCGATTGTCCAATTTTCCTCGAACTTTCACTGATGTGCTCTACTAATATTGTTGCATTTTCTCAATCTTTATGTTTATGAAGGTGAACTTGTCCTTTAAGTATGAACTGCCCAGTGGTGGAGACACATTGCCATTACCCATGATACCGAGGTAATGTGAAGAAATTAGCTACCTGCATTGATGATTCGGTTCCTGGCTCGAGTAATTCTTATTGAATGGTTCTCATAAGCTATCATGCAATCCAAAGGGTGGATGTAGAATTAAATTGCTGATACCACACAGAATTTTCTTCAGACGAATCAGTGGGAATTCAATGGGTAACAAATGGGAAAAGTGGGCCTAAAAGTAGTATCATTCTTCAGATTTTACCTGTTCTGGACCACGAAAAAAGAAAAAATCTGGTTTATTGCAGATAAATTAGGATGCTACAGAAGCCTTCCCGACATCTTTATAATTCTATTAAGCACCACCATGTTCTTGAGATTCTTAGTTTAACGTCTCTAAGGATTGGATAAATTGCCTTCACATCTTCCAACTGTCTGACATAGATAATGGGATAGACAAAAAAGAAAAAGAAGATGAAGAAGAGACACAGCCACTAGGAGCATGACATACTCCCCCCCCCCCCCCCCCCCCAATCTTCGAGACTAATAACTGTCTGCAATATCAGGAGAACAGTTTCAGATTGGTAATGGTAATAAAAGAAGAGCATTGGAGTAGACAGTTGAAGTGGGTGTCATACCAGACAGCACTCGCCCTGTAATGACACCTCTCCGACTCCAGCTGATCATTGGACCATGGGCGTCTCCTGCCCCCCTCTTCCTCTAACTACCGGGTTCAGTAGGCACCCTGGTAGTGGTGGCATTTGTATGACAGGTTGGGCGCTTTCATGGTGATTTGTAGTTGAATCTATGCTTGGATTTGTGCCCCCTGGCTCTTCTTCAGAGAGAAGGCATAAAAACATATCTATCCTCTTTTCTTACAGTACAAAACATTGAAATATTTTGCACTTTTTCATTAAATGCAAAATGATTGATCACACTAACTTTACAAAATTCCATACTACTTGGATAGCACCGACAAAAAAAGCATCCCAAAAATATACATTTGTATTTATAATGATAACTTTATAACTTTGTTTGGGAGAAGCAAGTTTTAGAAACAACAATCTGAGAAAGTCAACATTGAACAAACCATGTGCAGCTTGTTCCCCTTTCATACTAGCAAATTTCATGGAACAATGGTTGAATCTGCCACATGATTGGCATGAAAGGGGCAAGACTAAAAGTGTGATATTACATACAAAATAATGCACAGGTGAGAGTGCGTTAGTGGAGATGCAGCACACTTGAGGGTATTTACAACGGTGTAACATGCATGAGGCACTGCAGAGTGCATGTTGCATGACACTGTAAATAACCGAGTGAGCTGCATCTCCACTAATGTCACAAACTGTGCATTATTTGTTTTATAAAATGTGTCAAAATTTGGCAGCATTTTCAATGTACCTCCACTGTGAATACCAGTCAGCTACATTTAGGCCTACAACTTGCTCAAAAGCCAAGATTTCAGAAATGAAGAATGTGGAAGCCTGATAAGGCCACCAAAAAAGGTCGGATGTTTGCCTTTGGGCCACCAAAAATAAAAGTTAGTGTGGAGCCCTGCGTAAGGAATTATGGACGGAAACACCACATAAATTCATAACCCACCCTTCTTTTTCTTCATCAACTGACCAGCATGGTTAATGACTTCAGGTGCATTAATTTATTTGATAACTAAAGCATTCCTAATCACATCTATATGCATGTTTTGTAGAAACAACCAATCAGGATAATATGAATATCGATGTCTCCTTTTGTTGCAAATCTGTGATTTTGATCACTGGAAGATGCAAATCATTTCGTCCAATTCCTGTAGACCTGCTATTACAACTAAACATAGAATGTGTGATGCTGAGCAGTGTGAATAAGCCAGGTCCCACGGCAACCATAAATATCAGGGAATGTTGTGATCTGAGTCTCATGTTCCTCTCCACTCCCATGAACGAGCCTCTTCCCTGGAGGCGGCCTGACCTTGTTCCAGACATCTCGGTGATCTTTGGAGTTCAACTTGAGATGGAGGTGGAAACAGAACACCTGAACCCACGCAGGGACCAGGCTAGTAATTCACAAGTTCTCTTGAGCTTTGGCATTCCAACGCAGACCCAAAGTGGTGTTGTCGCTCAAGAAGAATTATTAATGACAAATTGGTTTTGCATAGCAAATGATTATTCTGTTTGATTGTCTAAGATGCAGAGTGAGAAGTTTTGCAGTGGTAGTTTCAACACAACATCATCAGCGGGCTTCTGGGGAGTGGTCGAGAAAGGATTCTGTTACATGAATGAGACTGCAGTTTAGCTTGGCAGGGTGTAACACAAATTTGTAGTCTCATTTCAAGGAATTTGATGCATGCACTTGAGTTTGACAGACACTATAGCACATGTCAGGAGGTTATCATGCCGTAAGAAAGATTTTGATGTCATGCTATCATCTAGCAGTTGTCCCCATCAACTTGAGGCTAACTCTTCTCTAGATTGCCATTATCGGTTGCTGTGTTGTAAAAAAATATGGCAGTATAATGACAAGCTTTTAGGAGGAATGAGTTATTACATAGCTGTAGGTTCCAAATCCCTCACCAATAACATGGTTATCTCTGTTTGTTTTGTTGTTATTGTTGTTGTTGTACAATGAACCAAAGATAAATTAAGCCAAGGGAAAAGGATATCCTCACCTCAACTATTAAATCTGAATGTCTGATCACCAGTACCACATTTTGGTCAACAACTTTTATGTTTGAATCATAGCATTTGCGATGAAACTGGTATCAACTATCATTGCATTTCTCTGATATTCATATTTTAATCGACGTCATCTTGAACTTGCCTTTAAACTGCTCTTTATCTCTGTACTGAGAGGCTTTTTATATTCTCTCATCAGGATGCAAAGAGATAAACACCATGAGCTTCCTGAAGAACCAGGGACACTGGGCAGCTATGCTGATCTAGTGAACAGATTCTGCAGGCACCAAAAAAAAAAAATCCCTTCTGGCTGATATTCACCTTGACCAGCTCCATGCCTTAACAATTCTCTGGATATGGATGCCCAAACTATTGAAGTGGCATCTCCCCGCCTATACCGCAGCACCTATCTGCCTCCTCCGCCCACTGACTACCTCAGAGAGAACAAATTTTGATATCCCCAAGACAATCTGGACAGATTTTTTTTTTTCATTTTTTTTCATTTCATTCATTTATTTTTCATTTCCAACAAAAACATATAAATATATTACAAAAATTGAATACAGTGCATAAATTTCATCATACAAAGTAAAGGATAAATTTACAGAAAACTTGTAGGTATAGGAAAATGTTGGAAATGGGGAGGAATGCTAAAAAGCTGAGCTTGTAGGCTGCATTCCCCCCACACGTAATACAAGAAATTATATGATCGATAGACTGATAAGCATTGAAAATGGTTGATTGCTTTGCTCTTTGCCCTTAAATGCACCCGCAGGTGCATAAATCTGTCTCTTCACTCCATTTCTTGTATTTCTCCACCTTTGTATATATATATATCTACACAAGATTCATTTTTTGTTTCAAGGGGTAATACCACCAAGCTACCAACCAAGGGATACATGACAAACCACCTCCACCCTAAAAGTTTTCAAAAGCTTCAGACAGAGTCCCACTCCTACATAAATCTCTCTGTGTCTTGCTCCATAAACTGGCTCAAACTTTTGACCCATCCCACAAACTTGACCCTGGGGGTGAAACCTCTTGCCTCAGGCAGTAATAGGTGGGTCCCCTAAGGATCCAGGAATCTTGCACTGGATTTTTTTCTCTCTCTCTTTCTTTTTTAACCCATAGAGGATGAGCCCCAAGTATGCTCGGGCAGGTGTCTATGGGAAATGCGTGTTGTAGCAAAATCAAACCGTCCTCAATGGGTTAACTCAGACAGGTGGAAAAGGCTTCTCCAATTTTGCTTCTGTTTTCACACTATTAAAATGTTTTCACATGCATTCATGGAGAATTTACAGCAAATATATGTTTGGGTTCTGTAAATGCAGAAATATTAGTCAAACATATCAGTGAAGTGTGAAGAAAATCAGACAATCTGATCACAAGTTATAAAATCTTTAAATTTGTGTTATATCTATGCACTTTTATTGTTGGATATGAGAACTACAAGAATCTGTGTTGTCATAGGAAGAAGGATAAAATTAATCCATAAAGAAATAAAAAAGATAATAATTTCTTGTGAAAAAAAAAAAAAAAACTAAGTCCCTCATCTTTTTACTGGCATACGTTAAGAGTAATATTCTCCATGCCTTCAGAAGGAGGTATTCTATTTGCTTTTTCACTGCTGGAAAAAAATAAAAAGGCAACTTTGCTGTGGTATTAAAAAGCTGAGATTATCATATTTGACTGACACCCCTTTCACACTAGTCAGTCCAGTGATCACCGGGAATATTCTATGGGGAATCAAACGAGGAAAACCCAATTCATACATGAAAGAACTCTATCATATAAAGACACCACAAAATGTTAAAAGTGGGCTCCAAATCTCTATGACTAAAATAAGAACTTCAACAGCATTCAAAACATGGTTGGTCCCTTTGCTCCTACACAGTGCCATTGGAGTATTTGACTGAGTTGTGAAAATCAAAGTCCAACTGAAAAGGACACTGTGAACGAACAAAGCATGTAGGCCTATTTCCCCTCAGGAATATGTCACAAATGAATACTGTGCAAACAGTTCAGACTTGTAAAGTCCATATCACAGGTAACATGTACTGCTGAAAACTGCTCTTTCCAACAAGCAGACTGAAGATAATTTCCAGTTTGGGCCTCAGGTATCATACCAGTAAGGCCTATGTCACCATTAACACACACACACACACACACACACACACACACACACACACACACACACACACACACACACACACTCACACACACACAAAGAAACTTTCCTATTGCCTGCACATGGAAGCACAGCAATGACAAATAATTCAAATGACCTTTGACCTAAGCACTAACCCTAATGACAAGTCAGGTAAGTCAAAGAATGCCAAAAATGCACATTACTGAACAGAAAAAAAAAGACATAACAAAAATAAAATGTAAAAAAGGAGATGTTGTGTTTGCCATTCAAGTTATGACAGCTAGTGCTGTGTTATTTCTACAAAATATCTCAAGCGTCTCATCACATTTTTTTTTTTCCATCAGCTGAGAGGCAGGTATCTTTTTGAGAGTCAAGACATGCAAAGATGTCTTTGAACCCGTTGAGGACGGACTGATTTTGCTACAACAAGCATTTCCCACAGACACTTCTTCTTCTCCTTCTTCTTCCAGGTAGAGTGCAGCTTCAAGTTTTGAAGATTATCGCACTTGCCCGAGTATACTTGGCACTCATCCTCAACGGGTTCAAATTTCATTCTGCAGTATAAGAACGGTGAGATATATTTGCTTGAACATCTGTGGGATATTGTAACTGTATACAATCCGTGGTCTGTGAATGCATATTCGTAAAGCCCTACAGGTACATACCAACACATGCATTTAGTATACGGTACATGACCCAGTTTTGAGGACTGGGTGTCTTTCAAGTATTTCAGTGCTTTGTACTTGGGAATTTTATCTTCTGTGAATATACCCTTTCAGTATTTTTAATGCTTTTTCAGGGTATTCATTCTCAAACAGTCTCTGCAAATTGACTCAAAGCCATACATTCCTAGATTTCTTTTCATACCAGATAAAGGGGCTGTCACACAGTTGATAACATGACTGCTTCTGCACGAGTGCATGACGATTTGTAAGTTTCATACAACAGATCTATTTCAAAGAATCAGAAAATTGTCAGGCACATGAAACACCTGGAGTCTTCATCATTTCCTGTGATCATTGTGCTATTAATTACAACAGTATGTACAGTACACTTCAAGGACAGAGGCATCAGAGCAAATCTGATCATCAATAGTATGTTTGTTTGTTTGTTTGTTTTTGGAATGCTGTTTGTTCCTACGCTGTTTTTTTTTTCAGTGCTATAGCATGACATCAGGGACAAAAAGACGAAGAAGCCAGGTAGTGCACACTTCAGTTCTACATCCTGTGGTTAAAACACCACCCCCCCCCCCCTCCCCACAACTATCACATGCATGCAGGCATACAAAATATAGTGGGTTTGTTGTAGGCCTAAACTTTTCTTGATCTGGAGGTGCAATTCAGGGTGTGTTTATGCTCAATTTGCGAAGGCAGAATCAGCGTTTTAAAACACTAATTCAAAACGCCGTTCACGGGAGCACTGTTTATGCTCACTTTCTTCGAGCCTTGGAAAGAGTGTTTGCGATTGCTTCGCTGACCTCAGCAGAGGCAGGTCAAATTGGGGCGCGCGCTGCGATCGGTGGCCTGGCCTGAGAGAGCAGCTGGGAAAGACTATGTGCTCACAGTACATGGGAAAACTGCACAGGCCAGGATAGCTGGCTGGCCAGGCGCGCGCTTTTTCACGTGAACCGGAAAGGCGTTTAGATGATGGCACTCTAAACGCGTTTAGAAACACTGTTGCGTTTATGCTTCCCCGTCAAACGTGATTAGTCAGAAACGCCGATCGTAAACGCACCTTTTTGTACGTTTTGGATCGGTGTTTTGAATCGGCGTTTCTGTCGAAGTGAGCACGAACGCAACAGCGTTTTGCACTAATCACGTTTCAAAACGCTGATTCTGGCCCGAAAAAGGGAAGCATAAACACGGCCTTTGTCCTATAAATGCAACCCTGATTTGAAACACAGTTTGTATAATGTCATTTCACGCACCATGTTTGACCAATCTAACTGCCATGGGACAAGCTGCATACATGAGATGCACAATGGCACAGTCTAAGCGAGCCAGGAACACATTTGGGATAAACTCGTAAATGCTCCTCTGTCAAAACCATGTTCCAAAACTGCATCGTCGTTTCAAAACCATGCTACAAAACCATGTTTCAAAACCATGTTTCAGAACCATGTTTCTCACTATGCAAAACCTTTATAAACCAGCTATAGATGTACATATGAAGAGTTTGTTTGCAAAAACCAATAAGTCCATTTTTGAAGATTTTGAAGTACGGTCTCGGTTATAAAGTACAAAATAATACCTTTTAAATGATACATTGGTCACTACATATAAAGGCACATTTTTGAAGTTATGGTCAAAAGAAGCAAACATTTTCTTACTATTTTCTATATTTTTCGTGACCTTTAATCGCAAATACCTCCATTTGGCAAATATGGACTTATCGGTTTTTGCGAACAAACTCTTCATATATACACACACACACATATACACACACATGAAGAATAGGCATCATTCTTCTCCAGCTAGCTTCCTCTCGCCACATCTGGTTTCCACCTTTTCTCTGGCGAGAATCCAGAAGTCACCCAAAGTTCATGAATTCTTTCCTCCAACATGTGTTCCAATTGTGGGAGGGTCAAGGTACCTGTATATTCCCCATCTCCCTTGCACACAAGTAGGCAATCGATGGGATCTTTCTTGGTCACTGGCAGCTAAAAGGCCCAAAGTCACCTCGACTCAATGCTGTGTTCCTATTTGTCTGCAGTATATTTTCTAATCTATCACAGGGGTGGAGAGCTTTGCCAGGTAGATTTCTTTTAATTGGACAAATGGCTGAAACAAAGGTTTTGCAAGAAAACTATTTTTCATTTAGGCCTACATATCATTAGGCACATCTGAGAAGGTGAGTTCCAGAAAATTGATACCTATGTAAGTACTGCTCATATAGGTCCTATAGTGTTGTGATTAGGAATGTAATTCCTTTTGATGATGCCCATTTTCTTCCATCATTGAACGATCTTTAACTCTAGAAAGCAAAGAATAAAAGAAGCAACAAGCAAAACATTCACATTTTGCTTGCAGAAGAAACAGACACTGTTCATATGCTATTTTCATGAAAGGAATATCATCAACTTTTCAATGATATCCTACGATAAAAGTTTATTACACATTTAATAGGCCTACTTGCTACTAGAAGTCATCATGGAATTCTGCCCATTTATGCCAATGATGTCATCCTCTCCTTCCCATGCAAAAAAAGTTGGATGAAAATACCAGACTCCCAATTTTATTTATTTTTTCCTAAAGAACAATACTGACATTGTATCGACAGGAAATCTATTCGTTGATACTTACAGCTGTCACATATGTTAACACAGACCCTAGACATACCGTTAACTAATTTTCCATGCCACATCCGATGGACAACCCCTCAAAATCTGGCCTGCAGAGATATCCGGGTTTCCCACAATTTGCTCAAAAGTGGCAGAGTGATACAGTTTTCGTGTCAAAGAAGAGATTGCATGTGACAGGACCAGGACGTGACACCAGAGAGGGAAGACAAGAAGAAAGAAAGGAACAGAGAATAACAAAAAGAACCAAAAGAATGACAGACAGAGAGAGAGAGAGAGAAGGAGAAGCAGAGGAGGAGAGGGAAAAAGAATTAAAGGGAGAGATCACATGTAGATGAAGAGAGAACTGAGAGGATGTAGCACCCAACTGGAAGAAAATGGGCATGATGAGAGACTTGGAAAGGGTGCATTTATACCCAACTTTCCAGAATCATAATCAGCTTTTCGAAACATGATTAGAGCAAAACACGATTGTATCCTGACTAATCTCCATAAAGACAGCGATTCAAAACACATATATTTGTGCGTTTACCGATATAGCGTTTTGTTCTAATCGTATTTACAGGGGAAGCATAAACACACCCTTTAATAGCAATAGAATGCACGAGGCTGTATGAGCATGGACCTACTACGTCCATGGTATGAGATGGGGGAGGGGCAGAAAGAGCGAGATAGGAGAAACAGATAGGATAGAACAGACAAAATAAAATAGGGGAGAGACATTAAAAAAAAAAAAAAACTGAGACACAAAGAAAACAATGTGACTGGAGGAAACACGAGGGGAAAAAAAAGAAAGCGAGGACCAAAGAACATTCCTCCTACCAATGGCTAGAATAGAGAGAGAAACAGACAGACAGACATACAAACAGACAGGCAGACATACAAACAGACATGCAGACAAACAAGAAAGAAAGAAAAAAGATAAAGGAAGACCAAAGAGAGAGTCTGGGAAAAGGAGTGTCCTGTCGCAATGACAAAAAATTGATTGAGATGTCAGGCGATCAGAGTCTCCGCCCACCTGACAGCAGGTTGTTTGGTAAGGAATGCTGATAAAGCCCCCGCATCACTGGCATTTATGAGCACTTGGATGGTGCTCAGTCCTGGTTCACAGATACACCCAGCCTAAACTAGATTGGAAATATCATGATATAAAAAATTGTCTTGTTCTTGCCTTTCCTCTCAGACAGCATAAAAGGTACTGTTTACCTTCGGGAGCAGTGATTCAAAAAATGTTTTCAAGGAATCACATTTGATGCATATGTGTAGGTCAGTCGCGCCACAAAATATCCTACCACATAAAATTTTGCAGTAAAGCCTAAAATATAAGGAGATATCAATATTTTTCTCATTAAACCACAACTGTAGATGGTTTATAGTCTACAGACAATTTATCATAACTATTGTTTACATTTTGTTTATTTTACAATACCTACAGTGTATTATGAATAACTTTTTTTACACTGATTGTTTCTATCCCGAACTCACATTTTAGAACTATTTTGAAGCACTAAAGCTGGGTTTTTTGTTTCATCTGCAAATGGTAAACAATGCCTTTAAAAATCATGAATTCTTGCAGAAATCATGCCATTGGGATTCTTCACCGAGCTGCACTCAACTGCAGTTCACAATAGGGTAAGCTAGTTACATCATGCAGCTGCTCAATTCATGTGTGGAGATGCATGGAACCCAACTCTCCAATTAGTTCGTACGGGGAAATATAAAGTTTTGTGAATGAAATTTCATCTTCCTACAAATAGTTAAAGGACAAGTTCACCTTCATAAACATAAGGATTGAGAAAATGTAGCAATATTACTAGAACACATCATTGAAAGTTTGAGGAAAATCGGACAATCCGTTCAAAAGTTATGAATTTTTGAAGTCTTTAAGCAGTAACCGCTGGATGAGAAGACTACTGCAGTGTACGATGTCACATGCATACAACTATATAAGGAAAATATAAAGGGAATTTCACAAAATTTCATCTTTTGAAAAAAGTACACATTCCCTTGACTCGTTACCGACATATGTCATGGGTAATATTATTCCCCCTACCTTTAGAAAGAGGTAAGTCAAATGTTCTTTTATTATGCGAAAAAAATGAAAATATGTTGAATTTTCTTTACATTTTCTTTATACTGTTGTACTCATATGACGTCACAAGCTGAAGTAGTCTCTTCGTCCAGCAGTTCCAACACAAAAATTTTAAAAATTCATAACTTTTGCATCGATTGTCCAATTTTCCTCAGACTTTCACTGATTTGTTCTACTAATATTGCTGCATTTTCTCAATCCTTATGTTTATGAAGGTGAACTTGTCCTTTAAGGCAATGATTTCTTCACCACACTAATTCCACAACGATTTTTTTTTTAAAATAACAATACTTCCTCCTGAATGTCTCAAGTAAAATGGATTTGGAAAAAAAATATTACAAAAATACATGCAAAGAAAAGAGTCAAGACATTGAAAATGTATACTTAAAAAAAGTTTGCTTTAACTCATTGAGGACAGTTTGATTTTGCTACAACACACATTTCCCATAGACACCTGCCCAAGTATACTCAGGACTAGTCTTTAACGACGGGTTAAAAAAAAAAGTATACTTCCTTTTCATACACATAATAACATCACCATTAGCTTGAGCAGTTTTCATCATGGTTCCTTCAATGCACACACATTATTTCTTCAACCCTGGGGGGTCACAGATCACTAGATTTCAACTTGTTCTTAGTTGTTGTATTTTACATACAATCTACTTCTCAACCTCTCCCTGTCCCTGAACCTTGTATTTGGATAAATGCAGACAAGACAAAATATTGGCCCCACTATCAAAGTCATCTCCCAGCTTCCCGGAGTTTGTGCAAGGAAGGAAAATGAGTGGGCTAAACAAATAAAAACATGACAGTAATGTTTGTATAAACACAAGATAGTCCAGTTTAAATGGGGAAATGGCATGAATAGGAAAGGGGGGGGGGGGCACTAGAGTAAACTCTCTTTCAGGATTTTTAGTTCTATCTGGGACGCCATAAATGTTCTGCAATTATATCTATTGTATAAACTTACTAGTAGAGACTTAGGTTGCGTTTATCTAACTTGAGAGAGAGAATCACGTTTCAAAACGCGTTTGTAATGGTGTTTGCGAACGTGGTTTGAAACGCTATTGTGGCGGTGTCGCGTTTATCTAACCATCATAGAATCGCGATTCGAGTGTTGTCATTGCCCAGCTACTTTGCGCCGTTCGACCTGGGAAGTAAAGGTCAACTGCGTACCACCAAACATGCCCCATCAGTCCCACACAAATAATGGGCAAAGAGCACAACCGGAAACAGCTGGGATTTGACCTTGGGATATAAATGCGTTTCAAGATGGCATTGCGTTTATCTACTCACAGAACGGCGATCGTGGTCTCAAATGCATTTCAAAATGCCCTTTGAAAGGCGATTCAAAACGCCGTTTCTAAACGCGTTTGAAAACACGGTTGCGTTTATCTAACCCCCGAAAATGCCTCAAACACGTTTAGGATCGTGATTCTGCCTCAGAAAATTTTTAGATAAACACAGCCTTATTAGAAATGGAAGTCTTAGAAGTGTTCACACATTTTTTGCATTCAATGAACTGAAGAACCAGACCTTGCTTGGAGGGAAAAAAAATGTTCTAAAGTTAAAACACCAATAACAAAAGTTTGAAATATAACACTCATACACTAAAAGTGTGTTCTTCTATCTTAGCAAGTTACCTCTACTATGAATTGAAAATAAAAATTCAATACCATTTAAAGGTCCTCTTAACCTTTGGGAGCAGTGATGATTTAGAAAAATGTTCAAGATATCACATTTGATGCATATGTGTAGGTATGTGGCAGCACAAAACTTCCTACCATAGTTTTGCAATAAAGCCTAAAATATATGGAGATATTGAAACAGTATTTTTCTCATTAGACCCTATCTGTAGACGGTTTAGTCTAGAAACATTTTTATTAGTAGTATAACCATAATTGTTCACATTTTGTGTATTTAACAATACTTAACATCAATTATACATATTCAAATTTTTACATTGGTTGTTTCTATCCCTAACCCACATTTTAGAGCTATTCTAAAGCACTAATGCTGGGTTTTTTGTTTCTTCTGTGAATGGTAAAGTATGCCTTTAATATCAACTATTTGTAGCTTTAAACATTCAAAAGGGGAATGCTATGAAACAAATTCTGTGAGTATCAAAATTAGGGATCAAATTACCCATCAGCCACCTTGCATGTCAAAATTCTGGAGAACTTGAATATTTCACTTGATTTCACAAGTCAATTCCATCAATATTTGTGGTTCAAGTTCAAGTAATCCTATCCACTTAAGTTTGCTATTATATTCCCCCTGGAAGGATCTTGTAACTGTGGCCTCATAAATGTTGCAATTATATTTCAATATACTTGATGGCATTCTCCCAAATCACAGAGCACCGAAACTTTGTAACTCAACATTCCAGTCTGGTGAGTCACACAAAATTAAGGCAATAACATTTGATGCAGACTTGATGTAATTGTGGCAAAAGTTTCGAAGGCGGCACCTTTTCAGGGTGAAATCATCATCACTCAATTTGACAAATAGTGTGATGTTTCAATGTCAGTAGGATTTTTGCTATTTTCTTCTTTTTCTTACATTTGAATCAGGTTATAATAATAATAATAATAATTGCATTTATATGGCGCTTCATACTGACGTTTCTAAGCGCACTTTGCTACTCATACAAATAGACTAGAAAACACAATAACATTAACAAAATTAACGTTAACAGTAACAAAAGAAGAAGAAAGAAAAGAAAAGAAAAATACATGTGATACAATGGTACAATAATTGATAACTGTGTGCGCCTCCAGAAAAAAAAAAAAAATTACAGCTGATTAAACAGGTGAGTTTTAATAAGAATTTTAAATGATTCGACAGATGAGGCATTCTGAATATAAAGAGGGAGTTTATTCCAAAGAGTGGGAGCAATGGAAGAGAAGGCTCGGTCACCATAACGGGTTTTTGTACGTGGGCCATGAAGTAATTGGAGAGAGGAAGATGAACGGAGGGGTCTGGCAGAAGAGGAGGAGCGGAGAGAGACTAGGTTTTGAAGATATATGGGTGCAAGATTACGTGTGATTTTGTACGTCAGAAGTAGGATCTTGAAAGTAATACGGGAATGGACTGGAAGCCAATGTAGTGAGCAGAGAACAGGAGATATATGGTCATGTCTCCTACTAAGGGAGACTAATCTAGCGGCTGAATTTTGGATACGTTGGAGAGGGGATATGTGAGAAAGAGGGAGGCCGGCAACGAGGGAGTTGCAGTAGTCCAGATAGGAGGAGACGAAGGCATGGACGAGCCGCTCAGCTGATGATTGATCAAGCAGACGCCTGATCTTCCCTATTTTGAAAATACCCCATGATGCAGACTTACAAATGTTTGTGATATGGTGTTTAAGAGTTAAGTGTTTGTCCAAAGTAAAGCCAAGGTCTCTAACACAGTCAGAGACCTTAATAATCCCATCCCGAGTAGTTAGATCTGGTAGAGGAACTGTGCTCCTAAACTGTGATGAGAAATGGATGAGTTCAGACTTGTCTTCATTCAGACGGAGTCTGTTGGCAGTGGACCAGGCTTTGATGTCGTTGAGACATTCTCTCAGTGAATTGACAGCAGCAATCCTATCGCCAGGTGACATAGTTATGTAAATTTGAGTGTCTTCAGCATACATAGCGTAGTTGACTCCATGATGACAATTGATGATTCTGGTGAGTGGACCTGTATAGAGGAGAAAAAGAAGGGGGCCGGCAACGGATCCTTGCGGAACTCCGCAGCTGATAGGACTAGGACATGACCAGGTCCCATTGATTATCACCCTCTGTGTGACAATGCATCCGCAGAAAATAACTTCTTACACATTTTGGATCCACACAAGCCAATGATATGAAGAATATTTACAGAATAAAAAAAAAATAACATTAGATAACAATCAGACATAAACAGTAAAAGCAGTAACTTTGTCCTAATCATACTTGCATTCAATAAAAGTTGTATACAGACTGCCTACATTAGACCATGGACTTACAATTTTGTACAGTAGGTCAATAATTAGACGAAGAGTCAACAGAAAAAATTCAAATCCGTAAAGTCATGTGTCTTTTGTTGACAACTGAGGTGCTTACTTTTTTCTCTCTTTTTCTTTAACAATCACATGGGCCTCTATTCCTTGTCTGGGGATTATGTATCATTTGTCGCAATCTTTATAATACACAGAGGAATGGATTGGACTAGTTTTTCAGACTTTTCTACAAACAAATCTGGCAAGCAAACTTGGAATGTGTATTTTAGGCTTGTAAGCCCTTCAGTCAACAAGGTGGTACTATTCACTTAATACTCACATAAAAAGTAGTTGGTGGGACAAGACTGAAAGGATTTGCTAATCTACTTACAATTACAAAGAACAAGGATGTATCCGAGTTTTGTTTTGGTTTGTTTTTCACACACACACACAATTTCCAACAAAGTTCAGAGACTCTGCATCCTGTACTTATTTTAACCCATTTAAGACTAGTCTTGAGTATACTCAGGCAGGTATCAACGGGAAATACATCTTGTAGCAAAATCAGCCCGCCCTCAACAGGTTAAAAAGGGGAGCTTGGGGGGGGGGGGGGGATGAAGCTTACCCGACATTTTGCCTCAGCCCTCAGACTAAATTATCAAGACAAGAAAACAACAGATTGAAACATTAATAGCTATTATACCTGGACATACCCTTGGTGACTAAAGCAGTATGTCAATACACTTTAAAGAAAGATATGACCTAGCTCTGACTCCATTTAATGATCAATTTGATTATGACACAGGATATTCACCAGATATCCTCTTTTAATTACAGGCAATCCTGTCCTCTATGTATGACAGGTGCAAGGATATCAAGTACAACATATAGAAGGTCAAAAATTCCCAACATCCACAGGATATGATAGTTGCATAGTCATAGCGACCTTCAGGAATAACAAAGCTCACCTGTTACAGATGGGACCAACCTGTCCCTGCATGGCTATAGTCTGGTGGGTGTACGAGGTAATGGTAGCTTCCTAATTATCCCCCATGACATTATAATGTATGATCATCAGCAGGAAAAGAGATATATAATAAGGCTGCATTTATCTGAGAGCATCACGTTTCCAATCATGTCTCCAATAGCTTTTACGAATGTGGTTGAAAATGTGATTCTCTGGGTGCCGCATTTATCTAATCATCATATAATCACATGAATTCCCAAAAGGTGGAGGGAGGTGGAGGTTAAATAGTACTGTCAAAGTGGATATTTTCACCTGAGTCATTTTTCACATTCCTGCTGGGGCAGGTAAGATGAATTCTGCTTGATCAGGACATCAATTACTGGAACATACCCTGGTACCTATGGCATGCAAAAAATATTCATAAACTTTTATTTTCGCACAAGCTGATGACTAGTTCTTTCATAAGTGTGAAACCCCTAATTATCACATGCCTGAGAGAGAGGCACTACTCTTGCTTATCACCGACGCCAGGTCATCATATGCGCATTGCGTCAAACAGCATGACCATAGCATCACATGCCAGAGATTACAGAGAGTAGTGTTATAATCGCTGAAGATCAAAGGGGGGGGGGGCGATGTTGTAGGTGGATTTTTGTTGACCCTATGACAACAAATATGCACATCCCTCTTTATTGACCGTATGAATCACTGCTGTGATACCGTATGCAGAGAGGTATCCCCATCTATAGACCACAACTCTTCTTCGGCAAGTCTAAGCTCCTATACCCCCAATGCCTTCCTTTGACTTTATAAACACATCTTCAATACTTATTCACTCCATTCATTTATCCATTCATCAATATGATTGCAAATTATATATTTGGGATGTTTGCTCTAATAGGACCTTGGGTGTAGAACACATCATGAGCTCAAGGTACAAGATTCTGCATAAAGCCCTGCTACAATGCAATGACAGTGTTCAAAACAAAAGTTTATGTCATACAAATGCTATTTGAATCATTACTTTCCCCCTCTCAAACATCTAAGTTGCAACTGATTGATCTTGTACTAAGATGTTTGGGACTTTCATTTAATCCTGTCATGTGAAAACATTGATCTCCAGGTTGATTGTTACAGTGTACATTGAGATCATGGATCAGCTGTTGTGATGCAATACATTTTAAAACAAACCTTTGTATTAAGGTGAATACAATTATACTCGCCAGAGTTCTGAGTAAACTATAGGGCGGTCAGACTGGCAAAAGATCGCGAAGTTTAAGATCACGATCTTTAAGATCTTAAAGTTTTGCCAGTGTGACCACAAACTTCCGGCGAAACTTCCGGCGAAACTTCTCGATCTGTTTGCGGGCGGTGTCTCTAATGCGCGAGGCCATTGTCATGTACAGATGTGCTTTGTTACATCACAATCACTAACCATGGGACGGCGCAATCTTTCTTGCGCTCGTACCAATGGCCCAAATTCGTGATCTTAAACTTCTCGATCTTTTGCCAGTCTGACCGCGCCTTATGATGCTTTTATTTCTACTTCAAGATGTACTCTTTCTCTCCACAGCTGTACCCACAACCAACCCAAGCCCTCCCTCCTTTGTAGCATCTTTAATAGCTACTTATAAAAGTTTTCAGATACTTCAATGAACCTTTTGTGTGATGTACGTTGACTGAAGCAGTAACAAGACTAGGTAATAAAATATGTCAGTTGAAAAGCATTGTTTTGTTAGTTATTGTTGTGTGGAGGCTGTTGTGCTGCACTGTTTTGTTGTTGTTGTTGTGTGGAAGTTGTTATGCTGTATTGTTTTGTTGTTGTTGTTGTTGTTGTTGTTGTTGTTGTTGTGTGCAGGTTGATGTGTTGTATTGCTTTGTTTTGTTGTTTGTGGCATTATTTTCTCGAAGAGAGCGCATTAAATGGGATGATAGCTGAAGAGAATCCTGCAGCTTTGCGATCAATAACTTTTCACACTACTATTCCTGGTCTGGTCTCAGAACTTCAAGGGGGCACTTATAGTTTGGCACCTCACAACTATGAGTGCACGTTTCTGGTAATTATCCGAAGGGCTGTTCACCTGTAGGTAGAGTAGACCACACATCTATTCTGACAATACAACCACTGCTGCTAACTCTGGTCCTCCAAGGCAGGTGAATGAATGGACCACTTCACTCAGACAGTGCACTCCTTAAGAAGAATACTATATAATGCCATTACCTGCGGGAGGACAAAATTTTGTGAATGAAATTGGCTCGAAATACTCGATAAGTAATAATAGCCTTAGTTCCAGCCCGCTGTGTTTTTGAGCCAGGGCGGTGAACAGATCACTGAAGAGCTGCTCAGAACTTTTAACTCTCATGCTGCAACCCAGAGCCTGGAGGTGTTCTCTGTACAATTTAGACCACAATGCAAAAAGAAAAGATTTTTGAAAGAAAGATGTTATTTGGAAGGGTGAAGGCTCAGGTTTGAGTTTCTTCAGTTTGTCTCCCTCTACAAAACATTCTGCATTACATTTTCGCTCACTCAAAATCTACTCAAATTTTTCAAGTTATGCACAGACACAAATGGCACTACATGGACAAACTCCATAATGTTTTGACAAAGTCCATTTGGTCACTAATGGAAGCTTTTAATTGACAATGACCATGCTATTACTGGCATGTAGTCCCTTCCAAAGGATTAAAGCAAAAGGAATAAAGTGCCTTGGTTGCCTGCTGCTGACATAGGACTGGCACCGACAACCTCATGATTACTAAGTCCAAAGTTGATCTACTCTTGGCCACAGCTCATGCTATGAATGGCATAACTCGAGTAAGTTATCTCAGATAAACTTTGATATCAAAGAAAAAAAATAGAGCCTATGAATGACCCCCTTTCATTCATTGATATCATGGATGAAACTACATCAATGACGCATTCTGAAACTAGCACTGATTGGCAGAAATAATGGAAAACAGAGAAAAAAAAGGAGAAGCAGCATATTGCAAAGTATGAGTCATAGCTTTGCAATGCTATCTTACACAGGCAACAGTGATCCCTTGGTCTGAAAACACAAATTGGGGACCACCTTCTTCAGCTAATATCAGGGTGTTCAGATGCAAAAAAATATATATACTAGAAAGGTAGGCCTATAGCTATACCAAACCGGTATTACTATACAATGAATTTATATGTCTGAACGCTGACTAAAAAATGACGTATAACAAAATGACGTATAGCGAAATGACAGTCAGAGCATCGTTTCGAACTAGAACTCGATAACGACTCAGCATTCCATCGTGTCCATTGTGTGTCTGAACGTATGGCGACCATAGAACGGTATATCTGGGCGGGGCTTAATGGGAGCGAACACGAAAGGTGACCCCACACCTGTCACTCACACCTGTTGATCGTGACCATAACAGAATGCGCAGTGAGAAACTGCACGTCTATACGACATTTGCCAGAACGGTCGAAATGAGCGTCTGAACAGTCTGTTGGCGATACGATGATTCTTTATGCGTCGTTTCTGTATCGAGTTTTGGTATAAACTGGCTTGCGTCTGAACAGGGGGTATGAGATCGTGTAGGTGATATGGATAGGTGGATCAATCAGCAAATGGTCAAGGAAAAGGTGTTAGTTCTCGGCAATTATGAGGAGCTTAGGACTGGGACTGGACATTGAGAGGATAAATACCCAGAGGCAAAAGTAGAAGCAGCTTGATTTGGAGTTATGTTTTCTTCTTCCTTTATACCTTTTTTCCCCTCTTTCTGTAGTTGGAAGGGAGGGGGGGGGGGCGGGGGGGGGGGAGGTGGAATTCGGCAAACGTTGTCTTCATCCTGAAAAGATTTTAAATACCACCTCCCTTTGATATCATCATTTCAGCACGAGGAGCTCTTGACTCCAGAGGTCGATGTCCTCAGTCACCAAACATAGAGATCAAGGAGAAATGGAGTGTGGTAGGTACTTTGGTAGTAAGTGAAACAATGGGAGAGAATGGAAGAGGTTGAACTTCAAATCTCGTAAGAGATTGGATTTGGGTACCAATGAATATGGAGACAGTAGGTGCGTTCACATCTCCAGTGAAACATTACAGGAACTCCAACAGGAAATCATAACTATGTGAATGCAAATACAACATAAAATTCAACATGAAATACATCACAAAATACCATTGTATTTATGATGGTAATTCAAACTCGCACTACATATGTATGCGAGATACGAGTGTAAATTGTGCAGCAAAATATGACCAACCGTAATAGTGTAGGCCTACTTCTCACATAGATAGCATGATACACTTTCACTGTTATACCCCTTTCAGGTAATCATGGATGCGGATAATAGGAGCACTAAGTCGTAAAAATTTGATTACATGAACGGGAGAGGAGTAAAAAAGTGCGCATTATTTTGATGCTGCTATTATGCGCATTATTGCAGCATGAGGAGTTGATCGAGAATACATGAGCGCGTTTTACGACTTATGTGCACTAACATTCAACAGTTTGGTCAAAGGTCACTCGATTTCCCGCACAACCGCTGATTGCTGAGCTTGAGCGAGAGCTGTGCATACACGTGAGTATATATCACCGGAAACATTACGTCATTATAGAGGCGTGCGCAGTAACCACGACAAAAACTCCCGTCTTTCGCACCGTTGTATGAACGGGCGCTCGTAAAAGTAGTGCGCACTTCATGGGATATATGAACGCGATTTTGATTACTTCATCCGCATTATTTGGATGCGGATAATTGAACCGCGATTACCTGAAAGGGGTATTAGTCTTCTCGCAGTAAGAGATGGGCTTACATATACTTTATATACAGGTTGTGAAGGGCTTTACCTCAGAGAAGTGTTCTTTTGTGTCAGAAATACTGCTGTAGAATTAAGGAATGATTTTGGTACCAACGGGTTAAAAACCCTTTGCAATGTAATTTCACTTTATCAAATTAATTCCTGCTTCCTCAGTTGGGCAGAATTATTCTCAGATGTCTCATTCTTTTTATTTTCTTGTTCCTATATTTTCTTTCTTTTTGGTGCAGTGTTTATGTTACACTGTGACAACAATTCTCTTACAGCCAGATGGAGTTCCATGAACTCCAGCTATTATTATTGTAGCTGGCTGTACTGATTCAACAAATTCAATACCGTCAAGTCTACCTTGTCGTCTGGCTCAGATAAAGGCAGTGACTGGAAAAGGTGTAACCCAACTTGTCTTGGCTGCACTGAATGTTCTTGAACCCTGTTACTTAACCTATCAGTAGGGTGCCAACAGATATGACTTAGCCTGCATTCCAGGCTGACCTTTTCTTTTATCAACTTCTATTTCTTTCTTCACATCACACCCTGTACTTTGAACCCAACAATCAGGAATCTTGCAAAGCATCTTGCAAACAGAGCAAGCAAGATGGTAAGACCTACTGTAGGTCCATGTTATTAACACGGACCTGGTCCATGGTACATGTACATTATACACCCATTTTGAGAGTGTATCACTTGTGGCACCCTAGTCTTTTGCCGAGGCCCTCTCGCTGTATGGTGAAGAGAGTCCAGCTGAGAGGGGATGCCCAAGGGCCTTTTTGAGATCCATTTTGCATCCTTTTGTTAGCCCTTTGAATTACCGACTTTTGCACCCTGAGTTTGGGAGCAATTAAAAGTCTACCGATCAGCGTGTATGTCTGCCAGAGCCCGATTTACATATGGCTAATGCACGCCACAGACCTACAGGGAGAGTGGAAAGATGAATGCGAACAGGCTAGGAAAAACCAAGATGGAGGATACGGGGAGCACGCCATTCCATTGGTCAACCGGAACCCATTAATATGAATAGTCACTAGGGTTCATTTGTCATGAATAATCATGTGTGAAGCAGATCTCAAAAGGCCCTCGAGCTGTCACACTCAGCTAGGGTTGCTTTGCTCGCCCCATTACAGCGAGAGGGCCTTGACAAAAGGCTAGTTGTACCCCGGGTATTTTCATTATACCTACAGTAACTATTGGAGGCCTTTAAACTGAAATATATACACACAAAAAAGAATGACAATTAGATATGCACAACGACTCCAGTAAGGGCATGTTTTGTTCCGTGTCAAAAACGATAGCTTTTGTTTGTGTCAAAAATGAGAGCTTTTGTTTGTGGCAAGGATAGATAAAGTTTTGAAACAAGTCCATTTACGGCTGCCTCAGAAGGCTCTGGCGGCAGTTTGTATGTGTGGACTACAGGTTTCAGGTACATACACCGTTTCTGTTTGGCCTCAGAAGGGTATGATAGAGACTCAGTGAGTGAATGGTAGTGTGGCACGCCAAAATAACAATTGTGAACTTAGGAAAATGTACCAGAGCCTTGTTTCATCAATGAAAGACTGTGTACAATGTACAATGTAGGACTCCATTGCACATCCACCTCGCAGGAGTCAATGCCCTTTCAGTAGTTAACCGAGGACGACATCAGGCAGAGCTTGACACGATCAGGCATATCATGTGAACATGAGACCCCCTTGAGAGCTCAAACGCTCCCTAGGAAACAGATCCTGCCTTGTTAAGGTCTGATCAGCATTTAGAAAAGACACCATAGGGTCAAGGAGCAAGGACAACCACATTGGCTGGTGACTTCTCAGGGCACTGCCAGAGAAGGATTCATGATGGAAGATAGGAGAAGATATGGGACTCAATGGGTATTCCATGCTGGATTTTCTACATTCGTCCTGTTTGGAAATTGACTGCTGCATTAGGCTGATTATACAGTTTATCAACATACACTCATGCAGACTGATATATTTGCCTCTTATTTGGTGGCCTCTTCTTCACTATACGGTTGGTAAAGATGGGCCTCTCAGAAAAAAACAGTAGTACATATATCTTTCATTCACTCTGCGGTGTGGACCCTATGACAAGTAGGAAATGGGGTAGAATCCCCTTTTTCTGTTAGGAAAGATCACAAAAATTAGCCTGCATATCTTTATGCTCAAGGAACGACAGAAGATCAACAAGTTCTTCATGATTCATTCCTCGTACGCACCATTTTGCATGCTTTATCAGGTAAAATGGCCTCGAACTCTGCTCTCCTCAAACTTGGATCATTTGTTTGTGGTTTTAACATTAGGTCCTACATCTTAAAATCTATGTTGTTATATATGATAGGTGAAAACTGTATCTATTCCAGTTTGGATTCTCTGATTTTCTCCTCAACCATGTTTCCATGCAGGGGGAGTAGATCCTGACATGCTGGAGGAAAGTTGGCCCTTACCCAAGATGGGAGCATAAACTTGACCCAGCCCTGATACCAAAGACTGAGGATCGCCTTGCTCCTACCAAGGACAGCTGGCTCTATTCCAGAGGCGTTAACAAATTCACCTTCATCCATGCAAGAGACACCGATAGGAGAAGGTGAAATAGAGACAATTGCTACCCTGCCAAATACATACCAGCCAGATTCATTCACAAAATAACATTTTCATCACTGAGCCACAATCCCATTGTGCCTCTGCCAAACAAAATAATACCAACAGATTTTTTTTTTTTTGTCCTTTCTTGTCTTCTAGTCATCACATCTCAAGAGACCTGGGTTGTCATTTGAGCTCTCCTCTCACGGAAACTTTTGAAAAAAAAGAAGAGGGGGACGTGTGATGTTGCTCGGTGACAATATTGTCACATCTCTGTTGACTTGTCGGAGCTAGCACTCCTCCGCGCTGCTCGTTACAGAGGGTGTCAACTGCCTCAGTGGGAGCGAAAGACTGTGAAGGAATGTTTAGTGTTCGATCGCTCGATTGCCATGGCAACAACAACCATTACCACACTTGGGTGACATTTAGCGTCAGTATTTCTCATGACCTTGTGAAGCGTTACAAAAAGGGAAGGGGAGGGTGGAGGCAGAAGATTCAAGTTTCACATACTTTTGACTGCTATGTTGTGATATAGTTGTTGTTGTTTTTAGGGGGCAGTGACTGGTTGCAGTGAAGGTGAGCGCCTCAAGAAAAAGCTTCTAAACTAAATCATACCATAGGCTATATCAATGGATACTTTGTCAAAATGAGAACAGTATTTTTCTGGAAGGCAGCAAAGTCAAACCCAATTGTCTTCAATTCTTTCTTTTAAAAAATGATGTTTTGTATATTTACATACAGAAACGTTACTATACCTTTAGGTTAATGTAGATTCAACTCACATTAATCAACAGTGCTTCTTCCTCTTCTTAAACAGGTAAACTTGATATTCTTTTGATTTATCTTTCACTCAAATGCCAGAGAAACTTCAAATACAATAGGTGTTTTCATGCCATAAGTCAAGTGCTCTAGCTATTTACAGAGCAAGCATGTTCAGTTTAAAACCAACATTTTTTCCTCGCCTACTTCAGTCACACATAACAGCCACACTACCTCTGTGAAAAAAAAAAGTAAGGAAAAATCTATAACTGGTGAAAAAGGTTAGAACACCCTGAAACAAGTTGGACCAACCCACAATCGAAGCTGCATTTAAGCCATTAATGGTGAGTGAACGAAGAGGCCATTCCAATTGGGCAAACACAAAAGCCTATCCTCTCCGGATTTGTGAATGGGGAATCGGATGTAATTACTCAGCCATTGATTGGGTCCATTCATGAATTCCCTCAATATATTGATCAACCAATGCTTGAAACATTCTAATATCATGCCTCTTAACTTTTGCTTTCATCGCTGAGATGGTATCAAAAGAGTGGAGACTCTTGATCAATGATGCATGGTACTCCACAATCTATTGGTTACTTTATTGGCTTTCTAGGATTTCAATGGTGGTCAGACTGTCTTCATTTCAAATACTTGTCACATAAAAGTCGTACATCCAGTTTGTATATAACCAAAAAAGGTATACTGACAACTGCACAATAGATACTCAAGATTGACTTTAGTTTGGCAGCAATGGCTGTTATCCTGGAGTAAGAGAAGAGAGATGAGGATGGTGATGATGATGATGATGATGATATTGATGATGACGATGAGTTTGAGGAGGAGGAGGAGCACAAGGACAAAGACAAGGGCAGAAGGAAGAGTATGAGAAATAAGAGTAAAATGAGATTGAGGAAGAAAAGGGGAAGAGAATGTAGAGGGGGAGCGGAGGAGGAAGATGAGGTAGACAAGTAAGAAGAGGAGGTGATGGAATACTAAGAAGAAGAGTTGAAGGAGGTGTAGAATTTTGTGGAACAGGAGAGGAGGAGGGGGCAAGAGGAAGAGGAGGACAAGGGAGAGGAGGAGGGTGAAGATGAAAACAGGAAGCAGAAGAGAAATAAAAGGAAGTAGTAAAATAGGAAGAGAAAGAGTTAAAGGAGGAGGCACACAAGAGAAGATGAAGAGGGAGAGGGGCAGGGAGGATGCCATAAATGAATAAGAGGAGCTGGTATGGAGGAGGGAGAGTTGACACAGAGGTATAAGAAGAGATGAGGAAGAGGGGAGAGGGAGTTGAAGAGGAGTATGATTAACTCTTAACGTGCCATGGTCGCCGAACGGCGACCTTAGTCCTGACGTGCCATGGTCGCCGATCGGCGACTAAGAAGAGCGAGAAAAGCATTGATCATTTAAGTTATTGTGGTACCGTAATGTGTTACACCAAGAAACTGCCAATGATATGTACTGGTAGCTGATTAGTATAACCATCGTTTCCACTGAAAATATGACCATGTTTACATTGGAAATTTTTGAGTAAATACATGATTTTTCAGCTAGATGTACTTTTTTCGCGTCGGGAAAATCCGCAGTGAGCGCACCCTCCGCAAGATGTGTATGGACCAAAAGTCTCATTGGTAAACCACGCGTGTGTATGCTATTGAATCAGCATGTATTGTCTATGCGGTTCCACTCGCATTGTTCCACTTGGATGCTGTCCTGCGGGAAGCTGCTTTGATTTTGTCCCTGAAAGAGGGTCAGCTTTCGTTCATCGGTCAAGTCTTTCATCCTTTTGTTTTGGTAAACGTCACTTATCGTCCCCCACGCCAGCATAGGAATTACGCGCGGACAAAGGCTAGCCGATTTCAATAGAATACGCCCGCCCCCGGTCCGCTTAGACAAAAGGAGGATTAGTAGGTTCTTCCTTCTCAAGTGGACAAAAGACACTCTTCCAGGGCCAGGGACATTACTTCAGTTGCAAATACAGGATCTGGGACTAAAGAAGTCACATTTGGGAATGAATTACTGAGGCAGAAAGAGAAATTGCTAAGACAAAATAAACTGCTAGTATCTTTGGAATCATACAATTCTAGAAGGCAATTTTGTTATCATTTGAAAGAGGAGATGTTGCTCTAAAACTTTCTCACAGAGTCAAGGGAGCGTTCTATTGAAGAAAAACCGCGACTGACTCTTTTTTTCCATACTACACAAAAATTTCTAATAATTTTTTTTGATGTATCAATTATTTCTGCAATATTTCAGGTTCAGATAGAAATTATGGCAAACTGACTACATGACATGAAAGAACAAACATTTTTTGATATATGTTGTGTAGAACTCACTTCAAAACAGTCAATAGTTTCAGAGATATGGCGGTTTTAAATTTCATTGTCGGTCCAATTTCGAAACGTTCTGGTTTTAGGTAAAAACCTCTGGCACGTTAGGGGTTTTGGGCCTGGCACATTAAGAGTTAAGATAAAAAAGGAGGCGTCAGAGAAAAAAAAAAGGAGAGTTGGCAGAATAGGAAGAGTTAGGAGGTTAAAGAGGGGTGCAGGAAGAGAAGAGGAAGAGGGGAAGAAAAGGAAGGAGAAGAGGAGGAGGGGATGAGGAGGAGCAGGAAGAAGATGAGAAAGAAGAGGAAGCAGAGGTGGTACAGTTGGAAGATGAAGAGGAGATGGAAGAGGTGTATAGGAAGGGAAGAGGAAGAGGAGAGGTGGAGAAGAGGAGGAGGAAGAAGATGAGGAAAAGGGGGAGGAGGGGCAGTAAGCAGAAGAGGTATTTGTGTACATTTAATTGTGTCAAGTATCCAACACCATAGTACACAGGTAACTTTCAGAGAAGACAAACCTTCGCCAAGTCCACCATGGATTAACCATGGAGCTACTTAGCTCCATGGATTAACTAACGTCATGGAACCGTGCACACACCCTAAGAAATAAAACCATGGGTCTGCATTGTGATCTGGATCCTCACCATAATTAATTCACTGTTTCTTTGACCACACAATGCTAAATCTGGCAATACCTTTTTCAAGTACCGTAATATTGTTTACAAACACAGAAACAAACAGATGAACGCTGGCAAACATGTAACCTGCTTGACAGTTGTAATGACTGCAACAAAATACAGCTGCTGTGCAGATGAATTCAATGCCACATCTCTCAGAACTAAGCGTTTTGACACCATTACCAGTATAATCTGCCCCTCATTGGCCAAATACATCAAGTTCCATGGTCCCTACAGTTTGTCGCTTACATCAACAGCCTGAATCTGAAATATTCACTTAGCACAGAGCACAAAGCTTCTGTGAAGCAAAATTTACCTGCATTTTAGGCACAAAAAGAAACACGCTGTGCATGCTTTCAATGCGCAGGGGGCACAGGAAATCATATTTCATGCATCAGAGAGCCTCAAATTGTTGCTAATCATCACTTGGTTTTGTGCGGACTCTCCAAATCACTCCGTTCACCCACAAATGACCCACGGCTTTTATTCCACAAGTGAACTGTTGAATCAAGAATGCTTTCAGGGCTCTCTCTCCCTCCCCACAAATCGTACTCCCAGAGGCAGCCAAAACTCAAACTTATCAAGCATGCATGCCACTGAATATGAGAATGATATTCAATATATATAAATGCCGACTTCATTGCAAGGGCAGTATAACAGGTATATGACTCCTTTAACTCTTTATGTACCACATTCACAGGCCAAACTCAGGTGTGCCAAAATTTGCACATTTTGCTGAAACACACAACCCCGCCCAAACCAATCAATAAATCGCCAAATGCCTAAAGCATACTTGCCAACATTTTCATTTGAGAAAGTGGTAGAATCCAGGATGCCTATGCGAGCAGCGCTAGCTTGAATGCTAATGAAATCATTCAAAAGCGGTAGTCTACCGCCAAATGCGGTAGAGTAGGCAAGTATGCTAAAGTACAATGAAAGCTTCACCCACAATTCCATTCTTCAAACATGTGGCTTGTGTTGTCTGTTGTTCAAATAAATTGTGGTGTTCCATAGGGGTTTTCCCAGTAAATGCTAATTTTTGTCACATCTGTGTCTGCAAGAATTATTCCGCCATTGATCTTTTGAAAGATTCTTAGAAATCACTTTATGAAATGCTAAAAAGCATACAATTTTAGAGGAATTCAAAATTTATTTGATGAAAATCGGTTTTGAAATGGCTGAGAGATATTCAAAAACAAAGTAAAACAAAGCAATCCTAAATAAAAGGTGGATCCTATCTTTTCTTAGGATTCAATCATAGTTTATTTCCAGTCAACGAAAATCAAAAACATAGTACAAAGTATACATGTCATGAAATAATATTGTTCAAACGTTTGCAAAAGATTCATGTAGTATACGAGATAAATTATAGAACAACATATATGTACAATAATTAGGAGGAACAATGTATAGATACTTCGTGGGCGAGCGGAAAATAAATTCGATTAGGATCCCTTTGTTTTGGAAATCTCAGCCATTTGAAAAACAATTTTCATCAAATAAACCTTGAATTCCTCTTAGAATTATACATTCTTCCACATATCATAAGTGATTCCTCATTTCTTGCTAATTTTACACTCCATTGATGACTACACAGAGTTACTCGTAGAAATAGTACAAAAAACAAGGATACAAGAGAAAAGTACTGTGGCAAGTAACTCTTACATGGCAAAAAAATCCTACCAACCTCAACAAAGAACTGTTTACCCTCCATTTTGTATTGTTTATAGGCACGTATTATAATGTTTTGCTGATTGGTGTGGCGGAAGTTTCTGTAAGATAGCGAGAGCTCCTGTTTGTTTTGGACACACCGCAAAGAGAATATCAGAATGTAGTCAGGAGCACAATTGTTGCCACAATGATACGCTTGACTGAATCGTTTCCTGCCCACCACACCACAAGGAACCAACCACCTGCAGGGATTCACAGTTTGTAAATTCTTTGTAAAGTCTCAACTTTTTTGAGACATGTTCGAAGACAGGCATTACGTGTGGGAATACATGATGTCACAATTACAGCGCACTAGTCGTGTATTCAAGTGAATGGGCCAATTATGTTGCATTTGTATGAATCTCATTCAACCATCTCGGTGGCCCCTGGAGCTATGTATTTAACCCCTGGACTGCCAATTATGGCAGTTATACCTATCTACTGCTTGGTATGGTGTGGTTCAATCACCTATTTGTACAAGTGTTGTGAAATTGGCTGTTCTCAGCACACCAAGAAGCAAAGTGCTTTAAAGGTCCTGTTTACCTTTGGGAGCAGTGATTTAAAAAATGCTCAAGATATCACATTTGATGCATACGTGTAGGCCTGTTGTATCACAAAACATCCTACCATATATAAAATGTTTCAATAAAGCCTAGAAAATATAAGGAGATATCAGTATTTTTCTCATTAAACCGTAACTGTAGACGGTTTAGTCTGGAAACATTTCTATTATAAGTTAACTTTTATTCACATTTTGTGTATCTAACAATACTTAACATCGATTATACGGATTCAAATTTTTACAGTGGTTGTCTCTATCCCTAACTCACATTTTAGAACTATTTTAAAGCACTACTGCTGGGTTTTTGTTTCTTCTGCAAATGGTAAATTATGCTGAGAGGCCAAAATGGAAAATCAGGTTATTACTTCCTGACAATAAAAGTGTCGCAACTCACTCAACACTAGTCAATAACATCCCTCAAAATATCACTGGTCTTTTGGTTTGGTTTTAGTGATATTTTTGATTTGTTTAGTTTTGATGTCTTTCAAACAACTTTCTCATTAGTGAGAACTTTCCTTCATTGTTTGGCAAGGCCAGTGGAAGAAAACATGTGTGTTCCAAATGGACGTGGACACCTATAGGGTAAGCTTCACTCTGGAACAAAGCAAAGATTTATAAAGAAGTGGGGTGGGTGACGATCAGCTGAAACTGACCCTTTCACGGCACTAAAACAAAACAGTCTGGGTTTCTGACACTTACACAGAAATAACACACAGCAACAACAACAACAAAAAGTCAGGGCACGTTTTATAAATTATACATTTATCGACGACCAGAATTCATCATGTTTTTCATCAATCCTCAGTGTACCCTAGTTGGTTGTACACTGTTGTGAGGTGCCCATAAAAATATAGAAGTATTCATGATGATTCTTTCGATTAGATATCTTTCAATTGTCATTCGATTTTGGGATCTTTCTTCAAAAATTGCACTCAACTCCACAAAAAAAAGCATCAACATACAATTCTAGATCTTCCACCAAGTAGGTCTACCAGCAAATATGCCTGTGTAGACAAATGCATTCATATCACTCATAAGAGAGTGAATATATTCATCTCTCTCACTATCTCTCTCTCTCTCTCACATACATTTTACATACATTTTCTTCTCTCCCTTTCTTTCTGTTTATGTCTCTCCACACCCTCTGCACTTCTCTATCATCTTCACCCTATTCTAAGAGTACAGCAAGAATGATTACACCTTCAACGAAAACTAGGGCAGCCATAATGAAGACATTCTACAGTCTTGTGTTTAAAATTTATCCATTTTCGATATAGGCCTACAAGTTGAGAGAGAGGGGGAGTAGAGACACATTCTGACTTTATATCATTCATATGCATGACTGCACGAAGTCTCCTTTCCAACCCCATCCAATATATCTTCTTGCCACACTGACAGGGCAGACACTTTTGATCAAAACATGAACTTCTCAGCAAACACCAGTCTCACAATCAATGCCATCTTTCTTTCTTTTCACCCTCCCCGATCATCATGCTACTTTACTCAAAGTCTTGAACTTTGAGCCCCGCTCTTCTACGAGAGAATTCCATGTTCTTATGCATGTATGGAAGACCATCTTTCTTCCGTGATTAAATTTGCTCACTCAATATTGACTCAGTTCGCCAGGAATCCTCTCATTTGCCTTTGTATTATCAATGCAACTGACTTTTTTTTTTTTAACATGGGATAAATACCTGCTAGACACCAGTACGTTTAAAACAGATTAGTGTCGACCTAAGAGATCCTTCTGATATTAGTCATAAACTCACATGACCTATTAACATGGTCTCTATTTGTCCTATAACAGGGAGTTTGGACAAATTTTCAGGCTTTTACTGTAAATTCATCATCCTGCAAAAACCGTAACCCATATCAACTGATGTTTTGTCCCATCTGCTGGCTCACAATTTACCCATGTTTGGTTTGATGTACTTGGGTAAACTAATTTTTCAATATTCACTCAGAAAAGAATGAATTTAACAGCTAATCACTTTGCAAAAATAAGTGTTTCTTAGTTTAACACACCTCAACAGAGGTATGGGCTCACTTCGTTTTATACAATAGACATAATATTTTGCTTAATAGCTAAAATTGAGATGTGATGCTATTGCTTCTTGCATCCTAGGATGTAATAGTCAGGTAGTCCAAAACAAAATAATGACTACCGGTACCTCGAGGTATGAATTGGCATTGCACTAGAGATCAGTACAGATGAAAGTTAATACAGACCCAGTATAGCTACAGATAAGCCTAATCATTACAAATAGAGACATCATTTACACATATAGATTCACAACAAATAGACAAACTAGATAGAAAGATAAAGAAGGATATGTAATGAGTACAGATGCAAGCATTGGTATCAGAAGAAGAAGAAATGCCTACACTGTACTTTCACAATGCAACAAATAAATCCTCTTTTGGATTACAAGTGAACCACTTGCTGGTAATAAACTTATCCCAACAGCAAATTCTACACAACAAAGTTGTCAGAAGTTAATTCCTCACAACAAAGCTGGGTGTCTATGGTAAGACACCACTGACAATAGCATTCAAGTCAGCACACTTCATTCAATCCCTTTGAAAAAGATGCTTAGTCCCAGCCTAGTATATAGACAAGTAGTAAAAGTACTACACCAACGAACAAGAGCAGTGCTTGATTTCTTGGGTCACAAGAAGACTGCTACTCAGGGCAAGGAGGCCATCACAAAGCTCAAAATGCCATGAAAGCCGCATTAAAGCTCCGGGGCGAGAACTGTCCAAATACGACCACCTGCACTTCTTGTTATTTTCTCCTTCTTTTAATTCAACTCCTGATTTTTCATTCGCCCTAGGATGCGGGTGGGGGCTATTTTGGAGGAAATCGTTACGGGATTTAGAGAAATACTTCGGCACAATTGCAGGGTTTCACTATTTGCCTTGCACTGTAAACCGCTCGGGGTATTCGCGAGGAGCTTTCAAAAGGAACAGTCCATTGACATTCAGAGTTGGCATCGGCACAAGACAATGTACAGTGTCAATAATGCTTGAGGATGTCAAAGAACGTAACGTTCAATGACGTGCTTATGGTCAGCAGAACGTGTACCATTAACCCATTGAGGACAAGTTCAAAGTTTACTTGGGCATGTGTCTACGGGAAATGTGTGCTATAGCAAACAAAATCAGTCCATCCTCAGTGGGTTAGCATCAGATAATGCACTTTATCCACTGAACACATCCATCTGAGCTCACAGACTATATCATATTATCCATACTAAACTAAAATGTCACTGATAAGGGATCTGTGTATTAACCCGTTGAGGACAGTATGTTTTTGCTAACAGCACGCATTTCCCATAGACACCTGCCTGAGTACACTCGGGACTCGTCCTCAACAGGCTGGTTTATATTAGGAGTACGTATTACATACATGTAGTTAGATCTTAGGAATTACATAGATAGGAATTACATTACAAATCACTCTCCACGATTCCAGTTTGCATTCACATGGCAAGAATGCTTAATTTAAAACACAATTCTACACTACAGATGCTTCATCACAATCATGTTTCAAATTTAAAGCCAACTCAAGGGCTTTTTACACTTGTAAATTTTTGCTTAGCCCCGGACCAACGGTGGGGCTAAGGGGGGGCCTTAGCCCCACCGTTGGTACGGGACTATCCTTAGCCCACTTTAGGGCTTTTTACACTTGTGTTTCTTAACCCCGGACTTTCTCTGACCCAGGACTATCGTTAGTCCCGTACCAATTTTTTCAGCTTTTTACACTCGCCAATTAGTCCCGTACTATCTCTTGTCCGGGGCTAAGGAGAAAACTGACCTTTTTACACTCGTATTTCTTAGCCCCGGACTTTCCAAACCACATGAATATTCATAATTACGCTGTGTACTGTACACGTACACGCACGCACCGGCAGCACTTGATTACCTCATTTCTGATTGGTCAGTGAGGGTCGGACTTCGTCTCCGTCGCTTAGCCCAGGATTATTTTATCGTTCTGTTTACACTCACTTGCTTGGCACCGCAATTGCGGTGCTAACCCCTGCTATTTTGCAGGGCCAGATAGTACCGTACTATCGGTGGGGCTAGCCCACTTTGGCAAAAACGAGTGTAAACAGAAAGTGGGCTAAGGATAGTCCCGTACCAACAGTGGGGCTAAGGCCCCCCCTTAGCCCCACCGTTGGTCCGGGGCTAAGCAAAAATTTACAAGTGTAAAAAGCCCTTTTCTGTTTACACTCGTTTTTGCCAAAGTGGGCTAGCCCCACCGATAGTACGGTACTATCTGGCCCTGCAAAATAGCAGGGGTTAGCACCGCAATTGCGGTGCCAAGCAAGTGAGTGTAAACAGAACGAAAAAATAATCCTGGGCTAACCGACGGAGACGATGTCCGACCCTCACTGACCAATCAGAAACGAGGTAATCAAGTGCTGCCGGTGCATGCGTGTACGTGTACAGTACACAGCGTAATTATGAATATTCATGTGGTTTGGAAAGCCCGGGGCTAAGAAATACGAGTGTTAAAAGGTCAGTTTTCTCCTTAGCCCCGGACAAGAGATAGTACGGGACTAATTGGCGAGTGTAAAAAGCTGAAAAAATTGGTACGGGACTAACGATAGTCCTGGGTCAGAGAAAGTCCTGGGTTAAGAAACACAAGTGTAAAAAGCCCTTCAGAGGGTGTGAGTGTTACTAACTGTTAGGCGTGGCTCCTAGCTGCCAAAGGGTCCTCACCTTACCGCCATATTTTCACTATGCCAGGTGTGTCCTTTTGAAACTGCTGAGACACCTTAATACCTCTGCCCAGTGCCAAGCATAATTTTCAGATTTCTCAGATAGCATGCTCCACATATTTTGCCTCAGTCAATGAAAACTTCCCTGGCATAGTTGACCTTTGCTACTAAACTCTGGAAGAGGTCAATGACAGAATGTCAAACTGGTGATTGACACCGGTGATTGAAATTTTACTCTACTGCTGCCACTTCCCTGACTGTTAGGTTCAGAGCCTTTACCCTTGTCTTGAAATCCGGACTAGGCTCCAACATTTTTTTATTTCACTGCAGTCTGAATCCCGAGAATACTTGGGCAGGTGTTTATGGGAAATTTGGCTATAGCAAAATTAGTCTATCCTCAATGGGTTAATATAGGCGCATTAATTTGCATACAAACAAACAGTAAAGGAAAAGGAAAAGAAAAAAAGTAATAACTTGAAGACTACAAACATGTCTAGACCTTTTCAAATCATGTCCTCTACAAGATTTCATGCATGAAATCTCAATTTAAGATCGGAGTTTAATGCTATTATTCGCCACCAAATACTGTACATGTGTATGTTCTTAGTATTGAGTCAACAAAATGAGTCACAAAAAATAGTGTCTCTATTCACACATGGGAGCTGAATCTAAGGACTTCAATGTTATCATAGTTTGTTGGGGAATCTCATCCATGAATGTCTACAAGGCAGTCAGCCTGGCATAAAGCACCTCCAATTAACCCGTTGAGGACGAGTTCCGAGTATACTCAGGCAAGCTTCATGGGAAATGTGTGTTGTAGCAAAATCAAACCCTCCTCAAAGGGTTTAAACAACCAAACTTGATTAATTACATTTGAAAAGTTTGTTTGCAAAAACCGATAAGTCCATTTTTTAAGATTTTGAAGTACGGTCTCTGTCATAAAGTAAAAAATAATACCTTTTAAATGATATAATGGTCACTACATTAAAGGTACATTCTTTAAGTTATGGTCAAAAGAAGCAAAAATTTTCTTATATTTGTCATTATTTTTCTTGACCTTTAATCGCAAATATCTCCATTTGGCAAATAGGCCTATAGACTTAATCGGTTTTTGCGAACAAACCCTTCAATTGTACTATCACAGGCAATACATCAACATCCATGGAGAATTGTGAAATTTTACATGCAAATGAACGGACTACTGCAAAGCCAGAAACATACAAAACTGTCACAAGCTGGAGCCAACGACCTTTTTGGAAACATGAAACTTTCACAATAACCACTGGCATTCGATGCATTGTGTACACAAAAACTCTTCAGTGGATTTTACTATAGCAAATCTTGGCTCCTCGTGAAATTTGTGACATGTTTTCATGCGAAAAAAATTTCTAGTATTCACCATACTATGGACCCTCTAAGAAGTCATGGAACTATACTTGTCGAATCTGGTCTTGTTGGGTTGCGCAATATGACCAGACACAGGTATTTGGGATAGTTGATATTGACCGGCAGAGTTGGCAATGCTTGACCGCTGACTAGTCATCCCCTTTGTCTGCCATGAAAGAGTTGTTTGGGGTAGTATCTGGACACCCCAGGGTCCATCGACCACCACCCATTGTTCACTGAGAATAGAAAGTCCACTTGGTGAGTGAGCTTGATCCCTACTTTGTAGGTTTTCATCCCCGATTGTGTGTGCTTAGCCAATGTCGATATTGATTTCTTTATCATTACGGCCAATGGACACAGTGAAAAACAAAGCTGAGCTCACACTGTGCTTCCTTACATTACAGGTATTATTAATTGACCCCATATTGGGGGAAATCGTGTGCTTGGAAAAAAAAAAAGTTAGGCCTAGGCTTGCCTTGACTCCATACCATTCTATTCATTCATCTCAAAAGATATGGAGTGTATTCAAATTCTATGAACCTAGACGTCAGAAAGTTGTGGACAAAAATTCAAGCAAAATATCTCGATATGAAAGAATTCTTAATCATAACTTCCCCCCTAAAAAAAATCAAGTAAAATACAACTTTGGCATTACACAAACTAAAGAAGAAAACTCATAAAACAGTAAGTTACAATTTTATGGGGGAAGTGGAGTATTAAATAAAAGAGATCTGTCTCACTATAATCTAGAAAAGGTTGCAGAAATCATACCATTACTCAAATTAGGCAGAAGAAACTTGTATTTGTTAAACTTGTTTTGTATTCATATTCATAAACTTCACAAAAAAACCAAACCAATACCATAATGTACATTATAGTACTTTCCTTTAGTTTTAATAGGGGAAGTAACTTTTGACTGCATTACTGATGACAGCTCATGGCTTTAAAGGGGAAGGCTAGTAACTGATCAGTGGGAATCAGTGGAAATGCTGGGAGATGATTGTTCCAATCCTTATGGGATTCATTCAAGAGTTCATTGTATATCTATTGTTGTGTGAAAATGATTTGCTTCAGAACGGTCTCATATTCAAGTAATGTGCAGATTAATGCTCCGTCACTGACCAGGGACGCTAACCTGGAAGCATTAAACTGCACATTACTTGAATATGAGACCATTCTGAAGCAAATCATTTTCACACAACGATAGATATACAATGAACTCTTGAATGAATCCCATAAGGATTGGAACAATCATCTCCCAGCATTTCCACTGATTCCCACTGATCAGTTACTAGCCTTCCCCTTTAAATGCGCCTTTCGTCAAAAGAAACTAAGAAGTGCACAACTGAGTCCGAACAAGATAAACACTGAAGGGTAAGCAGCTGCTCATAAGAGCCTGTAATGACGCAGATAATGATTTAACTGGTGAAGACAGCTTAGCTCCAATCCTCCCAATGTCTACAGCCAGTCAACAAAAAGCAAGGTTTTCGAGATAAAACCCCCTAACGCTCTAGATCTGGAGCTAAACGACCCATGTGGGCACCCTTTTGTAGGCTGTATGCAGAGATGTGCCCTTGACTGTCAAGCATGAATGAGAGAAGCCTACAGAAGATGGGATTCTAGGGTTAATGGGGCTATCACCACACAGCTTTACAAGAAGAAGAAGAAGGGGGAGGACTCTTTGGAGATAAGTATGTGTCTGGAGGGATGAGGGAGGATTAGTGGGTCATTGTTGACCCATTTTCAATGACAGTTGATATGGGATTTGGGCAGGCAGTGTTTTTGGTTCAGAATCCTCTGGTTGGATAAGCTTTATGCTAACTGTCAAGTGTAAGCCCAGATAAAGGATTCATTTCTTTTCTTTTCTTTTGTGCTATAAGCAGCAGGACCACCAGAGAAGAGGGAGCTACACGATCCCCACTGCTCACATCACCTGTTCCAAGAGTAGGTTCCAGTCCATACAAAGTCCACATTATATAGGGCCTACCAGTACGGGGAAAATATCAGAAACTCCAACCCCATGCACCTTCTGATCTGGAGATTTTCCCACCTGAACAACCCCTAGCAAACAGGAGACTCCAACTTGATGGGCACAAAGTGCGAGTTCTTTGTGGCCGGGGTCCGTTGAGGACAGTTTGATTTTGCTACAACACGCATTTCCCACAGACACCAGCCCGAGTATACTCATGACTCGTCCTCAATGGGTTAAGAGCCCTGGAAGATCTAGGGTTCTCGATGCTCTCTCGTGCTATCTCAAACAGGCCTATTTTTTCAACATGCGATGTCTATACAAGTAAGAGATCATTTCAAGCAGGAGACACAGAGCCAGGGCAGGTGAAACTAAAGTTTAAGCGGGAGAACGGGAGATTTTGCAAAAATGGGCTTTCGGCGGGAGATCTCCCATCAAAAGCTGGAGAGTTGGATTCTCTGAAATATATGTATGTAGCCACATCTCATACTGACAAAGCCTTGACTGTAATGTAATCTTATCCTCCAGTCTACGCTGATCAAGGAGTAACGTCCTTGCACTGATTTGTTGACAACTGGTATGAGCCTCAGGTTTCCCTTCATGATAATACTGTATCACCTTGTCAGTTCCAGAAAAGCGACTTTCCTGAATTTCTTTAAATTTTTATGCAATTTTTTTTCTTTGTTTGTATCTTTTGTAATCATAACACAAGTTTAGACATTCTGAAGAACGAACATAACATGAACCACGATTACCTTACCTTACAAGCAATTCTCTAGTTGTTTGATAGATTAAAAGTTGGTTTCTTGCCATGAATGCTGATACTTTTCTTCTTTTTTTTTTCATTCAGGGCACTAGAGTAGAGACATACTAGGCTGCTTGTCTGTGGCAACAAAAATTTGCTGTAGGGCAAGTGATTGTCTCTTAACCCATTGAGGACAGATTGCTTTTGCTACAACTTGTATTTCCCACAGACACCTGCCCGAGTATACGTGGGACTCGTCCTCGCCGGGTTAACCCCTTGAGGATGAGCTGATTTTGCAGGAGAGATGGATACCCCGTGCAATGCCCTGTGATCTGATACAGTTTACTCCTCAACATCTGAGGTCACAGAGCATTACAGCTTTCTGATATCAGGGATGACTGATTATGTAAATTACTGAATTAAATACACCCCTGTTCCCCCATCCCCAACCCTATTCCTCACCCCCACCCCTACCCCTCTCTACCCCATCCCATTTGTTAGATCCTGTGACCCTGGTGGGCACTATTTGTGGCAGACACACTTCATGTCCTCTACATCTCATGGCTAATAGGATGTTACATTAATCAATTTCATGTCCTGCTTTTCATTTCAACACCACAGTATTCATTTGTAGACAGCATGCCACTCCTTCAACCTTTAGGACACATGAAACAGACAAAACGCACCATGAAGTTGCAAAATACAATGCAAACAAAGCCGTTCTAGGCGCTGCATTTTTCTGCCTTCACGGCTGAGCTCACGGTTTGACACGGTCGGGCTGAAGTCAATGAGAAGAAGGCTTTCTGCTCCACAGACAATACAAACTTGTCAATACCACATGTACCTGTACCTCACTCCAGCATTCATCCATGTAAATAAAACAACAGACATCTAAACTGTGGTGTCGGGCAGAGGGCAACTGCGGTTAAAGGTACATATCGTGCTACTACTATGTATACTGGCTTCCATGTATTTTATGCTGCTTTGCTTGATCTATTTCTTTCTCTTTCAACGGTTTTCAACCATAGCACTTGATATCTGTATAATACTTTGTTGATTATACCTGCTGATATGATTATATTGTCAAAAACAAACTTGAGGAGAGGGGCAATGACATTCTACCATTTCAGTTCTGCCCCTAAGAAAACGTGGTGAAACTATGAAATGGACAAGGTATTTCTAAATAAGGACAATTATTGTCCAGCTGCTCATTCAGGAATTGAGGGTTAAATTTTTGATAAATTGCATAAGAATCAGTACCTGTCTGAATCAATGTGTTCCAATCAATCGTTCTGGAAGCATAACTGTGACAAGCTCTCTCGTGTGGAGTACATGTATGTCACCAGTGATGACTGATATCAATGACCAAACATGGTCTACTGCCAAAAACTCCCGCATTTCCTTATTTACACCTCTAGAGATGTGTTCTATTTCACCTAGTTCTGCCAATTTAAGGTTACGAAGGTTGCACCTGTGAAATACCACTTGCTCTGATGGGCTGGATTTTTAAAGGGGGACACATGGGCGGTTGCCAAAATCTGTAGGTGCCAAGTCCTCCCCTTTCCACAAGGACCAGACAAGACTGTATAGTGGCCCAGAAGACTTTAAATACAGCTGAAAGTACACTGTACTTGAAACAACACAGAGAAATTTTACTCTCAAATACATTATGCAATGCAAGGCATTTTATAAGCCAAAACAAAGCTTTAGATCATTAACCCATTGAGAATGGTTTGATTAAGCTGCAACGGATTTTCCACAGACACCTGCCCGAGTATACTCGGGACTCGTCCTCAACCGGGTAACAAACCAGCTAATAACTGTAAGCCCAACTCACTTTTGCCCTCTGAGTGGCCAGCAATTGGAAGAAGGACTGTGTTGCCCCCTCTCAGGACCATTTCGTCAGACCACCAGAGGCACATAATGCAGAAGAATATCAATATGGTGCTGATAGGGTTAACATACCATGTCTTGGGGGGGGGGGGGGGGGGTACTGAGGTATAAATAAAGAGCATCTTGAATCCAGACTACGCTGATCTCATTTTTGAATGAATGGAGCTGGCTCGGGGACTTCGCCACAAATTAGCTGGCTGCTGAATCCCTGCAGAGTTGTGGCTGACCGTCAGCCACCGGGGTGTCCCACTTTTCCTTCAAGTCCTTCCATGCACCCCCTTCAAGTACCAGCAAGTCCTGCAATCAATTTACAACCTCAAAACCAACCCTCAAACTCTTGATAAAAAAAAAAATAATAGTAATAATAATAAATAAATAAAACAAATAAAAAAAATAACAATTGATGTTTTGTTGAACAGGTTTCTATTGATATCAACAATTAACTCTTTGTGGACGGACTGATTTTGCTACAACACGCATTTCCCCATAGACACTTGCCCGAGTGTACTCGGGACTTGTCCTCAATGGGTTACAATGCAACAACACGTAAAATTAGAGGCAGCTATAGAAGTATCAACTATAGCAGTAGGCCTACTTAATAACGATGGAACAAATGACAATTGTATAATAATTATGATAATAATGATGATTAAATAATAAAACTACAGTCATAGGGCAGTAAATCTGCAGCATTCTACAGAGATTAATTCTTCCTCCCATGGTCATACACCACACTCACAAGCAATGTGCATTATTTGTAGACTGTGCAATACATACTAATAAAAGCCTAAATATCCCACATCACAAGCCCCAGCCATTTTTGACTGATCCAACCCATGCTAACTTTAGAAAGTTACTCATTTACATATACTTGTCAAGTACTGACAAGGCAATAATGATATAGAAGTTATGAAATATAGGCCTAAATCTTTCATAATCTAAATGCTGAGAATTTATTTCTAATTCAGAAAATGCTATTTTTCAAAAACTGCACTAATGATAGTATGGACATGGTATTAAGGCCCTATATGAAACAAGGCTTAGCATTTGAAAATGTTCGTGGCTAAGCACACAGTTTTACAGCACTATGCCAAAACCGACTCGCAAAGTTATGTTTACCTTCGTCAAACACACCACAGCCCATAAAACCTCAAACTTCAGTGAACATTCCAGGATATCCAGGGTTAGTTTAAATACCTGATAGTTATTTTTCTTTTCTTTTCTTTTCTTTTCTCTTCGTAAAAGTATTTGTCAATTGTAAAATACAAGAAAAAAGATAATGAATAGTCACTTCACAGTCTCATCCTAAGCTGTTTGTTTGGCTCCTGTTTGATCATTAATATATTAAAATATTTTTTTGTTTTAAGACTGTAATTTTGAGATTGTATAATAAAAGTCTGTTTAAAGAGTCTATCTATCCTAAGTCTTGCCCCATGGTTTAGTTATAGACCTACCCTTTAATTGTGACTACCACTATTTATAATCAAAGAAAATGTCAAAATAAATACCAATATTTATAATCTTCTGTATGTCATCATGTTTTTACAAAACTACCCTTCTTTGGAGCTGACAGGTGCATTCTGTTTTTCGATGAAATAATATTTATATTGATATTCACATCAATATTCCATGGACAAGTCATAGAAAGTGTATGGCTTCTTTTGTAATTCATTTTCCTGTTCTTTTTCAGTCACAATTGCTCTATATTCAGGCAAGTTAGAGAGAGTCTTCCTTTAGTTCCACTTGCATCTATACATGCCTAGAGAGTGTTAGTGGAAGTGCATTCTACAAAACAAAACGAGCAAACATTTTTGACTCTATACTGTATAAATAGCAGGCCCTACACCCCAACCTGTGCATCTGTTGCCAATTCATCTTGCAAGAACCACAACAAGGTTGGTTTCTCGTGGTTATTTTCCTTTCATTTGTTCCCCTCTTGGACAGAACATGTCAGTTACAGTATCATCTCATCAGGTCTACATTACACACTGTTGAAACATGATGTACAACTACCAGAGATTGGTGAGACTCTCCATTGGATATCAGCATACAAAAGTTCTGTGGTTACAATGACTGAAACAATGCTGGGTCTGGGTCTAGACAAAGCTTTATGTAGACAAAAATAGAAACAACAACATTGAAAAACAAAAGTGCTTTCACCTTGCACAGACCATTCATGAAGGCATGACTGAAGAGAGTGAATGCAAAAGTGGTCTATCAAAGAGACCTATTGCCTTCTCTTTTTTCTTTTTCTTTTTCACAAACACACACATGAAAAGATGTAGGCCTACTTCGAGAGAATACTATCATATGTACAACGTGGAAGCATTTTGGAAAAGTGTTTGTGTGCTACATTTCCATTAGAGTATTCATGATAGCAAGTAGAGATAAAATCATAATACATCTAGGTATATTATTCGGTCATAAAAGGGTGTGTCTTGTCATCCAGCATCCTCCCCCCCCCCCCCCCCCATAAATGGTTGGGGTCAACAGGTGCACACCCGAGTCTGAAGTTTAAGACTACACAAAAAGTCAGCTGCAGAAAAATATGTTGGATGTCCATCATCATTATGCTGAGCTCTAAATCTCGGATTGTCGACTGTCTGTGGAATGCCATAGCACAGCCCAGCGTGCCAGGTTGTGTAGATGTGGAAGTGATCAGGAGGGAACTTGCCCACCTTTTTCACATTGTTGGCCAACTGTCTTTCCCCAGCCATGTGCATCGCACCCACCGTTGCACCGTTATGGGAAACCTCCAAAGTCCATCCCCACAATAAGCCCAAGCAGGGTTTCTACACATTTCAATTCCGCTTCTCACTTTTATCTGTGTAGAATGTTTGCAATGATGTATTCTTTCTATCTCTCTATTCAATTACCTACCTCCCTTTTACCTTTGTTTCTTTATTCCGGATTTACAGGATGTTACCAACAATTCACCAAAAGGACCATTGTGTTTCTGAATTAATCTCTACAGTCAAATATTTCACCTGTTTGTTGATTTGCTTCAGCAATGGTTCTGGTACCTTAACCACTCACATTTTTTTTTTTTTTTAATTTAGGGCATTCTTGTTTCCTCTCTGTTTCAAGTAGACCATTCCTATCTATCTATCTATCTATCTATCCATCTATGCAGGCCTACATCTATCCACATCTAGGTACAGACAGTGTAGTACAGTGTAACTACAGTTTTCATAGGTGGGGGATAAATTACAGTACCACATTTATCATGCAACAAATTAAGGGTGGTTTATAGTTGACTTGTGACAAAGTCTCTGCAACTACTTGAAAATATATCAGGGAAACATTTATGATCGGTATGAAAGACAGAGAAACATAGAGAAAAAGAGAGTAATCTTTCCCTCAGTGTAGATATATCTCCATCTCCATCCACAGATCAATTCACATCCATCTACCGTTCTACCAATCTGAGTGAGTTTTTACCCCTCTTCTCCTTCACTCAATACACCTGTCTCCAACCATGCACAATACGCTCACAAAAGGCACCATCACCCGTGACCATTCTCTTCCTCTGTCCACAATAAATGTGGTTTCTTTTAACCCACTGCACAATAGGAGGGGGTGAGCTGTGCACCAAGTCTATGGGATATTGCAATATCCGGAGGCAACAAGTTAAATCAGTATGTTTAAAGGAGGAAATCACAGCTTACAGAACAGGTCCTGCGATCATGTCCACTTTACTCTCCTAACCTCATTAACTGCATTCTAAACCCGTTCTATACAGGAACTTGGTGGCCTGCATATTAAAGTATGTGGGCATTTCAGAATTCAGTATGGAACGGGTTAAAAGAATGTGAGATTCAGATCAGTTATTTTCATCACGACTACCATCATTTCAGTTATCCAATGAGTTTGGAGCAAACAACATCAACAACAAAATGATCATCTGGACTGTCAGCATGTAGCCATGTTTCATTTTAGTGTAAGGAGAGCAAAATCCAATCTAATTTTACAGTCTGATCCCTTTCTATTATTTCTTTTTTTTTGCTCCTGCTTCAAGATTTTTTTTGATAATATATACTAGGTTAATCAGGAAAAAATCAATATAAGCCTACTAAGTTATGTAGGAAAAAACAACACACACACACATACACACACACACACACATATCTTATAGGGTGTTCTACCAAAGTGCAATGATTATGAAAACTGATGAACACTCCTATTTTAGGACAGAGAAGAAAAGATGGACAACTATCCTCAACAACAGCAGCTGCTGGCTGGAGCAAATGCAGTCTGCCTTCTGGATGTCCTGGTCGGCTGCACTAGACAGCTGAGGTCAAAGGTCAGACAGATTGTCACTGATGATCAATGAAACATATCTTTCTCTCTGTCATTTTTTTTTCTTCATATCACACAGACTTGGAGGAGATCTGTTGAACTTTGTCTACTGTTGTGGGCAACATTTACAAAGCATATTGTAGTGATCAATAAAATGTGCACATAGGGAGTAAATTCAACCAAATATTTACAGTGCTTTTAAAAACAAACACACCCACATTACATTCAATCAATCCTTCAATCCACCAGCATATTGATCAATCAAAATCAATCACCCATAAGAGTTTTTTTTTTTCTTCCTTTCTTTCTCTCTTTGTAGGTTAATGGTTGAATGGAATTGCTTTTGTCTCGTCTTACCTTCAAAACCTTGGGACCTTACGAGGTGAATAGTACTCAGGAAGAAAATAGAGGTCAGAAAAGGCCCAAATAGATGCCTAAAAAATAAAGAAAATGGTAGAAAAATATCAGGATGTTGTAAACAAGAAACAACAGCCAATAAGACAAAAAATATGGATGAGAGAGGGGTGTTCACACTTTCTTTAGCTTAAATGTCTAGGGTCTCTCTATTTATTTTAAAATATACCGGTAATCTATAAAAATCTGCCCTGCATATGGTCAATGGGTGGAAATCACTGATCTTTTATGGAAGAACAAGTTCATTGGTAGAAAGTATTATCTGCTTGGTGGAGGTCTGTGCTCTCAGAGCACTTTTTAGTTAAATTACGATGATGGTGAGGAGGAGGATTACTATAATTAAATATTAGGGCCTATCATCATCTTCATCATTACCAATCATCATGCATCATCATCATCATCATCTGGCATCATCACGATCATCATTATTATCATTATTATTATTATTATCATTTTACAGAAAAGCCTAGAATTTGAAGGGAAAATGGCATGGTATTGTACTAATGACCTTCAGGTGAGACAAAAACAGACACAAACAGAGGCACACGGAGGAATACAATTAAGCAGGGCAGGGCAGGGTTGGTTGGTGGTGTGCCATCGAATTTACTGAGTACAACACTCAACAGGCCTACACAGCTACAGTGAGTGATGATCGATGATCATGTTTTAAAGTACTTTGTAACTCGATCATAGTTTGCAACATGCTGTAAAGCTACATTACCTTGCTGCCATCTTGACGAATATTCGCTTTCAACAGCACAAGAGGTAATCATGCGATCTTTTATTCCAATATTATGACCGAGTATTGTTAATCCAGCAACTGGAGGATGGGGTTGCGGTTGCTCCCACTTCCGCCCGGAGCGTCGGGGGGAGAGGCAGACGGTGCGCGGTGACAGAGGTGGATAGAAGCCGTAGCGTGTACTTGGTGGCCTTGCGGGTTCCACTCCACTAGCCCTCGATAACTTCACCTGACTGAATGGCATAATACGATAAATAACAAACGCAGCAGAAGGATCGTGATCGCACTTTGTTCGTTGCCAATTTGCCAATAATCTCACTTTTTCGATTTATCCCTCTTTTATTAATATAAAACTGATAATTTATTAACAGTATTTTCTTAGATGACTTTAACAATAATATTTTTCATGTCTTTATATAATAAATTTATTTCTGTATGATAGTTTAAAAATATGTATTGGATACACTTTAATAATGAAAAACAACGTATGGATAACGATGACTTTATTTCGACTTTTCCATTCAGGAAAAATAGGGAAATAATCAAGATATTTTATGTTCATCAGTTAAGATCGATAAAGAAATGCATCATTGTATTTAGATAGAATACTTATTAAGTCAATATACATTCTGTTAGCAAGTCATCAATGTATCGTACAGATTTGTAGGGTAAAAGCAATATGACATTTCCGTACATTACCCCTTACGCAAATGTAGTAGTCTAACGCGTGTATAACCAATCATCTCCTTTGAAAAAGTTTTATTACGGGGGAGGGGGGCGTGGGGAGGTGACTATTGCGTCATAATGCATGCAGGCCTATTATCAGACTGTGCAGGTGCGCTCGTAGTTCAAGTTCTCGCGAACAGTGGTGTCGCAACTCGAAACAAAAGTAACATATTATCAATGTATGAACACAATCAATTATATGCTGTGTCTATACGTATACATAACAATGTCATTACATTGTACCACCCAAATTACGCACCATGACTACATGAGAATTCAATTCAATTCAATGATTGGGGTATTATAGTGGTTTTGGGTGCTGGCGCTTGTGCTGTTGATAATTAAATCTGACCCTTGTCAACAGTGAAACTTTGTATGCATCGTGAGATTCTTTCGACATAAGAGATAAAATCTACAAAACTTTGAAAAGGATCTAGTTAATTAGATGATGAAACTCATGAGCTCTTCTGAGATTTTTCCCCATATCTTTTGACGGTTCTCTAGCTTTCAAATTGTCCTTAATATCGTAACAACTACACGTATCTGATCAGAGTTTATACGCTAACAAGCATGACAATGGTAGAATTACAGACATTGTTCACATAATTATTATAAATCAGAATTTAGTAAAGGCAAGAATAGGTATCATAGCTTCCTTATTTCTATGGAAGTCAATAAACATCCATAGAGTCACCCATGCAGCTATTCTGCTGATAAAATTCATTATCACCACAAACAACTCTCGACTCGACTCTCGAACAATTTTTCACCGAACAATGTTATTATTTTTTTTTACATTTATTTTGATATTTCTGACAAACAGCACAACAAGTATAATTATACAATACAAAAATCATACAAAACATAAATTAGACGAAACTTCATCGGAATGTACAAAAGTTTGTCTTGGTATAACACAAGGTCTGTACACATGAGAGTTGAACTATGGTCATTATGCGAGAGATATGATAAGGCCTGCGTAAAAGCAGGGAGGTGGAAGAAAGCTTGTACTGTAACAGCCGCAGGTCCGGGTAATCGCTTAATTCATCAAAAATTGAATTTTTGTCTGCGAAAAAACAAACAAACACTTTTTTGTGGGTGGGGGGGGGGGGTAAGTGTATGTGTGCGTGTGTGTGTGTGTGTGTGTGTGTGTGTGTGTGTGTGTGTGTGTGTGTGTGTGAAATCCCGTCACAGACAGAAAGCGCGAGGAAAAAAAAAACAGGTGGCCTTAGACTCTCTATCTGTGCCGCTGACCGACTGTGGAGAGAGACGATCTGTATAGTGAACGACTGCACACCTAGGTGTTATATTTTTCTTATTTTCCCTGAGCCTATTAGACTTGTTATTACGGCACTGTGTAATACCCGAACAATGGGCACAGGAAGTTGTACGGACAGAGCGATAGACGGTAGACAATCCAATGTCTCGCGTGGTTTGATCACTATATATAAGGAAAACAAGACGGAAAAAAGGGGGAAACAGGCAAGTGTAAAGTTCTGCGTGTTAACTTCCGCCAGTCTTTTCTTCCTCCATCTTTATCTTTTTTTTTACTTGTGTGTTTTTTTTTATTCTCTTTTACTCTTTGCTTCAAAACTGGAGGGTGCCATTGCCCTGGTCCATAAGGTAAGCAGAGAGAGGGCGCCGACTAGAGTAAAGTGTCTACTTACACCATATCTTGCACGGTAAGCAGGGCAAAACATTCTCTACATGATCACAATTCAGTAATACTATTCTGATTTTTTTTTCAAATCTTCAACCTTCCGGAAGGACGTAAGAAGAGAGAGAGAGAGAGAGAGAGGGAGAGATGAAGATTATAGAGAAAGAGATACACCGGAAATTTGTGAGAGATTCCTTCCCTCGAAAAACTAGCGATTCCGAAAACCCGTGTGTAATTTGTATGTTTCATTTTTGTAAAGTGTAAAAATTTTTCCTTTGTAGGTTAAAGTGATCTTATAGGAAATTTGAATCCATTCTTTTCAAGCTGATTTTGTTCATAATAGTAAAGCCACAAAACCATTACTCTATGAGAAAGATATTGGAGTCTGAGATGAAATAAGGGAGGAATGACGCTATTAAAGTTTAGTAGCGATATCGTTTACAATCACACTAAAGTAGATTTAAAAGAGAAGATGATGTGACCACATCACAGAAAGTTATTCCATCATGAGATAACAAAATAAAACCTTTCAAGTCATAATAAATTATACCTCACCTGTTTCATAACAAGGGATATTCTTGAAGTCATAATTTAAAAGAACACACACACATGTTCTTATTAGGTTTATTGATCTTAAATGAACAAGCATGGGATTAGTTTTCTTCCTTTTTTTAATCTAACTCTTCAAAAGCACAATTACTGTGAAAACACCCTTTTGGGCAATAAGTTAGCAACTTCAATTTTTGCGTCGAGATCCGCAGTACAGACTGCATGCTATAAGAACGGAGAATGAAAATAGAACACAACTGCATTGAAAATAGAACTGCAAATTCTGGTCAATGATTTGCCTCCTTTTTTCTTTTTTCCTTTTTCCTTTTTATGAAATTCAGTTTGCTTGATCACCTTCTCTATAATGTTGTAGATAAGATTATGAAAATGTAGATTACTGTAGTTTTCACATCAATGGGGCGCCCTCTGCAGGTGGAATCAGGTCAACAGAGAGACAAATTTTCCCTCATGTCGTAGAGCTTCATGGGAGGAAAAAAGAAAGAAGATAAAATGCATATAACATTCCTGACAAAATATATTGTACACTTACAGCGAGGAATGCAACTCGATGATTCAAGTCATTGATATACTTTTTTTTAAACATCTGAAATTTTGCTTTGAGCTATCAAACAACAGAAGTATGTAATGGTCGCAGGAGATCCAGATGAGAAAAAGAAAAGAAAATGAAAGAAAGGTTTGTCTGTTTGTTTGTTTGTTTACTTGCTTGCTTGCTTGTTTTCAGACCTTGCATCACATATGGACTTTCAAGTATACTCATATCATTCCTGTTTAAAACGTTACCATGGAAACACGATATTACAGATCCTCGCTGGCCGTGACTCGATCGTTTGGATGACAAGCTTTTGGTATACCGCGCGTTACCCACCATATGCTGTTTGATACGGCTGTACATGCAAGCACATTGATCACGTTTTTTCGACTCCGTCACAGTAATTGATTGGAAACTCGAAGTAGGGAGGTGAAAGGTAGAAGTGTATTGAATGCACAGTTCAATTCTTGTCATCCCAGAAATTTTACGTAGGGAAAGAATGGGCGGAAACTATTAGATCACCCAGCCAGACGCTCTACTTTTGTGGTTTAGTCGCTCCATATAATTGCGGTATCACTAGGTCTACGATTTAAAAAAAAAAACACACAACTAAACGTGCTTTTACTGATGCGCGAATGACAAAATAATTATACCCACTATAGAAGTTGTCGTTGTCTGATGAGTAAAGATGTTGGGTTCTAAATCGAATCATGACGGGTGAACTGTGTGGTTGGGATCGATTTGGAGGCTATAATCCATCCAATTCTCGAGAAGTCAAACAAACAAACAAAAACAAAACAAAAACAAAACAAAACAAAACGGCACATTATAAATGTACCTTATTATTATTATTATTATTATTATCATTATTATTATTATTTAATTAACAGGAAATGAATGTGGCGCACAGAGGGTTACTAGTAAATGAGGCGATCATGTCACTATTATTGTTTTTTTTCATGATATTTTTATTATGTATCATTACATCTACAAAATGATGAAATAATAATCGTGTAATGTATATTTTGTAGTTTTTATACTGTTTTCTGAACTAATGAAAATAAATTGAACATTGAATTGATGGACTTTAAAATCAAAATGCTCGTAAATGGCGCTTCACCGTTTTTGCGATCACGCTCTTTATAATTATGGAGAGCAGTATGTAGCCACTATCATCTCGTCGTTGTCCTGATAAACAGTTTTCAGAATTGCCACTGTTCATTAAATTTCCAGAAGTGCTTATTCTAAAACAGTGTTCATGAGAAACATTCCATGTGTTCAATCCAATCATTTACAGATTCGAATTGTACAAAACATTTTATTTTCAATCCTTTCTTCTTTCATAGCTTCTTATCTACACAAGCCGCCAGTCTGTTGTAGTATGTTTAACAGCATCGTGTAGCTGAGAATATTTTGACGTTGAAAACAGTCCCTTTAATATGACCACCAAGATTTAGCGGAAATGTCTCATGTGTCTGGGAAGGTATCATCGGATGAAACTCGTTGACAGGTCAGTTTATCTCCTGTCAACTGTGCAGTGTGTTTATTCCTGGCCTGCCGAAAATAGGTCGCCGTTATGACGTCATATAGGCCTACATTATACTAAAGACAGGACACCCCTCCTCCATAGAGTCCAAGAATTAAGAGTTATCTAGAAATTTAAACGATATTACGATGGTACCCGTACCATAAAAGATTTATGAATGTTTTCCTTCGCTTATCCGTGTGTATCAGATAGTTATGATTATATATGTTATCTGTATCTCATCTCTCTCTTTCTTCTTTTACTTATTTCTTTCCTCATTTTTCTCTTCTCCTCGGTAGACCTGGGGGCATTTCATGAAACATTTTGGTCGGATATTTTTCTGACAAACTGTTACAAGCTATTGAAATCCTTGCATCTGATTGGCTGAGAGCCCAATTTGTCCGACAACTTGTCGGACAAAATGCTTCATGAAATGCCCCCCTGATGTCCAGCAGATGTCAAGAGTAGACATAGATGAAATAGTTATTCGTTAATGTGGTTGTTGCTGTTATTGTTGTAATCGTTAAGTCGTACAAATGAAATTTCATCTGCAGTAATGATGATGACACACTCTTTTGTTATTGCAGCTCAGGATGGAACCAGGTGCATCTGCAAAGTATTCACACACACAAATGAGTGGAGATACAAAAAAAAAAAGTGTCTGTGAACAGCATCTTGTTTTGATGGACCAGTTAAAGGGATGGTACAGTATTGGTGGAGATGAGAATTTGGCTTTTAACTTTTTGCGAGATACCAAGAAAACACTTATGATATAGCACAGAGCATACCATTTTAAGATTAATTCAAAGTTTCTTTGATGAAAATCGGGTTTGGAATAGCTGAAACATCCAAAAACAAAGTAAAACAAAGCAATCGTAATAAAGTGTGGGTCCCACGTTTATTAGAATCGCTCTTTTTTGGATATCTCAGTCATTCCAAAACCGATATTCATCAAATAAACGTTGAATTCCTCTTAGAATTACTTGCTCTTTCATATTTCATAAGAGGTTTCTCATTATCTCACCTAAAAATGTTCAAAACCTGAAATTAGGTCTCAACCAAAACTGTACGTTCCCTTTAAGCTACCCCTTGAGGCGACATAAGTGAATTTGATCGTTATATCACCGTGTCGCTGACTCTACCTGTCTTCTGGTATCATTATGTTTATAATCCACTCTATAATATACCGCTATTCATTGATATAACATCATTTCCCCTCAATATCAGCTGTGCCTGTCCCTCTATGATCTATGATGTGTATATTCATCATATCTCCTTTTCTGTCTGCATTTCTTCATCTACGAGCTAAGAATGTATCGATTTGTAGATTATTTCCAACCTTAATATCCTCCCTCACCCTGCCCCTCCCCTCCCCAACCCCGCACGTTCCACTTTTCATTCTCATTTTTCATACTGCAGTACACCACACAAACATTCAATGTTCATACAACAACAACAACAACAGCAATAACAACAACAACAACAAAAACAAACAAAGAACCCCCCCCCCAAAAAAAAAAAATGAATAAATAAAAAAATCAATCAGTCACGAGTACAAGCAGATTAACACACCCTCGAACGATATAAAAAAATCAGCGCAACGGCAATTCGATTCACTTTAATAAGGCGAGCACAAGGATTAACAACTCGTCAAAGAGAGGAGGAGTAACAGGTGTAGGCGTGAGGTTAAAGTCAACCAGATAGTAAGCAGCTCGTGTTAGGTGATTCACAGTGAACGTTGAAGACCGGAAGTAAAACGGGGCACCTTGGTAAAGAAAGTACATACTGTCATGACAATGTCAAGGTCATAATCATAGAGACTTATTCTATCACAATGGTGACGGTGATGGAAGGAGACGATGATGACGATGATGAGCATGCTGATGATTACGATGACGGTCATGATTTTTTCTCATTTCCGAAGTGAATGACAAAGTTTTCAGTTGCATTCACCCAAGTCTGAATTATTTTCTGTTTGTAATTCAGCTACATTCAATTTATTAACGATATTATATAATACTATTATGACATTTCTTTACCTTCTGTTCAATGTAAACAATGTTTCCTCCCAGAGAACTCTGCTATTATCAATATTTTACCCGTTCAGGTAACGACAGAATGTAACCGAACTCAGGATTAGAACTCAAGTTGTTGTTGTTGTTGTTGTTGTTGTTGTTGTTGTTGTTGTTGTTGTTGTTGTTGTTGTTGTTGTTATTGTTGTTGTTGTTGTTATTATTGTTGTTGTTGTTGTCGTCGTCGTTGTTAGTCTCCCCAGGCCTTATATCTAGGGAGCTGCCAACGTTGCTGATACAAAGATGGTGATAATTCTCGACGAAGATTACGTCATACCACCGTATAATTTCCAGCAACTACTAGTCCTGAAAGACGTGAAAGAAACCCTAACCAAACACACACACACAAACATTAATATAAAGAAAACAAATGACCAAAATGAGTTCAAGAAAATGAATGATAATCCATAAATCGATGTTTCGGATTATCAGCTTATTTTGATACCTTAGAGGTTACACGATAGATGTGCAACTTTAAACATGAGTCAACTTCACAAGAAACCAAACCAGATTGTCATTACCCACAGAGAACTTGAAAAAAAAAATAGCAACAAAATCGGCTGCAAAGATGAGTTCCCCTGTTACTACGATAATCATGGTTCCCAGGTCTCCCATGAGACGAAGGTGTCTATCCTGGCTTTATAATGAGTAATACAGCGAGACATGTGAATGCATAGAGAGGATAATCATTATCTCTATGCATCATCATCATCATTCACTTTATTTCTATTTGTCTCTATGCACTACAATATAAAACATAATCCATTTACATTGTATTATATTTTGTAGTATTTCCCCATTCCGCAAACATTATATGTGTATTGTGTAGATAGGTCCCTGGGCTGCCACATGTTCAAGCTTTTGCTTATAGTGGCAGTCCTTCTTCCGCATAATTTCTCAGGTAATTATTTGGAAATTTGGTAATACGAATGGAATCAATTTACACATTTATTTTCCTTCTTTGAATCATGTACATTGTAATCTGCTTACTGATAGTTTATGTGATATTACTGAAAAGAATTTTGATGAATTTTGATTTATAATGAAATTGTGTTGGAAGAAAAATAAATCAAACAAACAAACAAACAAACAAACAAAAGTAGAAGAAGAAAATACACACAATGATTTTATCAAAAAAACTGGACAAAAACAGGACAAAAGGTATCAGAAGAAGACCAGGCAAGCGTTCGAAACTGTGACATTTTAAGACTTGAAAACGGCGAGGTACATCAATCATCACAGTACCATATAAAGGAATCTATGTTTGAAACCAAAAGTTGCGTTTGAATGATGGAGAAGGATCTATTGCAACTACAGCATTCCTAGACGTTGAGGTAAGACGGTTTGACCCAGTCTAGTAGCTTGTACCTGTACTTGCCATAGATGGCGTCTTTTGATTTTGAGACCCTGTTGAAACAGACCCGGGCCTGGGCACAAGTTGAGACCAAGTGCCGTAAAATCATTTTCTGCACACTGTTGATACACTTTCACATCTAAACAATAATTACGATCTGTCTATTGCTCAGGCATCAGAAGAATAAACGGAAAATGTCACTAAAATATTTTTGAAGAATGACCGTTATCTTTTTACTTTTTTTTTTTTTGCTGTTATACAAGTTTTGTATAACTTCGTTTATGCCTTAGAAGCTACATGCAGCTCCATGATAGAATGATTATTCTTTCAATAGGTTGGTTTCATGGGTTCTATGACATTTCGCTCCTGCGAAATTTGCTCCCATTAAATTTCTGTACTCTAAACCGATCATAAATTCTAACCACAAACACAACCCTAATCACAATCCTCATATTAAACTAAGCCTAAAACTCTATCACACCCATAGCCCTTACACTAACGCTATGTCCTTGGAGAAAATATTTTTTTTCTTCTATATTTTACAGTAGTGTCAACGGTTTCATGACGCATATTGTTTACTTACAGCTGCCGTAAGAACTGCAGCTATTGACAAAGTTGACCCATAATAATCATCGTTAACATGACTGGTATGGCCACTTCAATAGCACTTGTCCTTAATTTTGCCTAAAGTTTTGCTTAAGGTTTTATGTAAATGAAATGATTGTGTGATTTTCTTGACATGGACGATTAGCTAGATTTCAATTGGTTTTCATTTCTTAACATAGCAGGTTTGTAGTTGAGTGTCTGGATGTGTGTGCGTGTGTGTGTGTGTGTGTGTGTGTGTGTGTGTGTGTGTGTGTGTGTGTGTGTGTGTGTGTGCGTGCGTGTGTGTCTGTGTCTGTGTGTGTCTGTGTCTGTGCGACACGTGTGCGCGCGCGCGTTTTAATGTTTGGTCGGTTTGGTTTGGTTTATTTCTGCATTTTCTGTCTCCCAATACAATAACAAGTGAAAACAAAGTGATTCAGAGTATGCAAAAAAGGAGAGTATGACATACAAATCAATATAAGAAATGTCAATTTCATAACAATATGAGTCTGTAATAATATATGAATCAAAGCAACATGATAAGGCATAACTGTATTTATATGTTATGAACAAAGGAGAAATCAATACAGGGGACCGACATGATAAGCAGAGCTTGACGTGGATGAGACCCTCATATATACGAATATAAATTACAACGATAATAAACCTACACATACACACTACACACACACACATCTTGCTAAAGAAAAAAAAAAGAGCAACAACGGAAAAGAAAAGTATGTATGCTGTCTGAAAATAACTGAATGATTTTTTTTTTTTTTGGGGGGGGGGGGGGGAGGGGGATGGGGGGGGGGGGGGAGGGGGATGGGGTGGGGGTGGGGGCATGGATTCTTCCTGGAGAGAACAAGGCTAAAGAATCTCATTTGTTGCTGAATAGATAAAGTTCAGCGTTTACAGTTTCCATATCGACAGTGCAAAAACGGAAATTTGAGGAAATCGGATAATTCCGACCTGAAGAATAGGAAGACACTATAAAGTTTAGGTTGGTTTCATTTATGTCGCCCTCTATAGTAATCAGAGAGGTCTCATGCCTATGAATTTTCTCCATTGACAAACTAGAAAAACACATGAAACCACACGTACAAACCTATGTGTACTACACGAAAGATAGGGTTGCTGGGGCGACAGTCCTCGTATCTACAAAATGTCAAATGCTCAGGAGAGAGAGAGGGAGCGAGCGAGAGAGAGAGAGAGAGAGAGAGAGAGAGAGAGAGAGAGAGAGAGAGAGGGAGAGGGAGAGAGAAACGAAACAAAACGAAGAACATGACTGACAAAGCACTATAGCAAATGAGATAGCCTTTTCTTTGATATGCCGCGGTGGCTTCATTCCTTGGGTAAGACAGCTTACCTAGGATTTGGACAAGACATCATTGACTGATTATCAGACCATAAATCCAAAAAAGTCACTTTCACCCAAATTCGAGATACAAGGTCTTGTCACCCCAGCGACGATACTTATAGTATCTTTCATGTTTCCTATCTAAGAAGATCAATTTACTGTAATTAGTAAATTCGAACTATTGGTGGAGATGATGATTGGGCTTTTCACGGTTTGCAAGATACCAAGAAACCATTTATGAAATAATTCTATTAAAGATGAATCCAAAGTTAATTTAATGAAAATCGGTTTCAGAATGGCTGAGACATCAAAAAAAAAGTAAAGCAAAGCGATCGCAAGAAAACGTGGGTCCCACCTTTTAGTAGGATTGCTCTTTCTTGGATATCAATTTCATCATATAAACGTTAAATCCCCATTGAATTACCTGCTCTTTTACATTTCATGAGAGGTTTCTCATTATCTCAAGAAAAAAAAATAGAAACTTGAAGATAGGTCTCAACCAAAATTATACGACCCCTTTAACGTTATCGTTAGCTCCTCGCACCCCCCCCCCCCAAAAAAAAAAAAAAAATCAGGAAAAGTACAGTTGTGACGGGCTCATCCTATTAGTGTCAGTCACGCATTATCGATCACCATATCACTTCCTGGAACACACAGACACTCTGAATAATTATTTCAATCATCCAGAGTACCCTGTGTGTTACGTAAAGTAATGAGGTGATCGCTAAAGCAGGACCGCCACTATTTTAGGAAAATTAAATAACATAAAAATAATGAAGTTGATATTCTAGATTTCCATGGTATATTCATCACTTTCCATTTCAGACAGACTGCATTTCTAGGAACTTCGCAATGCGAAACTCCATATCAGAGGAAATTAAAACAATGAAGGACATACAAAATTTACCTACGGACAATGCGTAATAGGCAATGCAATCTCGTTAAAGCGACTGCTCAACATGAAGATATTAAGGATTCAAGCCAAAATCACCAGCCGATATATGGCTAAACTCAAATCTCGCGTGCACCCTTTGGCGCAAAAAACTCTGAATAAGCTAACTTGTCGTTGTTGCCCATGGCAGTGAAATGGGATAAGAGCACCACTGAACTCTCGTACACACTGTAAAAACATCGGTGTTAGATTTAACACCATGGGTGTTAAATCTAACACCGATCAAACTTCAATAAAGGACCACACCCACAGGTGTAGAAAATGCACTGTGATGATGTTGAAAAGTGTTCACCTGACACTTCGTGGTGTTAATTTGACACTGTACCTGGTGTTATTTTGACACTGTACTGGTGTTAATTCAAAAATGACACCACATGGTGTTGATTTGATATTTGTTGGTGTTAATATCAATGGTTTAACACCCGTCCAGCTTCAATAAGAGACCACACCAGCTGGTGTTACTGTGGTGTACATTTATTTTCACATTTTTTCAAAACTCTAGTATTTCAATGTAAAATTCTTGATCGTCTTGTTTAAATTAAAAATCAACAAGAAGTGCAGTTACTAAGAAACTCTTCAAAAAACAGTTTTATATTTGGAAATGACACCCGGAGGTGTTGATTTAACACCATAAATGAGCACCGAAAATTTAACACCAGCTCGGTGTTCACTATTTAACACCGGACTTTTTGCAGTGCAGTATTCAAGTATATAAATTAGATGGCATATTAATGTTCTGAGCATTTTGTAAGCTTAGAAATCAGGTACTGTTCACGAGGGAACTGCAATTTACAAGCCAAGCTTTTTAGCAATCCCCTCCACAGAATGTCCTTGGTGCAGTCACATTTACAGTTAATGATTGTATATCCTCTGACAATACTTTCCCTTTTATCACTTGAAATGAGCTGCATCGATTTCAAATGAATACGCAGAATGATGTACACTGTGGTTACAAAAGCCATACTGTACTTATATATTTTGTTGTAAATGAAATAAATGAAATGAAGTGAAGTGAAAGCTGCATTTTTTTTAGATAAAAAGGCAACCATGGGTCAGTCTCTCACATTGAGACCATGATTATGATTTCATAATCTTTGTAGTTACCTATTAAAAACCAACGTTATCATTACGTAATGGATTGTTCCGTAAAATCACAAATTCCCCATTTGACGTCGACAAAGAATTTAAGTTGAATCGTAATGCCGTATGAAAATTTCGTGTACTTTACATCACGGTGAACTGTTTCTCCAAAAGGTCCTGCAATCTGAATTATTAAATGTTTCAACATGATTCAAATGTTATCATTGAATATTGATAAAACAAATTATGGTGGGTTTTTTTTTTTTAAATAGAAATAGCCACACACCAATGGATGACATCATGATACACATTGATAGTAAGCAATTGGATCAAACGTCCAGTATAAAATTTTTGGGGTAACTATCGATTTGTATTTAATTTGGTCTGATCATATCATACACCAAGTTCACTCATTATTTTGAATCGAATGTATTAACAATCTCTTTCCATTTATATCGCCAAATACCACTTTTGCTGTAAGGCGGATGTGCTGGCAAGGATTACATGAATGATCATTACATCACAGATGTTTATCCCAGTGAATTTAACAACAAACATGCCTGCTGGTAAGAATGACCTTCTTCTGTTAATGCGCAAAGTGGAACTCCGAACTGGCTTATTATAACTATAGTTACGATAATTATTATGCAACACAGCGCTGATGCTGTTGTGACGCTATATGCACTCGCAGAGAGAGCCCATCGCGCCAGCTGAGCGTGCGATCCTGCGTGACGACTGGCATCACGTTTTTTCCAACGCGGGGACACACTACCTGTTGATTAGCATTCGTTATTATACACCAGCATTTACCACAAGGAAGAAAGTGAAGTTCTGTGCACTCGTCACAATTTAGTCTTGGCCAGTAATACTTATCCACCTAGCGGAAGCCTCGATCAAGATGGACATGGAAAATAGAAACCTATCGTTGAATAATATAAAAAGCTGGGAGGAAATCTACGGAATTCAAACTTCTTTTTCTTCTTCCTATCCTGTGCAGAACCTCCCGAGAGTACTTGTATACTGGTACTCGCACATTTCGTGGCATGGAAAGGCATTCTATTTTGTAAGTTCAATATCCCTGCTCGCGATTACCCTCAACATTTTTACAATGTCCGCGATTCTTGCATGTCGCCGCTTACGGAAGAAACAGAACATTCTCATATTCAACTTGGCCCTGTCTGATTGTCTTACTGCTTTGGGTGGAGTTGGATGGTCTGCAAATGCTTTTTGGAGCATCTATGAGGTTCGTTTTCTTTCTTCTTTTTTTTCAGTCGAAATATTGCAGTATCTAAATGTCGTCGAAATGAAGAATAATTTGATATCTTTTCCGTTTTCTCTAACTATAGGAATATACAATTCGGATGACGCCTTGGCGTTATTGATGTTCAAAAACCAGTGTAATGCTAATGCACCCTCCCGTTACAACGAACACGGCTAAAAGCAAATTTTCGTCACAACGATGTAAAAATTCAGTTCCCAATAATATCATTATTAAAGTCTACGATGCAAAATTCGCTTACAATGAACATGGATTATTGCCATAGCGAATTGTGCATTGTGACGTAGTCCCATTAATAAGGACAAACAAAAAGAATGTGTTCCCCTATAACAAAATGCGGATAAGCTCAACTGATACTTGCACTTACATTTGCTTTCGCTCACTGTGTGCTGTGTCCGATAGGAGACATTGCGTTATTGTAATATCGCATGTTAATTTGACATGAATCAAGATTTGTTATTCCAAAAGATTCGTTGTTCCGAAAGACACAACTTCTGTATAAATTATCTAGATGTTCGTTAATCTGAAATTAAATGCGGTGAGGTATTACGACATTGTCTGTGGAGTTATTGCGAATGTTAGCTCTTCCTATTGTTTGTCTATCCGAAGCAAATAATTTCTCATCATCAAGGTTCATTAATCCGAAAATTACAGGAATCAATGTGATTCCAAAGATTTATTAATCGGAAAATGAAATAACTTTCGTTAATCGAAAAGTGAAAAAGAATGAGTAAGGGCTTTGAACAAACCTTCAACACTACAAACCTTATAGTGCCTTCGGATTTAGGAACCTCCGAAGTAATGAACCTTTTTCTTTTTCGGTTCTATGTATTAGCCATCCTTCAGAAAAATGAACCTTATTTCATTTTCTGCTAATCGTATCTTTGAAAAAAAAGAGAGCCATTTTCATTGTTAGGTTAATGAACCTTTGGAAAAGCTAACTTTACTTAGTTTGGGATTAACAAACCTTCAGAAAATCTATTCTCGGGAAAAGCGAGCCTCCGAAATAACGAACATTTGCAACCTTCGGAAAGTAATAAACCTTTGGACTAATTGTAACCGAATCCTGTAGGTTTTACTAGAGTACCTTTCATATTGTATTTCTTCCTAGCAGGGTAGGTTTCTCTCACTGCTATTATACGTTCGTATAATTATTGAGACATGTTACGAAGAGTTTATGCATCACCTAAGATATATTATGTTGTTTCTCTTTCTTGTTGATCCACCATTAGGACCTCCCTTCACGTATTTTCTCTACTCTCCGATATATTGAATATCTGTACTTCCCCATCATGCTTGAGTCGACCATCTCTACACTGGGACTAGCCATCCACCGGCTGATTGTACTACGCCTTGATCCAGTTGGTCTTTCGTTGTCTTTCTCTTGACTTTGACAGTAAATCTTTGTTCATTAGATGTTTTACAAGTTTTGGTGTGGCAATCTGCTAGCACCATAATCAGCCTGGTGGTCATCGTTGTAGTATACTGCGCAGTTTACAGGGCAATCAGATCTTCAACTCAAAATGTCGAATTATCAAATACTGAGGCTTCACTGAGAAATAAGATCAATAAGAGAATTTGGATTACGTTTGTTTTAATTTCTGTAACGACTGTAGTATGTTTGTGCCCTATGGGTTTATTCATTATCTTGAGCCTTGTGGTCCATGATCCAGGCCCATACATTTTGCAATTCATTTGGCTAAGTCTACCAATACTCAACACCGTTTTAAACCCCGCAATTTGCTGGTTTCGACTTGCGGATTTTCGAGCAGTGATGCGAAGTTGGTGCGGCAGATGCAGGAGAAGAAGGCGAAAACGGCTTACATTAGACAACGAGCCACTTGAAAGGGATGTATCTACTGCTCATATAAGTTTCAATGTAATTTCTCAGCCCTAACTGTGAGAAGGCAAGAATCAGACGAATCCTGAGCATTGTACACTGCAAACACAGCGTTGTCGGATTTAACACCATTGGTGTTAAATCTAACGCCGATCAAGTGTCAACAGAGGACAACACCAACAGGTGTAGAAAGTATGTTGTGATGATGTTGAAAAGCGTTTACCTGGCACTTCGTGGTGTTAATTTGACACTGCAACTGGTGAAATTTTTACACTGCGCAGGTGCTTTAAATGCAACAATGAAACCGCATGGGGTTGATTTGATATTGCTGGAGTTAATGTCAGTGGTATAACACCCGTCCAGCTTCAATCTTCTCCGTCCAGGAGACCACACCAACTGGTGTTACCGTGGTGTAAATGTGTTTACACCTTCTTATTTTTTCTACAAAAATCAAGTGCTATATCGGAAAATTCTTGGTCGTCTTGTTGAAGTTCAAAATCAAGAAGAAGAGCAGTAAATAAAAAACTATTGAAAAAAAAATTATATTTTGAAATGACAGCCGGAGGTGTTAATCTAAAACCATTACGAGCACCGAAAATGTAACACCAGCTAGGTGTTACATCTTTAACACCGGACTTTTTACAGTGTATTTATCGTCCCGCTTTTTATGTAAGTGTAGGCCTTATATTTGTTTATATTTAATTTTTAACATATCTTTACATTACTTAAATAAGGTTTTCCAGTCGAGATCTTTCGGAAAGTTTAAAATTTGAAAGCTGATTTCGACAATCATTTGTCAACAGTCGAGTATTTAAAGTCCCCTTGCCTTTGAAAACATTTAAGCAAGTGATTCCAGTGTATATTATATTCGCAAGTTACCAAGTATGAAATCATTGCTAATGTTGTTATCGAGTGGCCCACATTTTTACAGGCTTGTCCTTTACGTGAGCATCTCTTTTCCAATTATACAATTACATTGAACAATATTCGCATTAAAAACGCGAGCTCGTTTAGCAATTATGATGATAACCGAGATAAAACTGCGTTCAGTTTTTAATTTCAAATTAGGTTTTGCTTTTGTCTCTGCTCTCGGAAAAAAAAACCAACAACTTACGAATGCTTTGTTGCCATGACAACTTCTGCAAATGGCTACTGATATATTTTTCCTGGTTGAACAACTGTCTTATTTAATCGTAATCAGTTTGTTGTGTTTCAATCCAATTCCAACTTCTATTTTTACATTCCGATCTTGCCTGTGGTGTACCAAAGGGTTCTATCCTTGTACCTATTCTTATTACTAATTCATCACATCATAATGAACGTTGGAAAGACCTGCTTCTTGCACTTTATAAAAACCGTCAATCTCTTCATAACAATCACATAGTATACAAATGATATGAGTGCGATGTTCCGAATATAACAGGGGCATTCCGAACGATTTTGATAATTTCACATCATGGAGTACATAAATCAACAGCTCTATGTATAAATTTGATAGTTTTTGACAATACTGTTTTTTTTTTTGGCTTCTTTGTTGTCTTTTCTTTTGTATTGAGTCACCCAGTACACTCTTTAGCTCTGATTGTCTACAGCCAATCCCTACGTCACACGCATATGCTCAAACAAAGAGTCACTGGAACACCACCTACAACAACTCGCACAACATTTCATCCCACGAGGCTACAACAAACAAATGGCCCATAACCAGATAACACGGGCAAGACACACACCACGTGATGAACTTCTCTCCTATCACAGAAACGGAGACGACACACACAAACAGGACATATTCTTCCCAATCACATACTCACCTGCCACCGCGAAACTACCCCACATCACACACAAACACCACCAGACTCTACAACAATCTGGCAACACCCGGGAATTATTTTCCCAACCAACCACCATCTCCTTCCGCCGTCTACGCACAATAAGAGACCTCTTAGTTCGGGCCATAGACCCATCCCCAAGCACGCTATCACGCAAACCTAACGGATTCTACCGCTGCAACTCACGAAAATACAACCTCCACCAACACATCGATACAGGTAGACAATTCAAGATCTCCTCACATATCAACTGCAAATCCACATGCGTCATATACCTCCTAACATGCTCGCTCTGTTATAAACAGTACGTCGTAAAAACAGAGACAACACTGTACACAAGAATCAACAATACACTATCAGAAATACGCAATACTACCACACCCCACATCACAAAACACTCCCATACACCAAACATTTCAATCTGCCTTCACACTCAATATTCAACCTATAACTCACATCCACTGAAGCAATCGAAAGCAAAACACACACCACGACATTACGCAGAGAAACTTCTTCTTCCTTCTTCGGCTTTGATTACGCTTTATTCAAGTTTGGTATTGCCGTACTTGAATTACGGAATTCTTGCTTGGGGGAATACATATTCGACATTGTTAGATAAACTTTTTCTTCTGCAAAAGATGGCGCTCAGAATCGTTTTTAACCTTCATATCCGAGCACATACTGACAAGCTTTTCCTTGAGCACAAAATTCTGAAAATTAAAGAGTTGTATTTGTTTCAACTTGGTCAATTTATGTTTAATTACAACTGCAATCATCTACCCAAAATATTTTATTCTTTATTTCACCGTAACAGCCACGTACATAACTATCCCACTAGACAATCTAAAAAATTTCATCTTCCCTTAGTTAGAACTGTACACACTCAAAATACATTTGTTTATACCGGACACAGATTTTGGAATAGCTTAGATAATGATCTAAAAGAATCTGTGAAGTTAATTACATTTAGGTATAAACTCAAAAAATATTTGTTTTCTAAATATACCAGTTAATTCTGTTCAATGAAAAAACCCGTCATGTTTCACTTTTCCTTGAGATTTTGTAGTGTGTCCACAGACCTTTTCCATCCCTCTCCTTTTCCTTCTCTATTCTTCCCTGCTCCTTTTTCCTCGTTCTTCGTTGTCCAGTATCTGTCTGAGTGCATTTTCTAAGGCACGTGACCTTGGTGTCATTATCCAAGATGATCTTAGTATGAAAACTCACATCAATAACATATGCAAATCTGCAGCCATAGGTCTACACAGGATTGGAAAATTGAGACACGTTCTCGATAAAGCAACTACAGAAAAACTGGTTCATGCGTTTATTTTTAGTCATTTGGATAATAATAATGGTTTGCTCATTGGAGTTCCAGACTCTCACCTGAAAGGACTCCAACAGATACAAAATTCAGCCGCAAGGCTTGTAACACGCAAAAGGAAATTTGATCATATAACTCCCATTCTTCGTAGTCTTCATTGGTTGCCCATAAGAGCTCGTATCAGGTTTAAGATTTTGACCCTTGTATTCAAATGTTTTCATGGAAATGCCCCTGCATATCTCAGTGAACTCATCAAGCCATATCATCCTGGTCGTAATCTGCGCTCAAAATCAAAAAATCTCCTCTCTGAAATAAGTGTCAAATCTAAGACATATGGTGATAGGTCTTTTGGAAAAATGGCACCCTCATTATGGAATAATCTCCCTCTCAGTGTTAGATGCATTACAGATTTTGATAAATTCAAATCTGTGTTAAAAACTCACCTTTTTGATAATTGTTGATTACATGTTTGAATAGAGAAATATGTGATACATTTTGTTTCATTATTTTGTACACGCATAGAGACTATCTTATGGTATTATGCGTTTCTAAGAAATGACTATTATTATTATTATTATTTCCTCAAATTCTGTTGTTTCTGTGTATTGTGTTATTGTTGTTGTTGTTGTCGTCGTTATGTTTTTTGTGGCCGATTGCATATCTTCCTTTCAGTTCAATTTTCCTGGCACACCTGGCCCCATAGTGTCTGTGCCACAAATGTGATATGTTATATAGTTTATACGTTTGCATCCTAAAATCCTAGTAAGTATTGTTCATAGTATCAACATCATTATATCAATGAGTAAAATGTACAATAGTATATAGAAGAATTTAAAATGAATATGTCTTATTGGTATAACAAATTGGTGCTGTTGTTGTTTTGTTCCAGTGTTCCACGTTTTACAAGCGTGGCTTTTTTAGTGGAACACTGTTTTCCATCATTGTGATTATTTACTATTTTTGTTGCCATGACAAAGTACATTGTTTCTTTCTTACGACATCATTCGTGTATAATTTATATTGTATTGAAAAAAAATCCTTTATCGGACGAGTGTAAGAGAAATGAAAAAAAAATTGTATCACTTTGGATTATGTCAACTTTTTCTTTTCTTTTCTTTGTGATGATGGAAATAAATAAACTATTGAATTGAATTGAAATTGAAAATTGAGAAACTTTCTGTATTGATAAATTAAAGACCTTCCACCCAAACGGAATCAATATGGAATCATAATACCACCTCTTCACATCACCTGGTTCACCACAATCAATAATTGTCAGGAACTGATATTCATGCGTAATTGTAGAGGTAGATGTAAGTACAATTTATGTATGCATGTTGATATGTAATATATTATGTGTTGTAGTTGCTTATTTGAATTATTGGGAAGTATTGAGTAGATGAATGTAGATGAATTGTAGATGAATGTGTATCATAGATATAGATATAGATGAGTATATAAATAATTCAAATGTTAGTATGTAATAAATAATTTATTGTTTGAGATGGTTAGAATACCATTTAGTTAGATACGAGCTGGGAATCTGAAGTAATGATTTAGGTAAATGTATGTAGATATACACTATGTAATGTATTAATGGTAGAATGTAATATTGGGAAGGTTTTTAGCTTTTAACGTTTTTGAAAGATATTCAGAAACCACTCAATGTGATGTCAAAGAGCTTGCAATTCCATGGGGTATCAAAAGTTTATTTGATGAAAATCGGTTTTGAAATGGCTGAGATATCCCAAAACAAGGTGAAACAAAGAGATCCTAATAAAGTTGTGGCGTGTCGCCTTTTATCATTATCACTTTTTTGGATATCTCAGCCATTTGAAAACCAATTTTCATCAAATAAACGTTGAATCCTTTTTGAAATTACATGCTCTTTCATATTTCATAAGAGGTTTCTCATTATCTCACTTAGGAAGTGCAAAACATGAATCCCCACCTCAACCAGTACTGTACAGTCCCTTTAAAGTAATGCGGGTGTATGTTGGTAGGTATGTGGATAAAAATATTTATGTGTAGGAATTACTTATGTACGCGGATGAGTATAAGAAGTGTATTGATATGTAGAAATTATGATTATAATTTGGAAGTTTTTAATGTTGTCGGATGGTTAAAAAATTGAGTATTGGTAGTTTATAATTGATTTAAAGGGAACGAGCCTCAGCACAGAAACGCCCCCCCATACACACATACACATATTTAAGATACACCTGGCCACAATTGTACACAGACAACACCACAAGACCACCATGCAGCAGTAATACAGTAAGTTTTGTTCCGTGATTGCATTTAATAATATTATGTTCGTTTGTTATTTGAGAAAGGGCGGCGAGACGCTCGAAAATTTGTGTGAAGAAATAAACCGTTGGTGAATACAGCATGAGCTTTGTTGCAGCTTTGTTACTTATATATATATATATATATATATATATATATATATATATATATATATATAGTATAGGTCCTATGGACAAGCGGTATTAATGGTGCCTTTTCATGCGACCTCCATTAGAGGGCAATGAGACCTATTGAGTCATTACAGTTTTCCCATCACAACATCCAATCTATTGGAGCTGATTTAACTTTCACAAATGGGGAAGATAAAAACTAGATGATTGAAATGTTTATTGTAACACCCAATACTATAATACGAAGTTATGCAAGTTACAATTATGACATCATTTCCGACTTGTAAACGTCGTAGAAACCATGATTAAAAAAAAAGATTGGCCTATATACCGAATACTTAACATGTATTCCTGTAATAATAGTAATAATAATGATAATGATAACAATAATAATGACACCCCACCCCCTCCCCCCCCCAAAAAAAAAGAGTGAGAAAAAAAGTTGGTTTATCAGTTCAATTCAATCAAAATGAATTTCTTTGGGATTTTCTGCATTGCATATATATATCACAATAGACATATATATTATAGTCATTTCTTTCTTTTTTTTCAACTTAATATGCATACAATGTGTATATCCGAACATACTTATGGAAATTTACGCATACAGTGATGGGAGATCGGAGAAAAGACAAAAAAAAAAAAAAAAAACACGTCATGCAGGATAGTGAACGAAATGATATGACTAATTTATGGTATATGTATACTGGGAATGTGAATGCAGGAGACTGTGTACTTATCAAATACAAAAGAAAAAAAAACCAAACAATATTGTCAAAAATTATATATATTGTCAAATTCATACATAGAGGTGTTGATTTATGTGATGTGAAATTATGAAAATCGTCTCTAATACCCCTGTAATATTCGGAACATCGCACTCACTTTATTTGGATCATATATGTGATTGGTCAGAGACTGAGGGTTCTTATAAAGTGCACTGGCATGAAACAAGTCTTATTAACGTTCATCATTGCGTTTGAACCACAATGACACATTTGACAGTTCGTTATTGTTTGAGAGTGTTCAGGAGAGTGATTATACATTCGTTTGAATAATCATGATTTGTTTGTGTCGTTTGCGAGTAACATGAAGTGAAAAAAGATGTGATGAATTAGTAATATCATGGTAGGTCCAAGGATAGAACCCTTTTGGCACACCACAGGCAATATCGGTATATTAAAGAAGAAGTTTCGGACTGAAACACAACAAACTATCTTCGATTATAAGATAGTTGTTTAACCAGGAAAAAAATATCATTTGCCATCAAAAAATGTGCTTGTTCGTTCTGCCAAGTACAGAAGTTGTAAAGGTAACAAAGCATTTGCTACAGTTTTCGTGAGTCGAGAAAAAAAAAGTAAAACCTTATTCGAAATTAAGAACTGAAAAGAGTTTTATCTCGGTTATCCTCATAATTGCTAAACGAGCTCGTGTTTATAATGAGAATATTGTTCAATATAATTGTGTAATTGGAAAAGAGATGCCCACGTAAAAGACGATTTTGTAGACATTGTGCGCCACTCAATAACAGCATTTCACCAATTATTTCACACTTGGTTACTTACGAAGACAATATACACGGAAAATCACTAGCTTTAATGTTTTCTAAGGCAAGGGGACTTACTCGACTGTTGACAAATACGAATGTAGAAATCAGCTTTCAAGTTTAAAAAACTTTCCGAAAGATCTCTACTCGAAAACATTATTTAAGTCATATAAAGATATGCTCAAAATGAAATAAAAACAAATATTTTATAGGGCCTACAAAAAAAGTGGGAGGATAGATATACACTGCAAAATGTCCGGTGTTAAATATGAAACACCGAGCTGGTGTCAAATTTCTGCTCATAATGGTGTTAGATTAACACCTCCGGGTGTCATTTCAAAATATAAAATTGGTTTTTTTAATAGTTTCTTTTAGTTACTGCTCTTCTTGTTGATTTTGAACTTCAACAAGACGATCAAGAATTTTCCGATAAAGTACTTGATTAAAAAAAAAATGTGTAAACACATTTACACCACAGTAACACCAGTTGTAACTCCAGCAATATCAAATCAACCCCATGCGGTGTCACTGTTGCATTAACACCAACGCAGTGTCAAAATATCACCAGCTACAGTGTCAAATTAACACCACGAAGTGACAGGTAAACACTTTTCAACACCATCGCAACATACTTTCTACACCTATGGGTGTGGCCTTCTATAGACATTTGATCGGTGTTAGATTTAACACCAATTGTGTTAAATCCAACACCGCTGTTTTTGCGATGTACAATGCTCAGGATTCGTCTTATTCTTGCCTTCTCCCCGTTAGGGCTTAGAAATTACACTGAAGCTTATATGAGCAGTTGATACACCCCTTTCAAGTGGATCGTTGTCTAATGTGTGCTGTCTTCGCCTTCCTCTCTCCTGCATCTGCCCAAGGAGGTACTAGTACCTCCTTGATCTGCCGCACCAACTTCGCATCACTACCCGGAAATCCGCAAGTCGAAACCAGCAAATCACGGGGTTCAAAACGGTGTTGAGTATTGGTAAACCAAAACAAACAGATCGTACATTCTAGGGCGTACATCATGGAACACAAGGCTCAAGACAAGGTATAAGCTCATAGGGCACAAACATACTACAGTCGTTGCGGAAATTAAAACAAACGTAATCCAAATTCCCTTATTGATCTTATTTCTCAGTGACGCATCAGTATTTGATAAATTGACATTTCGAGCTGAAGTTCTGATTGCTTTGTAAACTGCGCAGTATACTGCAACGATGGCCACCAGGCTGATTATGGAGGTAGCAGCTTGCCACACTAAAACTTTTGAAAGTTCAAATGAACAAAGATTTACAGTCAAAGTTATGAGAAAGACAACGAGCCAAGTCAAAACAATTGTCAGGATGAGCCTTTTTGAAGTGACCCAATTGTTGTGACCAACTGGATCAAGGCGTACTACGATCAGCCGGTGGATGGCTAGTCCCAGTGTAGAGATGGTCGACTCAAGCATGGTGGGGAAGTACAGATATTCAATATCTTGGAGCGCAGTGATAATACGTGAAGGGAGGTCCTAATGGTGGATTAACAAGAACGAGAAACAACGTAAGATATCATGGGTGAAGACATAAATACAATATGAAAAGTAACGGATTCGACGTTTACAATTAGTCCAAACGTTTATTATTTTCCGAAGGTTGCAAGTGTTCGTATTTCGAAGGCTCGCTATTCCCGAGAACAGATTTTCTGTAAGTTTGCTAATCCTAAATGAGATAAAGTTAGCTTTTCCAAAGGTTCATTAATCTGACAATGAAAATGGTTCTCTTTTTTCGAAGATACGATCATCAGAAAATGAAATAAGGTTCATTTTTCTGAAGGATGGCTAATACATAAATCCTAAAACGAGAAAGGTTCATTATTCCGGAGGTTCGTAAATCCGAAGGCAATACAGTGTATAAGGTTTGTAGCAACGAGGGTAGTACTTTGTTCAGAGCCCTAACTCATTCTTTTTCACTTTTCGATCGACGAAAGTTATTTCATTTTCCGATGAATAAATCTTTGGAATCACATTGATTCCTGTCATTTTCGGATTAAGGAGCCTTGGTGATGAGAAATCATATTATTTTTGGATAGACAAACAATAGGAAGAGCTAACATTCGCAATAACTCCACAGACAATGTCGTATACTACTTCACCGTATTTAATTTCAGATTAACGAACATCTAGATATACAGAATTTGTATGTTTCGGAACAAAGAATCTTTGAAAAAGCAAATCTTAATTCCTGTCAAATTAACACGCAATATTACGGTAACGCAAATTCTCCTATCGGACACAGAACACAGTTAGTGAACGCAAGTGTAACTGCAAGTATTTGTTGAGCTTATCCGCATTTTGTTATAAGGGAACACATTCTTTTTTATGTCCTTATCAATGGGACTTCGTCACAATGAACATTTCGCTGTGACAATAATCCATGTACATTGTAAACGAATTTTGCATCATAGACCTTAATAATGATATTATTGGGACCTGAATTTTTACATCGTTGTAACGAAATTTTGTTTTTAACCGTGTTCGTTGTAACGGGAGTGTGCATTAGCATTACACTGGTTTAGGACATCAATAATGTTAATGCCAAGGCGTCATCCGAATTGTATATTCCTGCAGTTAGAGATAACGGAAAAGATATCAAATTATTCTTAATTTCTACGACATTTAGATTCTGCACTATTTCGACTGAAAAAAAAAAGAAGAAAGAAAACGAACCTCATAGATGCTCACGAAAGCATATGCAGACCATGAAACTCCACCCAAAGCAGTGAGACAATCGGATAGGGCCAAGTTGAATATGAGAATGTTCTGTTTCTTCCGTAAGCGGCGACTTGCAAGAATCGCGGACATCGTAACAATGTTGATGACAATCGCTAGCAGGGATATTGAACTTACAAAATAGAATGCCTTTTTATGCCACGAAGTGTACGAGTACCCGTATACTCTTTGGAGGTTCTGCACACTATAGGAAGGAAAAAAAGAAGTGGAAGAAGTTTGAATTTCGTAGATTTCTAACCAGCTTTTTATACCTTTCAACGATAGGTTTCTGTTTTCCATGTCCATCTTGATCGAGGCGATAAGTATTCCAGGCCAAGACTAAATTGTGACGAGTGCACAGAACTTAACCTTCTTCCTTGTGGTAAATGTTGGTGTATATGAACGAATGCAAACCAACAGGCAGTGTATCCCACGTTAGAAAAACGGAATGCCAGTCGTCAAGCAGGATCGCACATTCAGCAGCTAGCGCAATACTGGCTCTTTCTGCGAGTGCATGGCGTCACAACAGCATTTGCGCTGTGTTGCATACAATTATCATTAATAAGTTAATTGGCGTTTTCACATCAGCCCGATGTTTCGAAATAGCGCGCTATTTTGCTGACTATTTTCTGCGAAAAATATCTCGAGATTGGATTTTTATCGGGCTGATGTGAAAACGCCTATAATGACTTAATCCGGACAAGTCCATTTCTCTCTTGCGTTTGCATTTCTTTTCTCTTGGGGGAGGGGATCTAAATGTTTTGATGTTACTCCAGTAGGCTGTCGGCCTAATCAAAGTGTTGTTACTGTCAATTATTGTGTGTGTGTGTGTGTGAGATGGGTGCGTGTGTGTGTGTTAATCTTGTTGTTGTTGCAGATTCTTCTTTTGCTTCATGGTGCATGATATCTCTTTAAAGGGGTGCATTTTTTCTGTTATTGTAGAGGTATTTACAGAATACTTGACAATATTGTGTTGAGGAAGGACAGTATCAACATTCACGAAGGTTAGTGTAAAATAGATGAGAAAATGACGAATTTAGTACCTAGTAATTTGCTGCAAGAAAGCAAAATTTTACAATCCACCATGATGACCGTTACCTACAGAGAGCCATCTGCTGTTTCCATTGCAAGACAATACTGTCTTTGCGTTTTGCGAGAAAAATGTTGCTGGCACGTGTACATAATTGTATCTACATGATGCGTCACTAGTTATCCTGTACCAAAAAGGACATTGAAACATATGCGAGATTTACTACATACAGCACGTGCTGCAATGTATAAAGTAATAAATTGTTTATTCATAGCAAAAAAATTAAACTAATTATACGAGTTCGTAGGGAAAACTTTACACAGATTGGTGAGGCAATCGTCAGATGCAGGGTGTTTGAACCGGTGTTCTTTATTTCTTCTCTGCTCCGAAGCTCCGACTTCCAAGAATCGCGAACATGGTAAAAGTGTTAATAATAATCGCGGGAATTGATATCAGACATGAATCAACTGCAGTTTTCTCTCATACACTCTCGCGATCGGAATAGTGCGAAGATGTACTTGTGTTTTCCACTCCTATTTCACTGAAGGCTTTGAATTGCTGTGACGACAAGTAGTTCCGGGCTCAAGAGTGAATTGCGATAAGTGCACGGCAACTCACTTTTTTCCCCTTTATTTATGTATTTGTTTATGTATTTATTTATCTATTTATTTCACATACTTTGAAAGGGTTGCTTGCTCAGCAAGGGCTGGTTTTCAGCAAGGTCCTCTTTAAAGCCAACACATAAAATGTACGATACAGAACATTAAAAATACGCAAAATTACATTGTTAATATACACATTTAGCTGGCTTGAAAATATTGTAACATATATAAATCATTAGACTAAAATTAAAACTAAATACAACAATCCAATGACCGTTATTAGACATCTTAAATGAACTGTAAACTGGCAGGCCCAGGTTAGTGTATGACGTCATCAGGACATTCAGCGCTATTTTGTAAAACATCAGCGTGCAATGTGGTAAATGTATAATTATGATGATAAGCTGTAAACATGGCAAAATGTTTCACAAGCCAGATTAGACACATCCTTTTTTTTTCTTGGACGTTTGCTGCACATTTGTAATCTCCGATGGGGTGAGATAACTACTTTCTAATGGCTATTTTAAACGTCAGCAGCTGCTCTTAATATTCATGGCAATACCAACAAACAAAATGCGCACTGGTGCTTACTAAATCCTATCAAAAGGTGGCGCTATACTTATTTATAAAACAGTGTTGTATAAGAAAGATGTTGGTGAGGGAGAAAGATTTGCGGTGACACCATGATGTGTATGTAGTCCTTAATTGGATTGTTGTTTGGTAGAAGAGCCTAGAAAGAGGAGACCCGAAGAGGGAAGCGACGTATGGGGGTTGTAAGGAGGGCAAAAAAGTGAAGAGTGGGGGACAGTAAAGGGCTAGAAGTTGAAGTTTCACTGGTGGAAACGGTAGAGAAGGGAACAGAGAGAGTGGTAAGGAAGAATAGAGTGAGAATCAGGTAAGCTGTTCGGACATCGTTGGAATATTCTCGAAGGTATGATTGAAAAAATCCTGTATTTTCTTCTTATTTTTTGTTTTTAAACAACTTTTATCACAAATAATATGTCAACAAGAACTATTTCCTCGTTTTGCGATAAAACTGTTAAAATAGTGATGTGTAGCGTGCGCTAATAAAGTGTGCAGAACTGGAGCTCCTTTATGATCCTTATAGTCTTTGACCCTTGACCTTTGATCACGACGCTACGAATTAACTTTCCTGTGAATATCATGATTCCGTTTTATAATCATATTAGGCGGAGGTTTGGATGTAAGCGCTGTACAAGTTGTCGATTGCGTTTTGCCGATTCTCGGAAATGACACAACATTATACACTCTGTTAAATGCGCCACTCTCCTCTAGTCGGTATTGGTGAGAAAGTTTACTTGAAACAAAAAACAAACAAAAAAAACAAAAAAAAAACTTATTGATCTCAAATGGCATATACTCGAGAACATAAAGCCACAAACAATTCATATCTGTCTTGATTCCTTCTGATATTTCGATGCATTTGTCTCTTCCTGATATGCTTGTGATCATCTTTCCCCTCTGTGAAAAGCATTCCAAGTGTGTCACTCGGTTAGAGGTCATTTTATTGGTGGCAAAAATGTTAGTGGTTCTCGAAGCATCTACTCGAGAAAATAAAACCACAAATAATCTTCCCTGCTTTGATTCCCTCTCAAAGTTTGGATGCATGTGTCTCTTCCCGATACTGTTGTGATTATTTCATGTTGTCTAATCATGACTTTATTCAAGTTCAAGGCAGTGTTAGAATGACATGTATAAAAAAAAATCAAGATCCACCATTTCATTCAAAACGAATGGCAGGTTAAGACACGAACAAGGGGTTCAAAAAACTATTACCGCAACACAGAATACATACCATATCACACACAAATTGTCAAATATTAATTAATCAATCAAATATCAATATAATTACTGCATTACTATAGCAACAGTGGTGTAATTATCTTCCACAATATAAATGCAATAACCATCGTTAAATAAATGATGATAAAATAATACGATCATTATGATATCTAAGCCTTACCATCATCGTCATCACCATCTTCCATCACATCTTCACCAACTTGAATCTTTACTTGACTCTGTGTCCCATACCCCCCTACAACAACCTACTACTAATACAAATTCATCTTTACAACGTTACTATATCATAAACCATTTTCAACATAAAATCTACGAAGGATAATACTACTTTGATTTGAGTAAGTACGAACTATTCAGATATAATACAATGTATGTATTAAAAGATTATGATGTCATTAATGCGCGCGATATTGAAAGCGATACGCTTCTATAGTTGAACAATCTAGATTTTCTCCTTCTGTTTAATAGGCTTCCTTGTTTGAAAGAGTATAATCTTAAACAACATGCACAATTTCAAGTACTCCTCACTGACTTCAAGGCAAGCGATGAGGAAATGAAATGTAAACCCTCAATCTATCTCCTCTTCTGTATGGCCTATATTTTTCTTTTTCTTTTGAACTCGGAAAAAGACACACCTACGAGTTTCATTTTTTACTAAACACCGCTGAAACGTTTTGCTTCTGATGAAAACAGGCTATGGCAAGCACACTGTGGGCGCGAATTTACACGTGAAAAAAAAAGAAAACAAAGTGTTATCGTAGTTTACGGGAATGCAAATATTAACTACTATAAAAAAAATATTGTGCAAATTCATTGCGATAAGTGAAAATTGGATGTTCTACGGCACAGAACTGTGGGAGGAAATTGTCATATAAAATTGATCCTGACCTATAGTCCAGTCAAAACATGAAAAAAAAAAAGGAGGTCAACCCAAAACAAATTTCAACAGAATCTATTCCACTTGAATTTAAGCTGGATGAGCTATCAAAATAACATATTAAAAGTTCCCTAAATTGGAGTGGTGGATCAATGTCTAATTTGCATATATTCAAAATGGCCACCATATAACCTATTTAAGCTTATATCTTGGGACGTAAAACCCATAGATAGTCAGTTCTTGTGTCTAAACCAATGTTTTTCAGGTCAAGAAACATAATCATGATGTCATTTGTAACTTAAAAGCATTCCTATATACATAATTTACATATATGTGCATATTTCAATTACTTGCCAAAAGGCCGCCATATGGCTTGTGCATGCCATAACTCCGGTTATTCTATCCATAAGTGGGTCCCAATGTGTCTCCTATCTTCACTGCACATTTTGGTAATTTACCAAAATGTGCAATTCACCAAAATGTACCGTTACAGCATTCAAGTGTACAGAAAAAAAAAACCCATGAGTTCTGATTACTATAATCCATAAATGCAAAACAGAAACAAAACAGAAACAAAGCAGTATATGTTTGTTTGTTTGTTTGTTTGTTTGTTTATATTTATTCCAACAAAATTTCATACATAATAAATGTGTAAATCAATTCCATTAACAAGGTATATATTGTACTACCAAATTTCAAAATAATTACCTAATAAATTATGCGCAAGAAGGCCTGCCACTATAAGCAAAAACTTGAGCGCGTGGCAGCCCAGGGACCTATCTACATAATACACAAATTATACTGTTTGCGGAATGGGGAAATACTACAAAATATAACACACTGTAAATGCATCATGTTTTATATTCTAGAACAAACACAAACAAAAATAAAGCAAATTATGATGATGATGATCATGATGATGACGACAGGGTAATAATGAGAAAAAAATGTGATAATGAAGATGAAAGTGATGATGGTGATGATGATGTAATGGGAATGAAATGAAATGATAGACACAGAAACATTGCGTATATTTGTTGTAGTTTTAAATCCAATTTACAGAAAAAAATCAAACAAAACACAATCTGTAATCAGATGCTATGTTCATATATAGATTGCAATCTGACAGTAACATAGTTTTCAATCTTCATAGCCTTAAAAGAACATAACGTTTTACATGATTTAACATAAATTGGGAGTGTGTTCCAAAGGTTTGGTCCATTATGATAGATTTTTGTGCAATTAATAATGTGGGATTTACTAAGTGAAGATTTTGCGAATTACGATTGGGATACGAATGGACAGTATCATTCGGTTTAAAGAATTCGTAAAAAGAAGTGTTTGGAAGTAAGTTGTTCCAAAATTAGACATAAAAAGCAAAGAGTGAAATGTATTTATATTAAATATATTCAGTGTTTTTACCTGATAAAAAGCGGATTGGTGTGGGCTAAGTATTGTCAGCCAGTACAGATGCGAATGGCTTTGTTTTGAGTTTAGTCTTTGCACTTGTAGCCCATACTAAAAAAATTTGGTATCATCGGCATATGATATAAAATAATGATAACATAGAAGGCGAATTAACGATGACATTGATATATAACAAAAAGAGAAGGGGACCTAATAGTGAACACTGGGGCACACCACATTTTATCTGTAAGAAATCTGACGACATGTCAGTGTGTACAACATATTGCTGTCTATATGATAAATAATTAACCACGAGAATGCAACATCGCAAACACCATAAAACTGTAACTTTTTTAAAGTAAAATCATGTTGTAACGTATCCAACGCTTTCGATAAATCCATAAAAATTCCTATAACATGTTTTTTTATTTGCCATTGTGTTTGTAATTTAATCACACAACTGGACCAAAGCCAAATCTGTAGAATGATTTTTTTTTCGATACCATATTGATGTAAATTCAAAACTGTATGATTATGTAAAAGTTTATAAAACTTATCATATATGTGACCCTGCATTACAAAGCCAACAAAAAGTCGCCAGCCATGGATTTTAAGTTAAGGGTAGATTCTGAAAGAGCAGACTCTAAGCTTTAAAATGATGTATAACTCAATTCAAATGGACTCCCCTAACCTACCGAAATACTGGAAAGAACTCACACACTCTGGAAAAGTGTGAACTGAGAAAAGAGGCTCAGAGTCTGAAGTACAGGATCTATTCAAGCGCTTAATCTTACACAAGCCACAATAGCTGTGCGATGAAAGGGACAAAACACAGGATGTCAACCATCGGAGCATCAACAATAAAGGGATTATTAAATTAAGCTGAAATTTAGCATGATCTATTGACACATTCTTTCCATGATTGATACCAACATACAAATCAAAAGTTTACACAGGATTTCGAGAAATGAAAAGGGGCCTGTAATGCATACCTGATCATTCTACTCTCCTCCCAAAAGGGATTTGTAAAAAAGTTGCCGAAAACACACTTTCCCATTCGTTCTATGATCCCAAACTAAAGGAAAATGTAGAAAAAAGATAGCTCCATAAGAAAATATGAAAAAACTCAAGATTGACTTAGTTGACCCATTTCACCTCTTTTGAGTCCTTACGTAAAATCAAGGTGTACGACTTTTTGTTTGTTTTGTAGTGCACGGTCACATATATATCTTTTCAAGTTAAGTTTTTCCAACAGAAAAAAAATCATTTACATCATCAATTTAATGCATTTGCATGATTAGGACCAACATTAAAAAAAAGAAGAATTAAATTCATCGGCTACATCCTCCCGATCAATAATACTATCATTTAATTTGAAATAATTCCGTGGCAATTGTTCTTTTTTCTTCCAAAGAAAATCATTTCTGATTCTCCACGTGGCCTTCATATTTGATGTAACTTGGTTCAACTTATCAGAATAATTATACTTTTTGTTAATCAACAGTTGTTAATCTATGTCGGTATATGTTATATTTTCTCAAATAAAAAGCAGTAGGATCATTTATATAAATCTTATAAAGCCTATTTCTTGTACTAACGTAATGTCGATTTTGTTATCCAAGGCCTCTTCCCATGTTTATTATTTTTCTTAAACTTTACCAATGGACAACTTTTATCATAATAATGTATTTTCCTATTAAAATTATCAAACGAGATTTTCACATCAAACTCACTGTAAACATCAAACCACTGTTCAGAAGCTAAATCTGCTATAAAAGATTCAATATTTTGAGGCGTTTCCTTTCTATACATTACAGGTTTGGATGGGTTTTCAATAAAAGACTCATTATAACATATAACAAATATGGGAAGATGATCAGATTTATCAGAATATAATAACAAACCTAACAATATCTTTATCAGAAATAAAAGAAAAAATATTATCTATCAAAGCGGATGAAATATTATTCATTCTTGCTGGTTTGTTTATCTGTGGAAAACAACCATTTGGATATATCAAATGAAGAAACTTTTCCGAATTTTCATTGTGATCATAATTACATAAAGGGTGGGATTTCACGGAGCACGCGAACGATTTGCGAAGGACGCGAATGGCAAAATCCAGCATTCGTATTTTAGTCTGCAAAAGTTCGCCAAACAAACGTGAGGGTTCGGAGGCGTCGTCAGTTGTTCGCGAATGTCGTTTTTACTTCGGCGATAATTTCAAAAAAGTTTGAAATTTTTTGCGAACTTTTTCCGCACACTTGGTCGTGATTTGCTCGTGAATTGTTCTCGAAAATGTCTTTAAAGCCTCGTCATAGGCGCAAGACCTTCGCAAGACACGCGCGATGTTCGCAAAATGTTCGTGAAACCCCAAACAGACGCCGAAACTTTGGAGAATGTCTCGCGTATGTTAGGCGAAATCTGCGAAGTTTTTCCGATCATTTTACGACGTAATCGCAAACTGTTCGCGTACCTTTTGAGACATTATCGCGAACGTTTAGCGCACGTTTGTTGGATGTATGACTTATACGTTTTCTACAGATAAAAATCGTGGCATATATCTAAACATCAAAGAATTATTAACAACTATAGTAACAAAAGAAATTAAAGACTAGCAAAGAGAAAGAAATGTTTGATATATAAAAGAAAATCGCAGAATACACTTAAAATTAATCCTAAGTATGTAAAATTTCATTTGAACTATAGAGATTATGTGTTGCAGGAACTGAAAAAAAAATCAAATGCTTTACTAGTGGAGATAGGTATTAGGAAAAAGAATGTAGGCAAGCACACGATAGAGAAATGAGAATCTGTTGATAATATTATTGATGCGCTTTCTAAAAAGGAGCACATAATTGGAGTTTTTATGGACCTTAGTAAAGCGTTTGACACTATTGATCATGATATTTTACTTGAAAAATTACATAACTATGGTGTGAGAGGGATTACTCTGTCGTGGTTCAGAAGTTATCTAAGTCATCGAAAACAATATGTTGTATTTAAATCCACTCACTCAACATATTCTAACGTGTCATGCGGTGTCCCTCAGGGATCTATCCTTGGGCCCCTACTCTTTTTGATTTATATCAATGATATTATCAACTCCTCTCCTCGTTTAAATTTCATCTTATTTGCAGACGACACCAATGTTTTTTATTCCCACAAGAACATTGTAACACTGGTTGACACATTAAATACGGAATTAAGCAACATCTCGAAGTGGTTTAGAAGTAATAAGCTTTCATTGAATATTGATAAGACATGTTTTATACACTTTCATACGTTGCAATCCCAACCCACCCTTCCTCAAAGTATTTTTATTGATGATATAAACATTGATGAGAAACATTCAACCAAGTTCCTAGGAGTAACCCTAGATAGCAATCTAACTTAGAATACTCATGTTCAGAATATTACAACAGCAATATCTAAAGCAACTGGTGTTTTAAGAAGAATAAAATATTTAATTAATGATTTGATTTATATCAATGATATTATCAACTCCTCTCCTCGTTTAAATTTCATCTTATTTGCAGACGACACCAATGTTTTTTATTCCCACAAGAACATTGTAACACTGGTTGACACATTAAATACGGAATTAAGCAACATCTCGAAGTGGTTTAGAAGTAATAAGCTTTCATTGAATATTGATAAGACATGTTTTATACACTTTCATACGTTGCAATCCCAACCCACCCTTCCTCAAAGTATTTTTATTGATGATATAAACATTGATGAGAAACATTCAACCAAGTTCCTAGGAGTAACCCTAGATAGCAATCTAACTTAGAATACTCATGTTCAGAATATTACAACAGCAATATCTAAAGCAACTGGTGTTTTAAGAAGAATAAAATATTTAATTAATGATTTGATTTATATCAATGATATTATCAACTCCTCTCCTCGTTTAAATTTCATCTTATTTGCAGACGACACCAATGTTTTTTATTCCCACAAGAACATTGTAACACTGGTTGACACATTAAATACGGAATTAAGCAACATCTCGAAGTGGTTTAGAAGTAATAAGCTTTCATTGAATATTGATAAGACATGTTTTATACACTTTCATACGTTGCAATCCCAACCCACCCTTCCTCAAAGTATTTTTATTGATGATATAAACATTGATGAGAAACATTCAACCAAGTTCCTAGGAGTAACCCTAGATAGCAATCTAACTTAGAATACTCATGTTCAGAATATTACAACAGCAATATCTAAAGCAACTGGTGTTTTAAGAAGAATAAAATATTTAATTAATGATCAAACTTTAATTATGTTATACAACACTTTATTTTTACCATATGTAATGTACTGTAATATTGTATGGGGCAACAGTAGCAAAACAAAATTGAACACAATTTTTCTTCTCCAGAAAAAGGCTCTTCGTATATGCACACATTCACATTTTTTGGCTCACACTGACCCCATATTTTATCGCCTAAAAACTTTGAAGGCCCATGATATACATTCATACCTAACTGCCATATTTATGTACAAACACACTCGAAATGCATCACCATTTTTTCATAATACCCTGGTAACCAATGACCATATTCACTCATACCCTACCCGTCGTTCCCATGATTTTCACTTAAGTGATCCGAAGCTTTTACTTGCTCAAAAGTCGATTAGACATCAAGGTCCGGATACATGGAACACTCTTCCTGAGGAGTTGAAACAGTGTGCCTCCTTGTTTTCATTTAAAGCAAACTTAAAGAAGTACATTTTATTACAGTATATTTCAAATATGAACTAAAACAAATAAATTATATAACTAATGTTGGTCTCCTGATAGCAACAACGCATATCGTCCCTTCTTTCAGTAAACCAATTTCATTATTCTAAATTCCAGCCTATCTGCTATTGTGCACCCTCAAGCACCTGCACACACATTCACCACCACCACCATCACACACCAGAGTTTATTTTCCCCTGCTACCTTCGCAGCAGAATTTATATTGTTACGAATTTAGTACGTCCTTATCTTTTCCTCGGGCCGGCCATCTTTTCAAGCAATGCTTATAATGGCGGCCCTCTGCATAATCGTTTCTAAACTATAAATGTTATTCTTATCACTGCTGCATAGACATGCATACTGTATATTAAATTTCTTTCATATCGTTGTTTATGCAAGTCAAAAGACTGTGTTAAATTTACTTTACATATGTCCTACATGTTCATGATTATGTACTTAATATGTATCGTGGTTTATGCAAGTCAAACGACTTTGCGTTGAATTTACTTTGTATATTTCCTGCATTTTCATGATTATGTAACTTATGTATATTGATTTGCAGAAAATAAAGTATCTATTAAACAAATGAGAGAAAACGAACGGAGAAATAGAGGAAAGAAAAAAAAATTCAACTCAAGACAGCTTCCACCTCTCCTTGGGTACATTTTCTCCCATGATTATTGGAAATTTTTCGTTGTTCGCATTTCCATCGCGTGTTCTTCGTGTACGTAAATGCTGTACTAGAGCAATGATATACACACGACATTCGCACAAACGTCGTGGAAACTTCGCACAAATAGCGCAACAATAGTTTTCGGCTTCATTGTCGGAACACATTCGGAGAAAAACTTTTCCGAATGTTGGATTTTGTCATTCGCGTCCTTCGCAAATCGTTCGCGTGCTCCGTGAAATCCCACCCAGGAAGTGATATTAAAATCACCCATTAAATCTATCTGCTTATTTTGAAGTGAAAACACAGCAAAACATTTTTCCAAATCTTCCAAAAATAAGTCATTATGAGTATTCGGGGGTCTATACAGGGTGGCCCAAAAAGAACGGAACATCTAAGATCTTTAATTGCACACATATTGTCGCAAATATGTCATTATTTTGCATATTATTATTGGAAAGGTAGTTCTTTTTCAATATAATGACACCAAGTCCTTTAATCTAGCTTAATGCGTTATGATTTTAGGACCATTATTGTCAACCCTTGCAAATATCAAAATGTGATCTTTTGATACCGAAACCAGCGACAATTCGGCTTGTCGTAGAACCAGTAGCGTTTACAATGTGTGGAATGTGGGGCGGACAATGACAATCACACTTCTGTCTGTCTGAATGAGATACGATGACATGCCACGCATTGTCAACGTGTTGGTGGCTTGCTGTTATCATGATCCTTACATTACTCGAGTGTTGACAAGTAATATATTGTCGAAATCAGCTTTCAAGTTAAAAACTTTCCGAAAGATTTCGACGCGTAAACGTTATTTAAGTCGTATAAAGATGATTATGCTCAAAATGAAATAAAAGCATATAATGTGACCCTGCATCACAAAACCAACAAAATGTCGCCAGACATAGATTTTTAGTTAAGGGCAGATTCTAAAAGTGCAGATTCTAAGCTTTAAAATGATGTATAACTCAACTCAAATGGACTCTCCTAACCTATCTAAATATTGGAAAGAAAGCAAAGAGGCTCTGAAGTAGAGGGTCTATTCAAGCGCTTTAATCTTTAGAAACCGTGCTGGCTGTGCGATGAATGGGACAAAAAACAGGATGTAAACCACAGTAGCAACAACAATGAAGGGATTATTAGATTAAGCTGAAATTAAGCATGTGCAATTAACACATTCTGTCCATAATAAATGCCAACTTTCAACGTGGTAGCTCTATCTATTCAGAAGTTATTAGAGTTTAAAGTGAAGGGTGTGCAAAGGATTTTAAAGAAGTGAGAAGACGTATCTAATCACAGCACTCTACAAAAAAGGGTTGTAGAAAAACTGCTGAAAACGCACTTTCCAATTTGTTTTATGACCCAAACTTAAGGATAATGAAGACAAAGAATAGCTCTTTCAGAAAGTATGAAAACTCAAGATTGACCAGTTTCACCTTTTGAGGTCCTCAGGCAAAATCATGGGCTGCGACTTTGTGTTCGTTTTATATTATACTAGGGCCTACATAAAAAAGTCCGAGCTGGTGTTAAAATTCCAGCGCTCATAAAGGTGTTAGAGTAACACCTCCTGCTGTCATTTCAAAATATAAAATTGTTTTTGAATAGTTTCAGTTACTGCTCTTCTTGTTGATTTCGAACTTCAACAAGACGATTAAGGATTTTTCGATAAAGTACTTGATTCTTTTAAAGAAAAAAAAAGATGTACACACATTTACACCACAGTACCACCAGTTGATGTGGTCTCCAGTTGAAACTGGACGGGTGTAATAGCATTGACATTAAGAGACTCCAGCAATATCAAATCAACCTGATACGGTGTCGCTGTTGCATTAACACCAGCGCAGCGTCAAAAATATCGCCAGCTACAGTGTGAAATTAACACCACGAAGTGCCAGGTAAACACTTTTCAACACCATCTACACCAGCTGTGGGTGTGGTCGTCTATTGACATTTGATCGGTGTCAGATTTAACACCCATGGTGTTAAATCTAACACCGATAGTTTTGCAGTGTACAATCCTCAGGATTGGTCTGAGTCTTGCCTTCTCCGCGTTAGGGCTTGGAAATTACACTGAAGCTTATTATTTGAACACTGCAAAAAGTCCGGTGTTAAATAGTGAACACCGAGCTGGTGTTAAATTTTCGGTGCTCAGTTATGGTGTTAAATTAACACCTCCGGATGTCATTTCCAAATATAAAACTGTTTTTGAAGAGTTTCTAAGTAACTGCACTTCTTGTTGATTTTTTATTTAAACAAGACGATCAAGAATTTTACATTAAAATACTAGATTTTTGAAAAAAATGTGAAAATAAATTTACACCACAGTAACACCAGCTGGTGTGGTCTCTTGTTGAAGCTGAACGGGTGTTAAACCATTGATATTAACACCAACAAATATCAAATCAATTTTTTAATTAACACCAGTACAGTGTCAAAATAACACCAGGTACAGTGTCAAATTAACACCACGAAGTGTCAGGTGAACACTTTTCAACACCATCACAGTGAATTTTCTACACCTGTGGGTGTGGTCCTCTATTGAAGTTTGATCGGTGTTAGATTTAACACCCATGGTGTTAAATCTAACACCGATGTTTTTACAGTGAATACCTGATACATCCCTTTCAATTGGGTTGTTTTCTACTGTGTGCTGTCTTCGCCTTACGAGCAGTAGATACACTCCTTTCAAGTGGATTGTTGACTAATGTAAGCTGTTTTCGCCTTCTTCTCCCGCATCTGCCGCACCAACTTCGCATCACTGCTCGAAAATCGGCAAGTCGACACCAGCAAATCACGGGGTTCAAAAGGGTGTTGAGTATTGGTAGACTTAGACAAACACATCGTAAAATGTATGGGCTCTCATCATGGAACACAAGGCTCAAGATCATGAATAAGCTCATAGGGCACAATAATACTACAGTCGTTACAGAAATTAAAACAAACGTAATCCAAATTCTCTTATTGATCTTATTTCTCAGTGAAGCCTCAGTATTTGATAAATTAACATTTCGAGCTGAAGTTCTGATTGCTTTGTAAACTACGCAGTATACTGCAACGATGGTCACCAGGCTGATTATGGAGGCAGCAGCTTGCCACACGAAAACTTTTAAAGCGTCAAATTTACAAAGATTTACCGTCAAAGTTATGAGAAAGACAACGAGCCAAGTCAAAACAATTGTCAGGATGAGCCTTTTTGAAGTGACCCAATTGTTGTGACCAACTGGATCAAGGCGTAGTACGATCAGCCGGTGGATGGCTAGTCCCAGTGTAGAGATGGTCGACTCAAGCATGGTGGGGAAGTACAGATATTCAATATCTTGGAGCGCAGTGATAATGCGTGAAAGGAGGTCCTAATGGTGGATTAACAAGAAAGAGAAGCAACATAAGATATCATGGGTGAAGACATAGAAAATACTCTTCGTAACATGTCTCATTACCGTATCCGGGCAATCACCCCCAGAGGGAAATTACCCCCGGATAAAAGTAATACTGGTTCGTGGTGAGGTTACAGTAAAGATTGGGGTTAGGGTTAGGTTTAGGGTTAGGAGTTTGGGTTAGGATTAGGTTCAGGATTAGGATTAGGATTAGGATTAGGGCCAGGGGAAGGGTCCGGGGTAATTGCCCAGGGGGTAATTGCCCTAGACCCATACGAACGAATAATAGCAGTGAGAGAAACCTACTGGGAAGAAATACAATAATTATGAAAAGTAATAGAACCTACAGAATTCGGTAACAATTAGTCCAAAGGTTGCAAATGTTCCTTATTTCAACGGCTCGCTTTTCCCGAGAATAGATTTCCTGAAGGTTTGCTAATTCTAAATTAAATAAAGTTAGCTTTTCCGAAGGTTCATTAATCTGACAATGAAAATAGTTCAATTTTTTCGAAGATACAATTATCAGAAAATGAAATAAGGTTCATTTTTCTGAAGGATGGCTGATACATAGATCTGAAAACCAAAAAGGCTCATTATTCCGGAGGTTCGTAAATCCAAATACAATAAAAGGTTTGTAGTTTCCAAGGTTTGTTTAAAACCCTAACTCATTTTTTCACTTTTCGATTAAACGAAAGTTATTACAGTTTTCGATTAATAAATCGAGTGAGCTTGAAAATTTTGACATTTTACAGTCCCAAAACTGCCGTAATAGCTATTTATTTTTTCGCTTTGGAAATTAAGGGGGGGGGGACGCACTAGGCGCAACTGCTGTCAGTTACTGGCAGCAACATTAGGAGAATGGCATAGCGATTAAATGCAAGCGAGCGAAGCGAGCGAGCATGAACATTTTGGCATTTTACAGTCCAAAAACTGTCGTTCGTAGCTATATTTCTTCGCTTTGGAAATTTAAACGTGGGTGCGCACCGGGCGCAACTGCTGGCAATTACTGGCAGTAACATCAGGAGAATGGCATAACGATTAAATTCGAGCGAGGGAAGCGAGATTAACGAAAGTTATTACAGTTTTCGATTAATAAATCGAGTGAGCTTGACAATTTTGACATTTTACAGTCCCCAAACTGCCGTAATAGCTATTTATTTTTTCGCTTTGGAAATTAAGGGGGGGGGGGACGCACAAGGCGCAACTGCTGTCAGTTACTGGCAGCAACATTAGGAGAATGGCATAGCGATTAAATGCAAGCGAGCGAAGCGAGCGAGCATGAACATTTTGACATTTTACCATCCAAAAACTGCCGTTTGTAGCTATATTTTTTCGCTTTGGAAATTAAGGGGGGGGGGGCGCATCGGGCGCAACTGCTGGCAATTACTTGTAGCAACATCAGGAGAATGGCATAAAGATTAATGCGAGAGAGCGAACAATATTCAACACTATATCATACCTCTTTAATTATGGTTAAAAAAATCTTAGACAAATATTTTATTTCTTCAATAGTTCAATAGTTTATTTATTTCCATCATCACAAAGAAAAGAAAAGAAAAAGTTGACATAATCCAAAGTGATACAATTTTTTTTTCATTTCTCTTACACTCGTCCGATAAATGATTTTTTTTTTTCAATACAATATAAATTATACACGAATGATGTCGTAAAAAAGAAACAATGCACTTTGTCATGGCAACAAAAATAGTAAATAATCACAATGATGGAAAACAGTGTTCCACTAAAAAAGCCACGCTTGTAAAACGTGGAACACTGGAACAAAACAACAACAGCACCAATTTGTTATACCAATAAGACATATTCATTTTAAATTCTTCTATATACTATTGTACATTTTACTCATTGATATAATGATGTTGATACTATGAACAATACTAGGATTTTAGGATGCAAACGTATAAACTATATAACATATCACATTTGTGGCACAGACACTATGGGGCCAGGTGTGCCAGGAAAATTGAACGGAAAGGAAGATATGCAATCGGCCACACACAAAAAAAACATAACGACGACAACAACAACAACAATAACACAATACACAGAAACAACAGAATTTGAGGAAATGCACTCAGACAGATACTGGACAACGAAGAGCGAGGAAAAAGGAGCAGGGAAGAATAGAGAAGGAAAAGGAGAGGGATGGAAAAGGTCTGTGGACACACTACAAAATCTCAGGGAAAAGTGAAACATGACGGGTTTTTTCATTGAACAGAATTAACTGGTATATTTAGAAAACAAATATTTTTTGAGTTTATACTTAAATGTAATTAACTTCACAGATTCTTTTAGATCATTATCTAAGCTATTCCAAAATCTGGGTCCGGTATAAACAAATGTATTTTGAGTGTGTACAGTTCTAACTAAGGGAAGATGAAATTCTTTAGATTGTCTTGTGGGATAGTTATGTACGTGGCTGTTACGGTGAAATAAAGAATAAAATATTTTGGGTAGATGATTGCAGTTGTAATTAAACATAAATTGACCAAGTTGAAACAAATACAACTCTTTTATTTTCAGAATTTTGTGCTCAAGGAAAAGCTTGTCAGTATGTGCTCGGATATGAAGGTTAAAAACGATTCTGAGCGCCATCTTTTGCAGCAGAAAAAGTTTATCTAACAATGTCGAATATGTATTCCCCCAAGCAAGAATTCCGTAATTCAAGTACGGCAATACCAAACTTGAATAAAGCGTAATCAAAGCCGAAGAAGGAAGATAATATTTCAATCTACTCATTATGCCTATGTTACGTGCAATTACTTTACAAATATTGTTTATGTGACACTTCCATGATAACTTATTATCAACACAAACACCTAAGAATTTAATAGACGAAACCTCTTCTAGGGGAGTAGTGTCAAATATAACATTACCTGGTAATCTATCTAAAGAATTACTGAAAAATATATACTTTGTCTTCTCAATATTCAGTGACAATTTATTTGCATATATCCATTGTGAGACATTCTTCAATTCATCATTCACTGTACTAATCAAAGTATTAGGGTCAGGGTGGGAATAAAAAAGATTGGAATCATCCGCGAATAATATGAAAGAGAGTTTATCTGAAGATCTATAAAAATCATTAATGTAAACTATAAATAACAGTGGGCCTAACAAACTTCCTTGCGGAACACCACATTCTATTTTCTTCATAGAAGAATCAAAACTGTTCACATGTACATATTGAAATCTGTCAGATAAATAACTCGTAAACCATTGCAAGGCTTTTCCGCGAATACCATAATGGGATAACTTAGAAAGAAGTATACCGTGATTAATCGTATCAAAAGCCTTTGAGAAGTCCAGGAAGATGCCTATTGTATGCGAGAATGTATCAAGTGCATGTGTAATCTTTTCCACAAAGGTAAGTAAAGCGTGGGTGGTGTTGTGATTTTCTCTGAATCCAAATTGAAAATTCGTAAATATATTACTCATATTGAAAAATTTTACAGTTCGGATATATACTATTCTTTCCAAAATTTTAGAAATTGAAGTTAATAACGATATTGGTCTGTAATTATTGACATCATTTTTCTCCCCTTTCTTATATATAGGTATAACTTTGGCAGTCTTCATTTGACTTGGTACAAGCCCAGTACTAAGTGATAGATTAATAATATATACTAAAGGATCTATTATTTGAAGAATTATATTTTTCAACAAATAATTATCGATTCCATCACAACCTGGGCTTTTCCCTTCTTTCAAATTATTAATAATATCAATAACTTCTTCGTTATACGTAGGGTCCAAAAATATAGTTTTAGGATTAGGTATATCTAAAAAATCTAAAAACACTTTATTAGATGAAGGGATACTTTGTGATAAATTTTTCCCAATCGATGCAAAAAAATCATTAAAAATTTCGGCCATACCAGCAGGTACATTGCGTGAGGTATTACCCCATCGTACTTCTGAAATACTAGATGCATCATTAGATGTATTCATAACATCTTTTATTGTTTTCCAAATATTCTTAATATCATTTTTATATTTCATTATCTGGTTGACATAAAATTTTCTCTTTTGTAAACGCAATAAATTAGTAAGCGTGTTTTTGTAAGTCACACATTTTTGTCTGTTTTTATCCGTAGGGTTACTCCTGTATTTATAAAACAAATTATTTTTTCTATTAATCGATCTTAAAAGTGATTGGGTTATCCACGCGAGTCTTGGAGTTCTTTTATAAGAACTTTTCCTTGTGCAAAACGGAATATGTTCATCAATTTTAGAAGTGATAGTTTTCATAAAATAATCATAACACAAATCTAGATCGGTATTGTTGTATACAAAAAACCAATCAATATCTTTTAAACTATTTTGCAAATTAATAAGATTATTGGCCGTAATCTTACGACGTCTCTGATAATTATTTTGCCTAGGAGATAATTTAATTGGCACTTGTGTAAAGATTGGATAATGATCAGAGATGTCAGATAAAACAATACCAGACTCGGGAATTGGGAGAATATTACAAAAAATATTATCAATCAAAGTGGCAGATCGGTCAGTAACACGGGTCGGCTTAGAAATTAACGGTAATAAAGAAACAGACATTAAGGTTTCTACAAATTCTTGCGAAATATGTTGGGAGTTACATTTCATAAGATCAATATTGAAATCACCCATTAAATATACATGTTTATTTGTAAAGATAGAGTTCTGCATTAAATTTTGTACATACAACAAAAAATCATTCGGATTCGATCCAGGGGGTCTGTAAACAACTCCAATCAGTATGTTTTTCCCATTCGGGTTTACCATTTCAACAAAAAGAGATTCAACTACATCAGTCATGACATTCAATTCTTCGTGGATAGAATATTCAAATTCGTTGGGGATGTATAAACCCACGCCACCACCCATTCTTTCTTTTCTATTTCTGTACACGAAATCAAAGCCGGATATAGAAAATAAATGACTTATATTGGGAGTCAACCATGTTTCGGTCAGACCTATAACAGAACAGTTATTACCAGAGTTTTCTAAAAATAATCGCAACTTATCAAAATTTCTACTTATGCTTCGTATATTCAAATGAGCTAACAAAAGATTGTCATCATCACTATTCATAACATATTGTTCATACTGATTTACAGTCAGATAAACACATAATGAACTTTGCACAGGATCTTCAGGATCAAAATTATATTCAAATTCTTGTGCTGAAGCATTAAGTTTGTTCGATATGTATGCTTCATATAAGGTGGAAGTTTTGTTTTCCTGCGCGGACGTAAAAGAGCGCCCAACTGTATCATAAAATTCATCATCGTTCACAGAGTTGAAAACAAATGTTGGATTAGCCATAAGTATAAAGAAAATCACACCGGAATCGACAAAAGTTCCACTTAGACCTAGACCTGGAGATTGTAGTTATGTAGGAATGTACAGACCTGGAAGAAGAGAAAGAGAAACGCATATACACAAACATGAAACACATACAAGAAATACACACATGAAGCATAGACATGAGACACAGACAAGACACGAGAAACAACAAGGACGCAGACAAGACATAGCCGATGATATCAAATTGGGCACACACGTCCGTGGCCTGTGTCTGCTCTGCCAATACAAAACGAGGCATAAGCAATAATATCAGCATGGATTTAACAACAGACTGCATTTGAGTGAGGGGGCTCCCTTGATATTCAAAAAATATCATTTTCATACCAGATATATTCACGTGCATAATTCAAACTATCAATATGAATTTTTATAGGTTATTTGGGGATCAGGAGAGAAGGAGAGAGACGAAGGGAGACACGAATAGAACTTTGATGTTTACTGTTTGCACCTACACTGTAGTTTGTGATATTAACAGTAAGTGCCTATTGGCCATAATAAAACAATAAGTGTCATATATCTTCACAAGTCATGATAGACAAACTACGATGTAGAAATCAATTCTGAATATTTGTTCGCTGGGAATGTCATGAAGGAGAAAAATGGAAAAGAAATCAGAGAAGAACAAAGAAAAACAAAAAACAAATACAGAACATCTCATAAGAGAGTTTAGACAATAAGCGTATAACTGATTGATACTATCAGCTTTCCCGGATATCACCTCATCGTAAGCTTTCTTCAACCCCATCCCTACCATTACAACACATCAATTAAAGTTAAATTGAAGAGAATGAAACAAATTATCTGCTTAACGTAATAAAAGATTATTCCATATATACATAAGTGTTTATTTTTTTTATATTCATTTCAAGTTTGCAGAGAGAATGAGAGCGAGATGAGATCAGTGAAACAAAAAATGGTATTGACTTTTTTGCTCAATCATTGATCATCATAAGCAGCGTCCGCAGGATTGGGACGTCCCACTCGCCAAAGTCGCGAAGGGGGGGGGGGGGGGGGGAACAAGCAACAAAAACAAAAACGACACCATAGCGGGAAGCTATCATTATCATACTATCTTTATCATACTTTCATGTCTATTTCAAAAGCAGTTTACTAACCTTTGAATTACCTTTTTGGTAATGTTTTTGGTTTTTGGTTTTTTCATGGGGGGGGGGGGGGTACGTGCCCCCCCTACCTCCCCCCCTTCCCCCCCCCCCCCGTAGTTACGCCACTGATGGCACTGGTTTTCAACATTGATAATGTTAATGCTGAGGCTTCATCAAAAAGATATCAAATTATTCTTAAGACATTTACACTCTGCAATATTTTGCCTGGAAAAAGAAAGAAAGAAAACGAACCTCATTGATTCTCCCAAAAGCATAAGCAGACAATCCAACTCCACCCAATGCAGTGAGACAATCAGATAGGGCCAAGTTGAAAATGACAATGTTCTGTTTCTTCCGTAAGCGGCGACTTGCAAGAATCGCGGACATTGTAAAAAATGTTGATGGCAGTCCCGAGCAACGACATTGAACTTACAAAATAGAATGCCGTCTTATGCCACGAAGTTTGAATTTCATAGATTTCCCAAGACCTGTTTGTGCCATTCAACGATAGGTTTCGGCTTTCCATGTCCATCCTGATCGAGGCCTCCGTTAAGACGATAAGTAAACACTCCTGGCCAGGAGTAAATTTTGACGAGTGACCGAACTTCACCGCCTTCCTTGTTGCAAATGTTGGTGTATAAAATGCAAACCATCAGGCAGTGTATCCCGCGTTGGAAAAACGGAATGCCAGTCGTCACGCAGGATCGCACATTCCGCTGGCGCGATATTGGCTCTTTCTGCGAGCGCATGACGTCACAACAGCATTAGCGCTGCGTTGCATACAATTATCGTAAATAAGTTATAAATAATGACTTAATCCGGACAAGTCCATTTCTCTCTTGCTTTTGCGTTTCTTTTCTCTCGGGGGAGGAGATTAAATGTTTTGGTGTTACTCCAGTTTGCTCTCGGCCTATTCAAAGTGTTGTTACTGTCAATTATTGTGTGTGTGTGTGTGTGTGTGTGTGTGTGTGTGTGTGTTGACCTAGTTGTTGCTTGTTTGGTTCTTGGTGCATGCTATCTCTTGGGGTGTACATTTTTTTTTTTTGGTCATTTAGTGATATTTTGCGGAATACTTAACGATAACATTGTGTTGAGGAAGGATAGTATGAACACTCACGATGGTTAGTTTCACATTAAAGGGATGGTCCAGTATTGGTAGAGATGAGAATTGGGCTTTTAACTTTTTGCGAGATACCAAGAAAACACTTGTGATATAGTACAGAGCATGCCATTTTAGGAGGAATTCCAAGTTTATTTGATGAAAATCGGGTTTGGCATGACTGAAACATCCAAAAACAAAGTTAAACAAAGTGATCGTTATAAAGTGTGGGTCCCACATTTTTATTATTTTTTTTTTGGATATATCAGCCATTTCAAAACCAATTTTCATCAAATAAACGTTGAATTCCTCATTGAATTACATGCTCTTTCATATTTCATAAGAGATTTCTCATTATCTCACCAAAAAATATAAGAAATCTGAAATTAGGTCTCAACCAAAACTGTACGATCCCTTTAAAGTGTAAAATAGATGAGAAAATTACGAATTTGGTACATAGTAATTTGCTGCCGGAAAGCGAAAATCTTTCCAAGATCTACCATGCAATGCCATGATGACCGTTATCTACAGAGCCCACCTGCTGTTTCCATTGCAATACGATACTGTCTTTGCGTTTTGCGAGCAAAATGTTGCTGGTACGTGAACTTAGATGAAGCGTCCTTAATGATCCTTTACCAAAAAGGGCATGGAAATATATTCGAGATTGCCTACATACAGCTGCAACGTATAATGTTATAGCTTGTTTATTCATTTTAAAAAGATACAAACTAATTATACGATTTTGTTGGGAAAACTTTACACAGATTGGTAAGGCAATCGTCAGATGCAGGGTGTATAAACCGGTGTTCTTTATTTCTTCTCTGCTCCGAAGCTCCGACTTCCAAGAATCGCGGATATAGCAAAAGTGTCGACAATAATCGCGAAAACTGATATCAGACATCCAATCGACTGCAGTTTTCTCCCATACACTCTCGCGTTCGGAATAGTGCGAAGATGAACTTGTGTTTTCCCCTCCTATTGCACTAAAGGCTTTAAATTGCTGTGACGACAAGTAGTTCCGGGCCAGCAGTGAATTGTGACAAGTACACGGCAACTCACTCTCTTCCTTCTGTTCTTCTGGCGAAATATCAAGAGTGCAAAACAATGAAAAGCGATCAAGGTTTACATGCAGTATTGTAGAAACACGACACCGGCAATACACACCTTACTGGCGAGACGTACAGGCCCGGGTTAATGTATGACGTCATCGGGGCATTCAGCGCTGTTTTGTAAAACATCAGCGTGCAATGTGGTAAATGTAAATTTATGATGGTAAGCTGTAAACATGGTAAAATGTTTCACAAGCCAGATTAGACGCATCTTTTTTTTTCTTGCACGTTTGATGCACTTTGTAATCTCCGATGGGGTGAGATAACTACATTCTATAATGGCTATTTCAAACTTCAGCAGCTGCTCTTGATATTCATGGCAATACCAACTAACAATAAGGTAATTGACTAATGTACCCAAATAAATGCGCACTGGTGGTTACGACTAGTAAATCCTCTCAAAAGGTGGTGCTATACCTATTTTATAAAACAGTGTTGTAGGCTATATAACAAAGATGTTGGTGTAGGCGTATACACGTCGTATAACGTATTTCATCAAAACATGTGAGTCAGTGACATCTGAGATTTTATCAAACAATATCAATGAAAGTTCGCTCTCTTTATCCGTTGCTCTTTGGTTTATTGTGAGATTTTGCTGTGTAACCTCTGACTTATAGTATGAAGCAAGAAGACACCTAAGTTGCCCGATCATGCGCCGTGCTTCGCATGGCGTCACCGTGCGCAAGCAGTGTCGCGACACTTCTGTACAGCGACAGGGCTGTGTATAGTTATGGCAAAACAGTGTGCTTGTTCGTTCTGCCGTTTGCAGAAGTTGTCATGACAACAAAGCATTGGCTACAGTTTTCGTGAGTCGAAAGAAAAGTAAAACCTAATTCGACATTAAAAACTGAACAGAGTTTAATCTCGGTTATCATCATAATTCCTAAACGAGCTCGTGTTTTATTATGAGAATATTGTTGGATTTGTGTAATTGAAGAAGAGATGCCCTCGTAAAATAAAAGCCTGTAAAAATGTGGGCCACTGAATAACAGCATTTTACCAATGATTTATACTTGGTTACTTGTGAAGACAATATACACGGAAAATCACTAGCTTAAATGTTTTCTAAGGCAAGGGGACTTTCCACTCGACTGTTGACAATTGTCGAAATCAGCTTTCAAGTAAAACTTTTCGAAAGATCTCGACGAGGAAACGTTATTCAAGTCCTATAAAGATATGCTTAAAATGAAGTAAAGCGTACATTGTATTATATGGCCTACACAAAAAGCGGGACGATAGATATACACTGCAAAAAGTCCGTATCCGGGCACTTACCCCCTGGGCAACTACCCTCCGGATAACTACCACCCGGATAATTACCCCCCAGGTCTATTCCCCCTTAGGGCAACTATCCCCCGGACAACTACCCTCTTAGGGCAATCACCCTCCAGGGCCATTACCCCCTAGGACAACTACCACCCGGTCATCTACCCTCCTAGGGCAACTACCCCCAAGGGCAATTACCCCTAGGACATCTACCCCCCGGGTAACTACCCCCTGGGTAACTACCCCCTGGATGACTACCCCCCGGATAACTACCCCCCAGATAACTACCACCCGGATAACTACCCCCTGGATAACTACCCCCCGGATAACTACCCCCTGGATAACTACCCCCCGGAGAACTACCCCCTGGGTAACTACCCCCCGGAGAACTACCCCCTGGGTAACTACCCCCCGGAGATCTACCCCCCGGATAACTACCCCCGGATAACTACCCCCGGATAACTACCCCCAGGATAACTACCACCCGGATAATTACTCCCCGGATAACTACCCCCAGGATAACTACCCCCCCCCCCTTTAACCATACCCCGAACCCCCCCCCGCCCCCTCCTGATACTTACCTACTGGACAACCCTCCCTCCCCGCCCCCCGAAAGTTACCACCCGTCGTATATTTTCCATAAGTTCATAACACCATATCAGAAGATGCACATTTCTCTTACGCTGTCATCACTCTTGGCTTGTCATTTATTTTCTACCGTTATAACACATGATAGACGATAAACATAAGAAAAGGAGAGTTGATTTCAGTGCAATTCATATTCCCTTAACATTAGCGAGGGACTCTTCGATATAAAGCCATAATTTTTGATAGGATCCGGGCACGGTTTTATGAACGTTATCAGTCCTGACAAGCTGTTAGTTCCACACAATTACCAATCGTTGTAGGTCGATCAAAGCAGGTCCATGGTAACAAGTCAGTGACTCGAGCTTATCAATCAAGCAGAACCCATGCTTTTATTGAAATTATTAGAGACTAACAAGATATCATAACTGGCAACTTTTATCAAAAGGTGCCCTAATCTGTCCTGAGAGTAAGATTACAGCTTGTTTTACATACAAGTAGAATTGTGCTAGTTTTCAAATTAAATGTTCTCGACACTTTAAGAGGAAATCCAGTTTAAATATAAGTTAGTCTCATTAGAAAGAGTAAAATATTACGAGTTTAACGGTATTTCTTTTTTTTTTTACAAAACACCCCTAGTTGTTAACGAAGTCTTTTGTCCTGCACCCTCTTTTTGAATAGATCTAGGGAGAGTTGTAGTTGACAGAATCCTTTTTACATTATAGGGCTGCTCTGTTTTATCCCGGCCATTTCAAGAGTACTTTTTTTTTCAAAAAATTGAATCCTTCTTGGAATAACATGCTCTTTAATATTTCGTAAGGGGTTTCTAATCATCTCACCCAAAAGATGTTTAAAACCTGAAGTTAGGTCTCGACCAAAACCAGACGATATGAAAAAATGTTGTTGTTTTTTTTTCCAATTCAAATAGCAAACGTGTTCGAAAATAACAATGAGAGACGTAATTTTCTGGGGGAGAGTTATTGTAAGAGGGGTGATTGTTTGGAGCCTAATTTTAATAAGGAGTAATTGTCAAGGGAGGTAATGCTCTGCAGTGATCATACCAAGGAGGTGACAATCTCTTCCCACATCCTTGATATACTAGTTGTTAATATGCCCAATAATGCAGTAGGTCAATTCTGAAATGAGCGTTAACGGTATAACAGTAAAATAGTTACAAAATTGATGAAACAATGCAAAGAAAGCAAATTAAGACAGAGACGAAGTACACAAATAAAGATACAGTGCACTCCCGTTACAACGAACACGGTTATAACGAAATTTCGTTATAACGAAGCAAAACTTCTGGTCCCAAAATTATCGCCATTAAAGTCTATGGTACAAAATTCGCTTATAACGAAGACGGTTATAACAAAATTTTCGTTATCACGAAGTCTTTTCTGAGCGCCACTGACAAAGAAAAACAAAAGAAATGCGCTCCGTTATAACGAAATGCGGATCGCATTCGAAAATGCGTAGCGGAACAAGCATTATTAAAGCGTCTCTGCATGAGCGAACGCATCATTGAATGTTCACTCCGTGTATCACGCAAAGTTTCCGAGGGGAACTTGCGTTGTTGTAATAAAATAATTTGAATTCAGATAAGGTTTGTTTCATTGTTCCGAAGTCCTTTAATACAAAACTCACAGATTCTGATACAACTAAATGTCCGTTAGTTCGGAAATGAAAGAGGGTTTGTTATTAAGCACATTTTGGCGTTATTCTAAATGTCCGTTAGTTCGGAAATGAAAGAGGGTTTGTTATTAAGCACATTTTGGCGTTATTCCAAAGGTTCGTTAATTCGATAATAAAATATGGTCCTTATTCTTATTGTTATACGGTTCGTTAGTCCGAAAATGATAGGAATTCAAAACGTTCGTTAATCGGAACATTACAAAAAGTATCGTTAATCCATGGTAGAAAAAGGAGAGTACACTAACAAAACTTAAGAATTGCAATCTTTATAATCGTCTTAAGATAAATAAATCTTCGAAATAACTAACCTTCCTCATTTTTTTTTTCATTAACAAAATTTCTTCGGAATAACGAACCTTATTTCATTTTCGGATGAAAAAGCCTTCGGAACAACGGACTTTCTGACTATAGTGAACCTTTTTCTTTTTTTGATTTATAAACATTCAGAATGACGAACCTCATTTCATTTTCAGATCAACGAACCTTCGGAAAATGAACAATATATTATTTTGATCTAAATTATGAACTTTCGGAATAATGATTCTGCGGAAATGCGAACCTTCACATAAACAAACCATCGGAATCCCGGGAATGGCGAAACTTCGGAATAAGGAGTCTTCGGAGTAACGTACTTTAGTAAGAAAATAACCTTTGGAATAGCGAACTGTAACCAAATCCTACACCGTCATTTTCTACACATGTGTGACAACACAAACAAGTTTATGCTCTTTTTAAAATGTAATATTTAAACGAAATTAAAAAGGTATTCTCCCATTTCACATAGCTTTCCAGCGTATGATGAGGATTCAACAAACAGCATTTTTTTTATGCGTGGTTTCCTTCTTTTCGTTATACATTGCATATTATATTTGTTCGGTTACAACGAAATTTCGTTAAAACGAAAAAAAAAAAAAAAAAACTGCCGGTCCTGAGCATTTCGTTTTAACGGGAGTGCACTGCACATGAACACACACGAGATAAATCCCTTGTAATGAGAGAAAGAGGAAAGGTGAGTTATGAATGACAGGAATAGACTACCTTCACGGTGGACAGAGAAAAGCGAGAGGGAAGAGGAAGATGATGGGTCAAAACCAGGGCACGTGAAGCATGAGATATAAGCTCCTCAAAATAAAGAAGTGTTACATGGAGTTGTGGTAAACGATAGACAATTGTGGTTAAAAAATATTGCAAAAAGTTTAACTCATTCTGAAGAGTAACATTTCTTCAAAATGTCTTTAGTTCAATGGTAAAGGCATTCAAACTTCAAACTTCTTTTATACTATACTATCAAGAGAAATCCGAAATTTCGGAAAAGTAAAAGAAAATACAGATTTAGCGAAAATAGTTTGGTTAAAGGCATTGACATTTACTGGATTACCGGGTAGGATATGAAGGGACAGCTTCGTTTTTTTATGAACATAGAGTCAAAATACAGAGGGAGAAATTAAGCTTTTACATAAATTGTCCTTAGTGCAAACGATACAAATCGTAAATCTTTAAGATGTTGTTTTCATAAAATGATGTCCTGGGGGTAATTTTCGTCTTGATAGTTATAGGGGAGGGGGAGTTGTAGGCTTGCTTATCCGGGGTAATCATCCATGGGAAGTTATCGGAGGGTGTAGTTATCGGGTGGAAGTTATCTGGGGTCTAGTTATCGGAGGAGGGGGTAATTAACCTGGGGATAATTATCCTAGTGGTAATTATCGGGGGGGGGGGGGTAGTTATCCGGAGGGCAATTATCCGGGGGGGGGGGGGTGATTATCCGGGGGGTAATTATCCGGGGGGTAATTATCCGAGGGGTAATTATCCGGGGGGTAGTTATCCGGGGGGTAGTTATCCTGGGGGTAGTTACCCAGGGGGTAGTTCTCCGGGGGGTAGTTACCCAGGGGGTAGTTCTCCGGGGGGTAGTTACCCAGGGGGTAGTTCTCCAGGGGGTAGTTACCCAGGGGGTAGTTCTCCGGGGGGTAGTTATCCAGGGGGTAGTTATCCGAGGGGGTAGTTATCCAGGGGTAGTTATCCGAGGGGTAGTTATCCAGGGGGTAGTTTTCCTAAGGGGGAATTGCCCTGGGGGGTGATTGCCCTAGGAGGGTAGTTGTCCGGGGGGTAGTTGTCCTAGGGGGTAATTACCCTGGAGGGTAATTGCCCTTGGAGGGTAGTTGTCCGGGGGGTAGTTGCCCTAGGGGGGAATTGTCCTGGGGGGTAATTATCCGGGTGGTAGTTATCCGGAGGGTGGTTTTCCAGGGGGTACTGTTCCTAGAACCCAAAAAGTCCGGTGTTAATTATGAAACACAAAGGTGGTGTTAAATTTCCGGTGTTCATAATGGTGTTAGATTATCACCTCCGTGTGTCATTTCAGAATATCAAATTGTTTTTAAATAGTTTCTTAGCTACTGCTCTTATTGTTGATTTTGAACTTCAATAAGACTATCAAGAATTGTCCGATAAAGAACTTGATTTTTGAAAAAAAAAAGTGTAAAGACATTTGCACAACAGTAACACCAGTAAAGTTTGATGTGGTCTCCTATTGAAGCTGGACGGGTGTTATACCATTTCGAAATTAAAAACTGAACAGAGTTTAATCTATGTTATTATCATAATTGCTAAACGAGCTCGTATCTTATTATGAGAATATTTTTCGATACAATAATTGTGTGATTGGAGAAGAGATGCCCTCGTAAAAGAAAAGTCTGTAAAAATGTGGGCCACTGAATAACAGCATTTTACCAATGATTTCATACTTGCTTACTTGCGAAGACAATAATTATACACGGAAAATCACTAGCTTATGTTTTCAAAGGCAAGGGGACTTACTCGACTGTTGACAATTGTCGAAATCAGCTTTCAAGTTTAAAACTTTTCGAAAGATCTCGACGCGGAAACGTTATTCAAGTCCTATAAAGATATGCTTAAAATGAAATAAATACAAATATATAAAGGGCCTACACAAAAAGCGGGACGGTAGATATACACTGCAAAAGGTCCGTTGTTGAATATGAAACACCGAAGTGGTGTTAAATTCCGGTGCTCATAATGGTGTTAGATTATCACCTCCGTGTGTCATTTCAAAATATTTAATTGTTTTTAAATAGTATCTCCTGCTTTTCCTGTTGATTTTGAACTTCAACAAGACTATCAAGATTTTTCCGATGAAGAACTTGATTTTTGAAAAGGTGTAAACACATTTTGCACAACAGTAGCACCAGCTGATGTGGTCTCCTATTGAAGCTGGACGGGTGTTAAAATCTTTCCAAGATCTACCATGCAATGCCATGATGACCGTTATTTACAGAGCCCACCTGCTGTTTCCATTGCAATACGATACTGTCTTTGCGTTTTGCGAACAAAATGTTGCTGGTACGTGTACTTAGATGAAGCGTCCTTAATGACCCTTCACCAAAAAGGGCATGGAAATATATTCGAGATTGCCTACATACAGCTGCAACGTAGAATGTTATAGCTTGTTTATTCGTTTTAAAAAGATACAAACTAATTATCCGATTTTGGGAAAACTTTACACAGATTGGTCAGGCAATCGTCAGATGCAGGGTGTTTGAACCGGTGTTCTTTATTTCTTCTCTGCTCCGAAGCTGTGACTTCCAAGAATCGCGGACATGGTAAAAGTGTTGATAATAATCGCGGGAATTGATATCAGACATGAATCAACTGCAGTTTTCTCTCATGCACTCTCGCGTTCGGAATAGTGCGAAGATGAACTTGTGTTTTCCCCTCCTATTGCACTAAAGGCTTTAAATTGCTGTGACGACAAGTAGTTCCGAGCCAGCAGTGAATTGTGACAAGTACACGGCAACTCACTCTCTTCCCTCTGTTCTTCTGGCGAAATATCAGGAGTGCTAAACAATGAAAAGCGATCAAGGTTTATATGCAGTATTGTAGAAACACGACACCGGCAACACACATTTACTGGCGCGACGTACAGGCCCGGGTTAATGTATGACGTCATCAGGGCATTCAGCGCTGTTTTGTATAATATCAGCATGCATTGTGGTAAATGTATGATTATGATGATAAGCTGTAAACATGGTAAAATGTTTCACAAGCCAGATTAGACACATCTTTTTTTTTCTTGCACGTTTGCTGCACTTTGTAATCTCCGATGGGGTGAGATAACTACATTCTAATGGCTATTTTAAACTTCAGCAGCTGCTCTTAATATTCATGGCAATACCAACTGACAATAAGGTAATTGTACCCAAACAAATGCGCACTGGTGCTTACTAAATCCTCTCAAAATGTGGCGGTATACTTTTTTTTTTTATAAAACAGTGTTCTATAACAAAGATGTTGGTGTAGGCGTATACACGTCGTATAATGTTTTTCATCAAACCATGTGAATCAGTGACATCTGAGATTTGATCAAACATTATTCATAAAAGTTCGCTTTCGTTATACGTTGCTCTTTGGTTTATTGTGAGATTTAGTAGTGTAACCTCTGACCTTAGTATTAAGCAGTAATACACTTAGCCCGACCAGACGCCGTTCGCCAGCAGTGTTGCGACGCTTGTGTACAGCGACAGGGCTGTGTATAATTATGACACCGTAAATGTCAAAATGAAATACAGTTAGATAGAGTGTTAGCCGGTGTAAATGGCGTCTAGTATAACAGATAAAGCAGTCAGTTTTGAACCAGAGGTTGAGCAATGAGATGTACTATGAGTCATGATGAGAGTAACGAGTTAACCTCTAATTAATTTTGTCTAGATATCTGAGCCTCAAAGCGTCATATAGAGGACCATTTTAACTTATGATAATAGTTTGGCCTACAATTTAATCAGATTTGCATTTGAATTTACTAGTGTAATACTTCAATCGGACACCCCCTCCCCCCCCCAAAAAAAAAAGAGAAAGAGAGAAAGAGAGAGAGAGAGAGAGAGAAGGATAATTTTCAGCTCAATTCAATCAAATAAATTTATTTGGAATTTTTTGCATTGAATATATATCACAAATGATATACAGACATTTTTTTTTCTTTTTTTTTTCAACATAACAGGAATACAGTGTGTACATCCGAACATAATTGAAATTTACGCCTACAATGAGCTTTTAACATTATCATTGAAGAAACGAAAAAAATCGAAAAACGAAAAAGAAAGCACGTTATGCAGGATAGTGAACCAAATCAATACGACTACTTCATGGTACATATGTATTGGGAATGTGAATGCAGAAGATTGTCGTCAAGTCAGCCTATACCAGTAGCTTAAAGATAATAGGACAGCGTTGAAAGAGATAATGAAATGGGCAAAACAGATGTGTACTTATCGAATAAAATAGAAAGGAAAGGAAAAGAAAACAAAAACAATACTGCCAAATAAAAATAAAATCTATACACAGAAAATCATCTCGACTGCCATAAAATCTATACACAAAAAATCGTCTTAACTTCCCCATTTAAGTTGCATCTCATGTAATATTCGGAACATCGCACTCATAAACGTTAAATATTCGTATACTTTGTGACTGGTATGAGATTGAGGGTTCTTAAAGTGCACGAAACAGGTCTTATCAACGTTCATTATGCACTTGAACCACAATGATACCTTTGACAGTTCCGTAATTAGAGTGTTCAAGAGAGTATTTATACCTGTACATTAAGTTTGAATATATAATTTGTTTGTGTCGTTTGAGAGCAACATGAAGTGAAAAAAAAGATGTGATGAATTAGTAATATCATTCATTAAGAATAGGTCCAATGATAGAACCCTGGTGCACACCACAGGCAATATCGGAATATTAAATAAGTTTTGGACTGAAACACAACAAACTGTTAACGATTGAATAGACAGTTGTTCAACCGGGAAAAAATATTATTTGCCATCGTCAGACAGTGGGAGGGCAAAAAGTGTGCTTGTTCGTTCGGCCATCATGCAGAAGTTGCCATGACAACAAAACATTTGCTACAGTTTTCGTGAGTCGAGAAAAAGTAAAACCTAATTCGAAATAAAAAGCTGAACAGAGTTTAATCTTGGTTATCGTCATAATTGCTAGACGAGCTCGTATTCTATTATGAGAATATTATTCGATATGATAATTGTGTAATTGGAGAAGAGATGCCCTCGTAAAAGAAAAGCCTGTAAAAATGTGGGCCACTGAATAACAGCATTTTACCAATAATTTCATACTTGCTTACTTGCGAAGACACTATACACGGAAAATCACTAGCTTAAATGTTTTCAAAGGCAAGGGGACTTACTCGACTGTTGACAAATAATTGTCGAAATCAGCTTTCAAGTTTAAAACTTTTCGAAAGATCTCGACGCTGAAACGTTATTCAAGTTCTGTAAAGACATGCTTAAAATGAAATAAAAACAAATGTATTATAGGGTCTACACAAAAAGTGGGACGGTAGATATACACTGCAAAAAGTCCGTTGTTGAATATGAAACACCGAGGTGGTGTTAAATTTCCGGTGCTCATAATGGTGTTAGATTATCACCTCAGTGTGTCATTTCAAAATATTAAATTTTTTTAAAATAGTATCTACTGCTTTTCTTGTTGATTTGAACTTCAACAAGACTATCAAGAATTTTCCGATAAAGAACTTGATTTTTGAAAAGGTGTAAACACATTTGCACAACAGTAACACCAGTTGATGTGGACCACATCATGTGGTCTCCTATTGAAGCTGGACGGGTGTTATACCATTGACATTAACTCCAGCAATATCAAGTCAACCCCATGCGGTTTCATTGTTGCAGTAACACAAGCGCATTGTCAAAAAAAAAAAAAAATCACCGGCTACATTGTCAAATGAACACCACAAAGAGCGAGGTAAACACTTTTCAATACCATCACAACATACTTTCTACACTTGCGGGTGTGGTCCTCTATTTACACTTGATCGTTGTTAAATTTAACACCCATGGTGTTAGCTCTAACACCGATATTTTTGCAGTGTACAATGCTCAGGATTCGTCTGAGTCTTGCATTCTTCCCGTTAGGGCTTATTAACACTGAAGCTTATATGAGCAGTAGATACACCCCTTTCAAGTGGATTGTTGTCTGATGTAAGCTGTTTTCAATTTCTTTTCCGGCATCTGCCGCACCAACTTCGCATCACTGCTCGAAAATCCACAAGTCGAGACCAGGTTCAAAACGGTGTTGAGTATTGGTAGACTGAGACCAGTAGTGTCCCCCTTCCCACGGTAAGAACTTTTTGCATTTTGATGTTGCAAATGGTGCAATTTGATGCAGGTTTTTGCGCGTTTTATCGACGTGAAACAGTCCCACTGTCTTGTTTAAGGTATATAGCAGTATATTTTAGTGTAGATTATTATTGAACAATTTGTCTATAAAATGATATAATTAAAATACACTTCTTGTATTAATTCTTTTCAATGAATATCATGAACGCGACTGAACCCGAGCGAGTGGAGCGAGCGAGGGGGGGGGGGGGGGGGGAGGGGAGGGTGTGGGAGGGGGGACGTGAGAACTTTTTGGATTTTGATGTTGCAAATGGTGCAATTTGATGCATGTTTTTGCGAATTTTAACGAGGTGAAACAGTGCCACTTGTTTAAGGTTGCAGTATATTTTAGTGTAGATTATTAATTTATAGAACAATTTGCCTATAAAATGATATAATTTAAATACACTTCTTGTATTAATTCTTTTCACTGAATATCATGAACGCGACTGAACCCGAGCGAGTGGAGCGAGCGAGGGGGGGGGGGGGGGGGGGAGGGTGTGGGAGGGGGGACGTGAGAACTTTTTGGATTTTGATGTTGCAAATGGTGCAATTTGATGCATGTTTTTGCGAATTTTAACGAGTTGAAACAGTGCCACTTGTTTAAGGTTGCAGTATATTTTAGTGTAGATTATTAATTTATAGAACAATTTGCCTATAAAATGATATAATTTAAATACACTTCTTGTATTAATTCTTTTCACTGAATATCATGAACGCGACTGAACCCGAGCGAGTGGAGCGAGCGAGGGGGGAGGGGAGGATGTTGGAGGGGGGTGTCCCCCCTCCCACGGTGAGAACTTTTTGCATTTTGATGTTGCAAATGGTGCAATTTGATGCATGTTTTTGCGTGTTTTAACGAGTTGAAACAGTCCCACTTGTTTAAGGTTGCAGTATATTTTAGTGTAGATTATTATTGAACAATTTGCCTATAAAATGGTATAATTTGAATACACCAGTCTTCTTGTATTAATTCTTACACTGAATATCATGAACGCTGTCTGTTCAGCAATCAAACAGAAAAAGCATGCACACGAAGGTGTAGATATAGGGGCATATCCCCTGCCACACGAAGGTGATTTTGCGTTTTCAGACCTGAAATTCAGCGATCTGGTGCAAATTTTTGGTGCAATACTTTTTCATCGAAGTGTTAAAATCACGGAATTTAGCTCTTATTCCGAATGTGCATCATCTGTGTGTATGTATAAAGTCTAGTGAGGTAGAGCTTAGGGGAAGGGGATTCCCCCTCCCGCTCGTGGAGCTTTTGCGTTTTTAGAATTGAAATAAAGCGATCTGGGTATAGCCACAGTTGCAAAGCAGACCCGCTTCATGTGCATGCATACAGTATACACGCATTTTTTTTTCCGCCTCCCAAATCCCCGGTCCAAATCTTAGGGGGGGGGGGGGCCGACCGCCCCCATCGCCCCCTCCCCCCCCCCCCGGCTACGCCAGTGCTTACAGGAGGGTTTCAAAATCCACTATTAAGGAGACATTGTTACAGCATCTATAATACTTCTTTGCTAGACAATAGGTTAATATTCAATAACATAATATTGTACGCTCATTTGCCCTTAATCTCCACAATATTTCATTAGAATGTTGTAATGGTAGTCACTTCAAATTAGTGTAAACCATGACGACATTAGCAGAGATTTCATACGTAATAACTTTTTGGAATTAACATACAAGAGAAATCAATGTAGTTAATGTTCATTGATTCAAAAGAACTTTCCAGATTGACATAGAATATTCTTTTTAAAAAAGTAGCTTTTTAAATAAACGACTCTCTTACAGGGACCTCGACGCGGATTTATAGGCCTATAAGACTTTTTAGTGGTGGGATTGAGAATGTTCATAATTCTCCTGCGTGATTCATTCCTTCTCTCTATGGATGAGAAATTACACTTAAATTTGTATCAGCAGTTGATGTTCCCCTTTGTATTGTGTGTTTATGTCGTCTTCTTCTGCATCTGCCGCACCAACCTCGCAACACGGCTCGGAAATCCGTGAGTCGAAGCCAGTAGATCGCAGGATTCAAAATGCTGTTGAGTATCGGGAGAGCCTGGCAAACTCCTTCTGAAACGCTCGACTCACGATCCAAAGACGGATACCACAAGACGATCTGGATGCCCGGAGGAAATAGACATAAGATTGTCGTCACAGTGATTAAAACAAACGTAATCAAAATTCTCCTATTGTTCCTATTTCTCGATGCAGCACCCGCATTTGATAAATTCACATTTCGAGATGATGACGTGATTGTTCTATAAATAGCGAGGTATATCATCATAATGGATGCTTGGCTGGTGAAGATGATAATGGAGTATCCGATTAAAACTTTGCTGAGATTGTACTGAAAAAATAACAGGAACGTAACAACGCTTATGAGTCCGAAAACCAGCCAAGTTAAGACAACTGCAAGGATCAGTCTTTTTGGAGTAACCCAGTCATTGTGGCCCAGTGGGTTGAGTCGTACTGCAATCAGTCGATGGATGGCTAATCCCAGTGTAGTCAATATCGACATAATCGTTGTGGGCATCAACAAACTTGAAAAAGATGCGATGAACAGCGATACTGTTGGGAAGGCGTCCTGGTTAGCAATAGGCAAGAGAGAGAGAGAAGGAACGCAATCTCATCGCAAACATGCCTCTTGCGAATGATAGAGCAGTATAGGACTATTGAAAGGATACTAATTACGTGTGAATGAATTGCAGAGGAGTTGCGAGTGACAAGTAATTCTACAAAATTGTTGTTTCATAACTGACTGCACATATTATGACGATGTTCTATTCAAATGTCGAAAGTTCCTTCTAGCCAGAGTCACAAAATGGAAGAGTGTCACTTTAAAGTAATTAACACCCTTGGCCAAGCAATACCAAGTGCCACCGAATGCTTAATTTTGTGAATTGACAAATTTATTTTGAGGTGTTTTCTTCCTCTTTTTTTTTTGTCATTCAACTTCCATTATAGGTAAAGTTCTGTAAATCAGGTCAATAGCAGACATTCAGTTGGAGATAGGTAAACGTTTGCGTGCACGTCACGGGCTAGGCACTCACGAGTCACACGGTGCACAAGTTAAACCCTAGAAAAGTGAACTCACTTGTTATTACCTCGTGTCATTCCATATTGTAGGCCCTATAGGCCCTACTCCCCCCCCCCCCCCCCTCACAATAATATTATAAAGTTGTTATAATAGTGAAAAATCGCCAACATGTGGCAACCGGTCTTGATCATAATTCAGGTGTTCCAAGGGAATTATCTCTATGCACTTCACATTAATCTTTGGTGTTTGATTATACTGAACATTAGCATCTGACTTTCTCACTTTTTAGATACTGGTGCCAACAAAAGTAATTTCAGAATTGCATTCGCTTTTTGTGACATCACAGACAATAAAGAATGGTGAAACGTGAATCCCATTTTGTTCTGTTATCTAGAAAACAACTTGCATTCTTTTTGCTACAAATCACTCTTTATAGCCGCCAAAATGGATTTACTGTGATAATTATTTCGATCGAGAGAAGCACAGTAAACACGAACCTCATAATATTCGATGAAAACCACACAAAACGACCCAAATCCGCACGGAGCAGCGAGACAATCAGATAAGGCCAAGTTGAATATGAGAATGTTCTGTTTTCTCCGCAAGCTTCGATGTGCAAGAATTGCGCACATAGTAAAAATGTTGGCGATAATCGCGAATAAAGAGATAGCAGTTACAGAATAAAATGCAATGTCTTTTCGTAAATCAGGATCGGGCAAGTACTGGTAGGAGTTCCAGAACGAATGGACGTCGTACGAGTCCCACGGTGAAGCTAACATATTGCTATTCATCGCGATAGAGGACGTGTTTAAGATGCCAAGAATGTTCCAGGCCAAGAGTGGATAACTGCGAGAGTTTCCGCTCGCTAGGGAAATAGCGAAGAATGCCAGTAGTCACAAACAGGCAAAGCAAAGTGTTAGTAAGACGAAACAACCGGAAATGGCAAACCACGCTGCTTCTGCTTGCGCGATGGCTTGTGCGAGTGTATACAATGTAGCGAGCTTTAAAACCACGACGCGGCTAGATTGGGGAGGGAGGGAGGGGGGGGGGGGGGTGTTACTATGCATAAGACAGCGGCTCCCATTGGCCAAAGAGGACTTTATAGCGTCAGCTTGTAGTCACTACGTCAGTACAGTGTATAGTCAACGCTGTGTTGTGAAACATACGCATCCATTGTCGTACATAATAACGAAATGCTGTCAATTTTTTTTAAAACTAAAAACAGTTTTTAACGCATCTACTCTCTCTTGCTTTTGTGTTGCTGTATATTGTTCTCTAATTGGGTGGGTGACTGCATTTAGTTAAAGTGAAGTCCATGTCATTTTCTTCAAACTTTCCATACCGTAACTTTGACCCATCCGAAGCCCAAAATATTATAAAACCACAGGTTCATGTGCTTGTTTTTCTTCTCCGGGACTTTGAAGAACATGACAATCTGCCGTCAAATACCAAAATGATAGCGTTATACAGTAATTAGTATGAAGACCATGATTGGCAACAAAATCTGCAATGACAAACTTAAATCCCCATAATTCTGTCAAAATTAATGTTATTTTCTCCAAATTTGCAAGAATTGCAGAGAAAGATATCCAGAATGAGGAAAAGGTTTTAAAGTTAGGGTTTACACTCTCATTCTTGAGCAAGCAGCGCCCTCACGCGGCAGAAAACACCGAAATCTCTCAAATCCTAGTCAGGAACGTTTTCTGTTAGGGGTGAGCTAAAGGACAAGGTTTATAAAACTTATGTGCTGTACATTCAAAACCCATGTCATTTTCACGAAACTTGACCAAATTGTAGAAGAAGGCTTATCGATTCCAAAAAAAGAATTAAAAGGTGGGGGTTCATGTGCTTGTTTTTGTGCTAGCAGCCCCCCCCCCCCCCCCCCCCCCCCATCCGACATATCATTGTAAGATCCCCAAATCTGGTCAGGAACATTATGCAGGATGCCCCGACAGGGTGGGTTCATGAATCTCATGCTGTACACTCAAAACCCACGTCATTTTCACGAAATTATAGAAGGAGGCTTACTTATTCCAGAAAAAACATGTGCTAGTTTTTGTGCTGGTAGTAGCTTCATATGATAGAAATCATCCTAAGACCCCAAAAGGTGGTTACAAACCTATCGTGGGTGCCATGTGGCATGATTAGTCATTGTTAGTTGGGGTTCATGAATGTCATGCTGTATATTCAAAACCCGTTATTTTCATGAAACTAATTCTAAGTTTAGGACAGAGTTTGAAGGAGTACTTTTCAATTCTTTTTATGAATCCAAACTACATAAATAAATAAATAAATGAATAAGTAGAAAATACGCAGAATGATTTTTCTTTTCAGAAAATGTAAAAATATAAAAACGTAAAGATTGACAGGTGTCAATTATCAGATGTTCAGTCCTTGCGTATTAAAAATCAGGGCGTGAGACTGTTTGGTGGTTTTGTGTTGCACGGTCGCGTGTGAAACATGAATAAAAGAATAAGGCCGATTATCAAATATTGATCCTATGGGCAATCTATGCCATACTGTAAGAATGTGCATGTTGTGAGAGGGACGTGTCTCCTCGCAGCTCCGTTTTTTGAAAAGAAGTTTCAATACTTTAAGTTTTTGATCGGTTTTCTTCTTGTATTGTTCTAGTGTGGAACATGCTGATATCTAATGGAAAGAAGAACCTCAAATCTAAAAGCCCTCAAAGATTCATGAGTTGTAAAAACTATATTCGGATTCAGCACCCTAAAAATGCCGTTGGAGTTCTCAAATCATTTGTTTTCGAAAATCATCATTGACTATAAAGGGTATAACTCATATTGGACTTTCAATTTTTGGATGCCATCTCAGATATTTCAACACCCCCATATTCCCCTTGGGATGAAAGAGTTGCTTTAAAGGGATGGTACAGTATTGGTGGAGATGAGAAAGGGGCTTTTAACTTTTCGCGAGATACCAAGAAAACACTTATGAAATAGTACAGAGCATACCATTTTAAGAGGAATTCAAAGTTTATTTGATGAAAATCGGGTTTGGAATGACTGAAACATCCAAAAATAAAGTAAAACAAAGCGATCGTAATAAAGTGTGGGTCCCACACTTATTAGAATTGCTCTGTTTTGGATATCTCGGCCATTTCAAAACCAATTTTCATCAAATAAACGTTGAATTCCTCATGGAATTGCATGCTCTTTTGTATTTCATAAGAGGTTTCTCATTATCTCACCAAAAGATGTTAGAAACCTAAGATTAGGTCGCAACCAAAACTATACAATCCCTTTAAGCAGATTAGTGCATTCGGAATAGTGTGAAATGATCTATTCATTTTAAATTATCTATTTACCGTTAATAAGAAAAATTATATGAACTTCCATTTTCGGCAGCCATTTTGGATATCTCAAAACCCTCAGCTGCGGGTGCAAGAGATGCATCAATCAGATTCGGATTAAGCACCCTCAAATTAGGGTAACATCATGAAATTATAATGTAATGTTATTTTTCTTTGGGCCGACATCATGAATATCTCGAAATCGTCAATGATGCAATAAGGGTAACGTGATTCAGATTCAGATTCACCACATTCAATCTATTTTTTTTTTCAGTCTCTCTATCTATTGACCGATTCTGTGACGCGCTATGTGTATTTTTAGCATAGGCGCAGCCATACTGGGTGTATCAGCCGACCCCCCCTCCGCACTCCCCAACCCCTCTCCCTACATTAGCACGCGCGCAGAATGAAAAACTGCTTTAGCCAATGGGCGTCTCGTACTGAGTGCGCGAATGCTTGCTTAGTGCGCGAACCTTTGTTACAAGTGCGTGATAAACATGTTGCCCCGGGGTGGGGGAGAGCAGGGGGGGTCGGCTGATACACACCATGGCTGCGCCCTGTGCCGTAAAATGTCTGCTGCCCTCAACGAACCCGAATCGGTCAATATTTTGTCCAGAAATGGATTTGGATTTTAGATCTCACAACCCTCAGTGGTGCAAGAGTTGCATCTGATTCAGATACAACACCCTCAAAGTATAAGGTACACTGCAAAAAGTCCGGTGTTAAATAGTGAACACCGAACTGGTGTTAAATTTTCGGTGCTCATTTATGGTGTTAAATTAACACCTCCGGGTGTCATTTCCAAATTTTAAACTGTTTTTTAAAGAGTTTCTTGGTAACTGCACTTCTTGATGATTTTTAGTTTAAACAAGACAATCAAGAATTTTACATTAAAATACTAGATTTTTGAAAAAATGTGAAAACAAATTTACACCAAAGTAACACCAGCTGGTGTGGTCTCTTATTGAAGCTGGACGGGTGTTAAACCACTGATATTAACACCAACAAATATCAAATCAACACTATGTGGTGTCATTTCTGAATAAACACCAGTACAGTGTCAAAATAACACCAGGTACAGTGTCAAATTAACACCACGAAGTGTCAGGTGAACACTTTTCAACACCATCACAGTGCATTTTCAACACCTGTGGGTGTGGTCCTTTATTGAAGTTTGATCGGTGTTAGATTTAGCACCCGTGGTGTTAAATCTAACACCGATGTTTTTACAGTGTAATCTCATCAAATTTTAAAAGTTTTTCACCATCTATAAGGATATTCATTCAATTGTATGATGTACGTTAAAAACATACAAGACAAGAGCTTTCGTTTAATATCTCTCCAGTGTATACGAAGAGTGTCCCAACTCAAATATCCTGCTTCATGCATTCATCGCAAAGAGCGGGCTGTTTAACCCCGTGAAGTGGTTCCGCCCCATATCCAACTGGACCCCATGGAAAACCAGCTATTATATTGAATGGGCTATCCAGCCATCTTCTCAGATAGAAAATCCAACAAACAAAACACCGATCTCTTGTAATCAAGTGTAGCGGACATCAATTTTGTTTTTCTTGTGTTCTTCTGCACATGCATTTTCCAAGTCATAATTTGTCATTCGTTACTGTAAATGATTCACCGTAGACCAGTTTCTACGCCTGCAGGCATTGCTTTCCATGTAGATTCCTTATATTTCAAATGACTTAATTCTCCTATTTGCCATATTCGATAATTCACTCGTTCAATTATTTATTTTCATGCTTATGTTTATTATTTGTTAGAACATGGATCATAAACCATGTAAACAATAAAACGGCAGTCAGGCAGTCAGAGAACATGAAAAACAGTGAAGACAATATTCAATCATGTCCCCCCGTAGGTAGGACGGGATGGTATGGCTTTGGATGAGATGGAGATTTAGGTTTTTGTTTTTCTTGTATTCTTCTACACATGCATTTTCCCAGTCATAATTTGTCATTCTTTACTGTAAATAATTCACCGTAGACCAGTTTCTACGCCTGCAGGCATTGCTTTCCATGTAGATTCTTTATATTTCAAACGACTTAATTCTCCTTTTTGTCATATTCTATGATTCATTCGTTCAATAATTGATTTTCATGCTAATGTTTATTAATTGTTAGAACATGGATCATAAGCAATAAAACGGCAGTTCAATGATTCATTTTATGCTTATGTTTATTAATTGTTAGAACATGGATCATAAACAATGAAACGCAAGTCAGAAAACATTAAAAACAGTTGAGACAATATCTAATCATGTTTCTCCGCCCCCCCCCCCCCCCCCCCCGTAAGTAGGGCGGGATGGTATGGATTTGGAGATGGGGATTTAGGTTTACTTCTTGTGAGATGTAGAAACTACTTAGGCCCTATATGAAATATTGAAAAGCATACGATTCTCAAAGGTATTAGAAGTGTGTTTGACTACATTTGTTTTTGAAATCGCCGAGACATCCCCCTGCCAAAAAAGGTCAGAATAAAAAATGGGTCCCACCTTTTATTAGGATCACTTCATCTTACTTTGTTTTTGGATATCTCACTTATTTCAAAACTCGTTTTCATTAAATAAACTTTCAACTCCTCTAAGCATCGCATGGTTTTCAATTTCACTTTTCTGCTCTTTCAGAATCTGCCCTTCGCTGAAAATTCATGTCTGCCGACTCTGTGTTGGTTTTGTGCTGCAGGGTCACAAATACACTTTATTCTTTTACAATGATGCTTATCCAAGCCCTATCGCTCCCATGTATGTGACCATGTTGCCTAGTATAGATTGTTTCACTGAATAATGACTTCTCGATCAGACGAGATTATTCTGTATCTCGATTTTTTTTTTTTGCGCTCGTTAGTACTGATTATTTCATGTATTTATTTGCATTCTCTTCATTGTATGATTTCTGTGTTTTGTTATCATCCCACGGCCTTACTGAAAAATAGCTTATAGCTGATAGCAAGCTTTTTTACCGTGCTTAAATATATAAACTCAACTCGACTCAACTAAACTCAATTAATATTGTCCCCGTACTTTGCATACATTATATTAAGACCGTGTTACATGAGTAATTTTATAAAATAACGACATTTTGATTAAACGCCATGATACACAGTGCACGGATTGTTTTTATCAGTGGATTTTCGTTTCATACATGAGATGAAATGTGCGGAGCATAGTATACTTCTTTTACAATCTGATACACTGTGATTGGTGCAGTATAACAGCATATACACATGCCGGCATTTTTCACCAGAATTATTACCAAGAAAACGAGACGTGAACTCGGTACACAAGTGTATTAAAGGGGAAGTCGCGTTCTAAAGGTGATCGATGAAGGTGGTAGAATGGCGGCGCGGTGACTTCCGGTGGCCTCACATCCATCCAGAGAGTTAAAGAGATCATCGATTGAGAACCGTCGACTTGGGACTTCTTGTTGCTGTTGTTGGTGCTTGCAAAGGCGCGTCATTCAACATTGAATATTTACGCCTTTATCATATAATTATATAAGGAGAAATTCACAATATTTTTTTTTTTTTTAAATTTTTTTTGCCAACGACGAAAATAATGAATATTTCACTGTTATAGGACTAAAATAATAATCGTGATAATAATTTGGCGCGGGGAGCAATCTGCACGCATAAAGGTTGAGATAGAGAAGAGCATCTCGTACAAGATTCGGATTAAGCACCCTCAAATTAGGGTAACATCATGAAATTATAATGTAATGTTATTTTTCTTTGGGCCGACATCATGAATATCTCGAAATCGTCAATGATGCAATAAGGGTAACGTGATTCAGATTCAGATTCACCACATTCAATCTATTTTTTTTTTCAGTCTCTCTATCTATTGACCGATTCTGTGACGCGCTATGTGTATTTTTAGCATAGGCGCAGCCATACTGGGTGTATCAGCCGACCCCCCCTCCGCACAATGAATATTTCACTGTTATAGGACTAAAATAATAATCGTGATAATAATTTGGCGCGGGGAGCAATCTGCACGCATAAAGGTTGAGATAGAGAAGAGCATCTCGTACAAGGCTCGCAAAATCTGGTCAGCTCAGCTCTCTCCAATCAATGCCACTTTTATACTATTCCTTGTAGTAGCCCTCTATTGTCCAAAATGTGACATGATTATACGTCTATTAGAAAAATGGGGATCGTCTCCAATTGCAGGTACGTCCTCAGAAAGTTGTGTGTAGCTACATGTATATCCCAGTTTGGGACGATATCAACACACGCACACACACACACACACACACACACATACACACACACTCTGACATATAGCTATGTAATAAACTTAAAATATATATAGGGTGGCACAGAAAGAATGGAACACCTAAGATCTTTAATTTCAGCAATATTCTTGCAAATATGTCATTATTTTGCACACTGTTGGAAAGGCCATTCTTTTTCCAATAGAATGACACCATGTTCTTTAATTTTTATTAATGTGTTATGATTTTATGACCATTTTTGTCAACCCTTGCAATTTTCAAAATGTGATCATTTTGCACTCTCAGAGATACTGAAACCAGCGAGAATTCGGCTTGCCATAGAACCAGTAACATTCACAATGATATTCACAATGACATTCACATTATTCACAATGATAACGGACAATAACAATTACACCTACGCCTCACATTCCACACATGGAACGCTACTGGTTCTTTCTGGACCACCGTGTGTGTGTATATATATATATATATTTATAACATACATATAACAAATATTCTACGTATGGGATGACAAGTTTGAGTGTAAAACGAGAGAACTCCATTCATGCTATTAAATGTGAGATGTTTTCGATTAAAGGGGCAATCCAGACGATTTTCATAATTTCACATCATGAAGTACATAAATCGAAAGCTCCACGTATGGATTTGTGGAATCTATTGTGATCATTGAGCAGAGAAACCAATACTCCGAAAAATCTTCAACAAATCTTCCTTGTTCATTGCAATCTGTTATAAATTTTGAAAACATTCTTATTTTGAAACTCTGTAGGCCTACTCATTGTTACTAATTTGTAGTTGTTCAAATGTAAAAGTATGAAAATCACCCGGTTTCCTTTAAAACTGATAAAGAGAAGAAAAAAATCATGAAAGTATGGAGTATGTTCAATCATTACTTCAAGAACATTCTTCGTTTTATTACCTCACACCCAACTGGACCCCATGGAAGACCAGCTTAAAATAGGTGAATATGGGCTATCCAGCCATCTTCTCAGATGGAAAATGAACAAACAAACAAACAAGTGAGGTATCACTAGAAATGTATCACATGGCTCTACTTAATGATAGACTTACTGTACATTACAATGTTTAAAAATGGCGATCAGGTCACTATGCAACCAATTTTTTCATGTACACACATAATATATATATATATATATATATATATATATATATATATATATATATATATATATATATATATGTGTGTGTGTGTGTGTGTGTATATATATATATATATATATATATATATATATATATATATATATATATAACATAGATAGATAGAATATATAGATAGATATAGATATAGATACTTGTATATGTTCCTAAAGAAAGCAGACAGAGGCCCGTCACACAAGACGGGGTAGATCAACAAGAAGCAATCATCTCGGCTTTGCTTCTTTTTCCAATACGCTAACCCCTTTTGCTTGTAGGCGCTACAGTACAGCCTGAGAGACTTCGTAAAAAATGCAGTCCAAATATAAGTTAGTCTGATAAGAAAGAGTGAAATCTTACGAGTTCAACGGTGTAATTTTGATCGAAATCGGATGAAAAATATTAAGGAAGTTATGACATTTTGAAGTTCCATTATACTTGGGGGAAACAGTTCTTGAACAGTCAATATGAATATGAAAATGACAAAGTGAGCATGTCATTCCCTCACAACTTACCACATAGTTTGTACATAAAATGTTAAAATTTCCAGTTTTTCATTCAAACGTGATTATGCCCGACGCTCAAATCCTCGTACATGTATATCAAACCGATCACTATTCTGATGTTATTCAACCAGGAATAACATGTTTCAGATTTCAATGACAGAAACATTGAATTTTCGTCTTTATTTTTTGTACATGATCAATGGAAAATTGCAAGGGTATGACATGGGTTAGCTCACTCATTTGCATATTCATATCCACTGTACAAAAACTGTTTTGCAGAGATAAGCAAAACTTCAAAATGTCATAACGTCCTTATTTTTCATCCGATTTCAGTTAAATTTCTACCGTTGAACTAGTAAGATTTTGCTCTTTTTTATCAGACTAACTTATATTTGTGACCCTGCACCTCAAACCAAACAAAAAGTCGCCAGACATGAATTTTTAGTTAAGGCCATGTTCCGAAAGAGCAGACTTTAAGCTTTAAAATGATGTACAACTCAAATCAAATGGATTCTCCTAACCTATCTAAATATTGGAAAGAAAGCACAAACTCAGGAAAAGTGTGAACTGAGAAAAGAGGTTCTGAAGTACAGTGTCTATTCAAGCGCTTAATCTTTACCAAACCGTGCTGGCTGTGCGATGAATGGGACAAAAACAGGAAGTAAACCACCAGAGTAACAACAATGAAGGGATTATCAGATTAAACTGAAATTAAGCGTGTCTCATTAACACATTCTGTCCATAATTAATGCCAACTTTCAAAGCAGTAGCACTATTTTTTCAAAAGTTATTAGAGTTGAAAGTGAAGAAAGTGGACAAGGTTTTTTCAGAAATGAAAAAGGGATTCTAAAGACACACCTAATCACACTATTCTATCAAAAATTTTTAAGATAAACTGCTAAAAAAACACACTTTCCTGCCCGTTTTATGATACCAAATTTTAGCATAATGTAAAAGAAGACCCGCTCTTTCAGAAAATATGAAAAAGTCAAGTTCGGCTAGGACGACCCATTTCACTTATTTTCAGTCCTCGCGCAAAATCAGTGTGTGCGACTTTATGTTCGTTTTGAGGTGCACGGTCACATTTGGACTGGATTTTCCCCTTTAAGGTGATGCACGAGCCACATGATCATATAAAAATAGGTTGCAATTCAGAACACACAACCAGAACTTCATGCTGATTTCTTCACAGCTCATTCTCTTCTCTCGCACTGACCCCACACTGAGAAATGGGTGAATATATTATGTTATTTGCATCATTTTGTTTTTTAAATAAGAGATATATTTCAAGCAGGAAGACACAAGTTCGTAAAATTCATTCAAAAATATCTACAACATAATTATCATACATTGATAAACGCTCAAAATATTTCAATAGAACCTTTCCATGAACAGGCGGTATACCAACATTACCACCACAAAGAAAAAAAACACACAAAATCATCAAAAAAAAAAACACAATGATTTTCAGAGTGCAAATTAATAAGAATACATTTTGAAAATATGATTTGAAGTCTTTCAGAAACCAATATATCCATATACAACATGACATGGCAATAAAAACTCTCATGGTGGATAAGAAATTGCACATAGCAATTACATAGGTTATCAGGCTATTAAAACAATAATGCTATTAAATAAGAAGAACTTCAGAAGCAAGTCGAGTAGTAACTATGAGAATGGAACAAGGAATCATTTGTCCCCACACTCAACCCAAGCACTTCCGAACAAGGTCTTGAAATCAAGACTTGGAGCATCAAACATATTAGGTGGGGCCAAAGATAATTAAAAAAAAAGTTTGGCTCAAAGACATACCATTATCTCAAGTCTGACGATACATGTGTACCAACATAAAATTGATTGTCTTATTCTTTAACAGGGTATTCACACATAATGACATACAGCTATTGCTGTTGCTGGTACCATCATTTCCAGTATATTTTTCCTACACAAACATTTTGAGAATGTTAATAAAACGTTGCTACAAAGTACAAGAGCAATAATCAAATGATGTTTTCTATATGTAGCATCAAATCAGCAAACATGACACCATTTACAAGCTGTTGTTGTTGTTTTCTTTTCCCAAGAAGGCCTTTGTTTTCCTTGTCAACACAAGTACCAGGACATGTATCATTCAATTTATAAATACACTGCAGCACCAAATGGAAATCTAAATTATTGACAGCAAGGTCTGACTACATAATCATGAGAGTGAAATAGCTGACAAGTTTAACTGATGAACTATACCCTTTGAGCAAAAGGTAATGGTGAAAAATATTGACTTTGTTTGGAAAGTGAGTGAGAATGTTTTACAAAGCATGTCTATAGGTAGAGCCACAATTTTCCACATGGTATGCAGACACTTCGTTGGAAAATAGAAGGGCCTGTCAAAACATGATGCTCCTGATTAGATAGGCCCATATGGGGAAGAAATACATATATATTACTTTTTTGTTTAAATTTATGTGATGACAAATTACACACACATACCTCTTCATATCTGCATGCATGTACCGTTAATATATTGCTCATGTATTATACAAACGAGTATATAGACATAAATATTTATGCACACATTTTAACATAAGGACAATCACACACCTGCACACACGTGTAAGTGTGTGTGTTTGTGTGTGTATGAGGGAACGTCTTAAAAGTGTTTGGTCATTGCATTTTTAAAACTATATACATGCAAGCAAAATGGGAAGACTTGAAGACTTTGTTCGCAAAAACCGACAAGTCCATATTTGCCAAATGGAGATATTTGCGATTAAAGGTCAAGAAAAATAAAGAGAATAATAAGAAAATTTGTGCTTCTTTTGGCCATAACTTCAAAAATATACCTTTATATATAGTGACTAAAATATCATTTAAAAGGTATTATTTTGTACTTTATGATAGAGACCGTAACTCAAAATCTTCAAAAATGGACTTCTTGGTTTTTGCAAACAAACTCTTCACTTGTATCTGCCTACATCTCTACTTTACTTCTGAATCCCTCATATGCTAAGATGCTACAAATTATTAACTTCATGGACAATAGTCTCAGTGGAAGAGCTGGACAGTTACGTTTGTAACTTCACTGGTGGTAAACCATTTGACATGCATGCGATTAGGCTTGCATCTTTGCAACATATATTTTGGGGGTATGGATATTCATTAACAGCTTTGGTAGTATACCTGCTCACAGGTATGCAGTACATGCTCATGCTGATTTGATTTACAGGAGAACAAGTTGCAAAAGTTCAGGCAGCTTGTGACCAGATAACAGCACACTCAATTATATAATAGATACCAGCTGACATGGCTGTTACAGAACTGTTCTCTAGACTTTACAAAAAATACAACTGATACTGTAATTGAGGAATTTTCGCATGCATTTTAATTTCGCGAGTTTTGCGAGAGCCAAGATTTGCAGAATTAAAATGCACGCAAAAGTTCTTGTCTACACTATATGCATTGAATATTACGGGCAACTCGCGAAAATTTCATGCCACGAAAAAGGCCGTCAGCTCCAATTCGCGAAAATTTCGTGCCGCGAAAATGACTATCTCGTTTTACTGTAGTACAATTGGCACGGGATATGGGAAGAAGACAGTGGGGTTGTCATGGCAACTGGGTCCACAATATAAAGATTAATTGCTCCAGATGGTTTGTTGATGATACCAATAGAGAAGTGGAAGACATTTCATTGATGGGTGCATCACCATTACGGCAGGACACTTTTCTTCTTCGATCTTTTACAGCCCCTTGTCAAGGATGCTCCTCTCATTTTGCCGGTCTCAGACAGTCAATGAGGGCGCCCTTCATGTCTGCATATTGCAACACGTCGACAAGCAGCCTATCAAAATGAAACAGGGTGGACAAAAGGGATCCAGACATCAGCAAGAATTTGGATGGACAGTGTAATTATGGGAAGACGGGGGGGGGGGGGGGGGGGGGGGTAGACTGTAAATTGTGAACCATCCTATATGAAGACTATGGAATATGCGATTATTCTTTTCTTTCTTTCTTTTGACCAAACCAGTGGCACATTTACAAATTATTCAATACATCCCCATCTACAAATAATTTTGACTGGATCGCTGTTTTGAAGTTACATTATGTGTTAGACTTTGAAACTGTTTTTTTATTGTTGCGTACATGACCAATGGGAAACTGTGACTTGATATGACATTATCAACTCACTCATTTGCATATGGAAAGCCCTGTCTGAGAACTGTTTTGCAAAAATAAGCTTATCTTCAACTTTTCATAACTTTTTTCTTTGTTGTCCAATGCAAGTAACGTTTCAATTACAAATTGTCTGTGCCATTTTTTTTCTCGAAATCACATTATTTCTGGTTCAGAATTGTACTTTAAAGGTCCTGTTTACCTTTGGGAGCAGTGATTTTAAAAAAATGTTCAAGATATCACATTTGATGCATATACATGTACATGTATGTGTAGGTCAGTTTTATCGCAAAACATCCTACCATATAAAAATTTTGCAAAAAAGCCTAAAATATAATAAGATATCACCATTTTTCTCAATAAACCATAACTGTAGATGGTTTTCAATAGTCAGGAAACATTTTTATTATAACTGTTGCTTACATTTTCTATATCTAACAACATTTAACATCGATTATACTGATTGAATTGTTTACATTGGTTTCTATTCCTATAGTGTATCTTACATTTTAGAATTATTTTGAAGCACTAATGCTGAGGTGTTGTTTTATCTGCAAATGGTGAATTATGCCTTTAAGACTCTACATAATCATAGTGCATACTTGATGCCGTAGAAGCAGAGCAGGAGACCAACGATGAGGCCAATGACTTCATCCAAATACCAGACGGACGGTTGTTCACTGATGACAATGCTACTAATAAGCATGCTTAGAGTCGTGATGGCTCCAGCGAGGGAGCTGTAACCTGAAGGGGCAAAGCAAAGCTGTAACCATGCCAACCGTGCAATATTTTTTTTTCTTTGAACTTTTAGTCTGTAAACATATATTTTAACATTCAGTATGATGCTTGTCATGGTACTTTAATGTGCATGTAAACTACAGCTATTTTTTTTTTTTTTTTGTAAATGGAAAAAATTCCAGTCAAATCATTTTATACCAAGTCTTGATGTAATCTTTCAGACATGATTCCATAAGTAATCGAACAGATCTGTGAATACATATTTATTACATGATGTATATGGGTATCACACTCTTGATACATGATTAATTGTAAGAATGAGACATCATGCTCAGCTAAGTTCACAGACACAAAATGTTGAATATAATCTAAAAGTTATCATTTTAGTACTTGTACAAGTGTCTTCTTCATATCAAAGAAACAACTTTAATTTGTGTAAAATGCTTGCAATTGATTGCCAAGTACAATGTACATGGGTAATTCCATGAAGTTGGGGCAGTGTCCATGTAGCATAGTGATATTTGAAAAATACATTTCAGCATAACTCAATATTAATTATACTATACATTTATTGTTTGTAGGCTTTACATTTGCATTGAGGCCACACATTTTCCTGGAAATGTGCCATTCAGACTCAATTTTGAAAAAACAATATGCAACGGTGTCCTGTAGCATCGTGACGTGTCCATGTAGCATTGTGATATTTTAAAATTTGGTCCTAAGAGACAAATTATGGCAATTAGCTTGACCAAAATTTGATGCAATATGCATATTTACTAGATTAGTCAGATAGTTAAATATCTCAAATTTCCTGCACACAGTTTTAATCTTAAAAGAAAATTACAAAATGTATCACGATGCTACGCGGTGTCCTTTTTTGTGACATTTGGTGGACACCGCGTAGCATAGTGACACATTGTGTAATTTTCTTGTAAAAGTAAAACTGTGGAAAAGAGAGTTAAGATATTCAGCTATCTGACTAATCTAGTAATTATGCATATTATATCAAATTTTGGTCAAGCTAATTGCATTAATTTGTCTTTTAGGACCAGATTTTAACTATCACGATGCTACATGGACACGTCGCGATGCTACAGGACACCGTTACATTTTTAAAAAATAACTTCATCAAAATTGAGTCTGAATGGCACAAAATTTCCAGGAAAATGTATGGTCTCAATACAAATGTAAAGCCTATAAAGAATATATGTATAGCATAATTAGTATTGAGTTATGCCGAAATGTCACACTTTGTGCCCCAACTTCACGGAATTACCCTCATGTACCATATATCTCTTTAATATTCTGCAGTTGTTGTTTTTTTGTTGGTTTTTTTTATTTGATGTGGCTGACATACAAGGAAGCAATAATATCAAATGTATTGTGAAATGAGTCAATATAGAAATATTTCTGGAGCACAATATATGTATAAATATGTATTTTTCTCATTTTGGTAAAAGGCTCTATCCATTACAAAAATACATGTAGATTCATGTACATTTTGTTTTGATATGAAATTAATAAACACTGCCGCTTGCTCTCAATTGTAATTATGATATTGGAATTGCTTTCGGTTTATTTGTTCGTTCGTCCCCCCCCCCCCTCTCTGTCTCTCTGAACTTACCATCTGAAAGAATACTTTTGCTGTCTAGTTTACGAGCGATGATAAACTTTGATACAGCCAGAAGAATGCAGATTGTCATGCTGATGCCAGCAAGCAGAATAAGCCAAAAACCCTGCAGTCAGAAGTTTGAAGAAGAAATGTTAATGGAATTACATAATTTCTTACAATGTACAGTATGTCCCCCCAAAAAATTACAATCAGATTTTCACATTGATAACACCCAATATGATTAAATTGTCGAAATGCTACTTCAGAGTCTTAGAATATGACATTTTAGCTCTATTTTACAGAAAACCCCATTCGATTTGGTTAAGCAGTCACAGAGAAATGTGGATTGTTGTAAAGCATGTCATGAGTCTGATTCTTCCAAGTTTAGCATTTTGATGCTCTTGTGTGTGAATACAATAGACGAACTTGGAGGGAAGAGATTCCCGACATCCTCTACAAAATTCCTCATTTCTCTTTGATCACTGAAGCAAATCGAATGGGGTTTTCTGTAAGATGTGGGCAATGAGTTATAGTTTCTTACCCTGAATTTGTATTTAGATTGATTCAATATTTTAAAGATATCATTGCTGAGGGTCCCATTGTAATTTTTTTGGGGGACATACGGTACACTTACTCCATCACCTAGTCAGAATTTTAAGAAGACATCTCAACAGAAGTGTACATGGTTTCTTACATACGGCTGTAACTCTTGCTCAGATCACCTATGAACTGATCATAGAATTATTCTATGTAGCGATCACGAGACAAACAGCATCAACGACACTGAATAGAAACTGAACAGCTCTCAAATGTGATTAACTTTTAGAATATTGTCCTCCGCCACTCTCCACACACAAAAGTCTATTGCATGACTTGTAGCACGCGTTTGTGAAATCAATATTTAGAACACATAGATCAGAATGCCAAAACAATTGGGTTCCTCTTCACGGTCACTATCATCCAGAGAAACAATTCAGTGGCAGGGAAAACAAGAATTATAAGAGCCTGAATTAAATCACAAATTTATCTACCCAAGATGTAGATGTGTTAAGCCGTTCCCTTTAATACAAACTCACAATAATCATACCACAGACTTTGTGAAGGACCTACTCAATATCCATTTCCACAAAACTCTGAGGATGTTAGCACTTGGCGCTAGTTTCAAGAGCATTAGATGAAAGTGTATATCCTTGAGATATGGTATGTATTACTATTAAATTTTATATCACACCACACTAACCTTCTTATAACATAAAACACTATCACCCTTCTAGGATTAATTCTGATAAATTGAAGTTTGGTCCTTCATCATTATTCACTTACAAATTGTATAATAGCTTGCTATTGGAATCATGATCATCACTGCACATCTTGATATGCGTGCAGGCCTACTAACTGAGCAGCTGAAGTTCAGACATTAAATCAAATTCAATGAGCACCCTTCCAAGGCTGATATGGACACTATACAAGAAGTCATCAGCATCAGCATCATCATCTTCCTAAAACTTGACCTTGATTCAAAATTCAACTGACTCTGGTATAGTAATGCCTAGGTCTTTTCTCATTATCAATATAAAAGTCATGCAAAACTGACTAATAACATCTTAAAGGCAGGCTTCTAATTGAATGAAACAAAAATGAATGCAATTTTCAATGACACACAACTAACCTTGTAGCCACCAAAATTGTATGTACGTGTATCACAGTCTCCACCTTTGTTTTTCAAATTGTGGTTTGAAATGGATGCTCACATCAAATTCTGGGAAAGACTTGCGAAGATGGGAAAAGGACATCTGTTATGAAAACTTGCTGGAAATATGATTATTGCTTGCATAAGAACATGCAAAGATGGTCATGTTTTCAATTAGACTTTCTGGATAATTGAAGTAAAAATTAAACACTTTGCTTTTGCATATTCTCCCCATCATCTTCCTGCTATACTTACATTACTTGTCTCCGTAGAAGATATAAGATCTGGGATGGATCTGGCAAATATTGATATTGCAGCAATCACAAACAGAGCCCCAAGAAAGAGCAGTGCACTGTAAAAGGGAGAATGGAGGTGGCACACAAAATGTTGCTTTTACTTTTCATCATCTGGATTTTAGAATTATCTTTTATGTTGAGTCAAATAATAAATCAAAGTGGGGAAAAAGCCTTTACTGCAGGGTGAATCGTATCATGAAGAGAATACAAAGGAATAAAAAAAAAGACGAAGAAAAGTTAATGATCAAAGAAAGAAATGTACATATGAGGTAATGCTTCATGGTAAAAAGAGCTACAGTCTGTACACATATATTATCTGTCCAGCACTCAAAATTGCAGTAAACACAATAATGCAAAATGGCGGTTTTATGTGCAGTATTTTTAAACTTTTAGAGTATGCACAAGTGCACGCTGACAACTTTAAAATTCAGCCCGGCCTGAAAAGAAAAAGAACCAAAAGCAAAAAAAGGAAAGAAATAGTAAAAGAATGAGAAATAAAAAAAAAATATGAAATGCTTTCAACAAGAGATATTCATCTCCAAATCGCAAAATATAACCTACTACTACATGTACAACAGTGTGTTTTGAAATTACAAACAAATCTCAACAATTATCTAAATATGGGTTATAAAGCACACTCTGGGATTCTTAGAAGCCCTTGCTGTTGGTGAGACAACACATGCAGCGACAAATATAGTTTTATGGTGCATCTCACATGTCAGGTTAGATCTATTCAGGGAACAGTGAGTGAATTTAAGAAGGTGGTTTCACTTTCATTAAAGGTTGCTGCGAGCTTTTGGCACATGCCAATGAATGGCATCATGCGCAAAAGCATTCTCTTGAAGTATATCATATTATGCTGGTACATTGTATATCTTATGATGTAGGGCATATCTTTTGTTTTCTTCTTTTCAGGTGCAACGTTTATTGCACTCTTGTGTAAACAACGAAAAGTGTAGTCATGGGTCACTGGAGGCATGCGTGATATCAGAGCACGATAGATGTGTGCAAATGATGAAGCAACAACTCTTCCGGAAAGAAGAAAATAAGTCAGAACAATGCAGGTACTTTCTGTCCAATTATATAATAGCAGCCAACAGGTACAAAGTGGCACACATTTCACCACTTGATCAGAGCACACATGTACAAAAATTGTACGTAAGCATTCTTTAAACGCAGACCAGCAGCAGCATATTGGTGATTATAAAAAAAAAGGGAAAACAAAACCCAAAGAGAAATGTGGATTGAGGAAAATCAGCAACATTAGTAGAACACATCAGTGAAAGTTTGAGGAAAATCGGACAATCGATGCAAAAGTTATGAATTTTTAAAGTTTTGGTGTTGGAACCACTGGATGAGGAGACTACTGGAGGTTATGACATAAGTATGTGTGGACAACGATATAAAGAAAATATAAAGGGAATCCTACAAAAAATTCATTTTTCAAGAAAATCACTTATTCCATTAACTTGATACTGCAAGGGTAGTAATCATTCCCCCTGCTTTCTGAAAACACTTATTCAAGTGCTCCTTCATTATGCAAGAAAAGTGAAAGCAAGTTGAATTTTCTTTATATTTTCTTTGATTGTTATCCACGCATGATGTAATAAACTCAAGTAGTCTCCTCATCCGGCGGTTCCAACAAGAAAACTTTAAAAAATTCATAACTTTTGCATCGATTATCCAATTTTTCTCAAACTTTCACTGATGTGTTCTACTATACGTTGCTGCTTTCACCCAATACACATTTCTCTTGGGTTTAGGTTTCCTCTTAGTGATAAATTTGCTTTTGTTGTTGAAATAATGACAACATACTGTCGATGAAGCAGATTTCATGCTGATTAGTAGTACTTTTTATACACATCTACAGTTATGACAGGAAATTTTTTGTCAAAGGTATGCAGCGTACACTAGTGCCCCAATCATAATCAAAAATATTTGCCAACTATTCCAACAAGGAGCCCGTAGAACATACCTTGTTTCGACTGCTAGTAGCGTATTGGTATCAACCATTTCTTTCTTTTTGTACATTTTGTAAATTGGCAACATGCTATAACATCTATTGGTTGTAGGAAACTCTGCAATAATAAGCATGTTTTTTTTTTTGGGGGGGGGGTAGGGGGTAGAATGGTCACAGGACATGGCTGACAGAGCACATTTTTTTTTTTAATTCAAAGACTGGTAGTAATTTATTGGTAAGTGTATTAATAATGCCAGGTTGAATATTCAACAGATACATTGAAAGCTTTTTGGCATTTGGTGATAATGTACATGGTTGCTTTTCTCTTAATAGTGTACCCTCACTGGCCGCACCTTGTCCAGCAATGCAAATTGGAGTGCTTTCTTAATCAATGGGCCAAGATGTCCGGAAACTAATCGTCAATGAATAGAGATTACCTTAATACTCTTAATTTCCATTGTGTCATTATGGCATTCCTGTTGGAATGAGGCACATAGCCACACATGAGTAGGCTTGATATAAGCCTCTATGACTGGATGAATTACTGATGAATGCTGAAAAAAAAAAAAACAACTGTTAGCTAGATAAGCTACTCTACTAGTGACTGGGCATATAAAAAGTTAAAAGTGGAATGGAACCTGAATAATACATTTGAATTGTGTAAATTGGCAAAGGGCAAAAAAATCAATTGAAAAGCTACACATTTTTACAGTTTCGGTGCAGCCATAATTGCTGGATGCAAAGACTATTCAGTCACATTATGTACAATGATAGAAAAAAAATATAAAGATAGTTCCACAAAACTTCATTCTTAATGAAAAATATGCACCCCTTGACTTTTTACTAACACATGCACTCCATGTTTATAGGTAACATTGTTCCCCCTGCTTCCTGAAAGCAGTAGTACCATGTTAACGGGCTCTTTCATTATGATAGAACAGTTAAAATTTATTTTGAATTTTCCATATTTTCTTTGCTTCATCATACATACATACGTCATGTCGGAAACAGTTGTAATCTTCTCATCCCGCAATGACTCTACTATGGCAAAACTTTCAAAAAAGGCTAAACATTTGAATGGATTGTCTATTTCCTTCAAACTTTGCTAAATGTTTTCTATCAATGTAGGACACATTCCCTCTTTTCAGATATACTAGTATCTGGGTCTAGTTTTTCCTTTAGTGGGTGAGGTGCATACTGCTGGGTAATAAATCAAGTGACGCACGTATATCAACACACAACATAGATGCTGGCTTTCCTTTATGGAGAAGATCATGTTAAGATTTTTCTTTGTATTTTTCTTTTTCTCTTTCTCTTTCAGATCCAAGTCCTTACTTACTACTTAACTTTTAAAAAAAAAAATTGAGCCAATCATAAAACTATCAATTTTTCACAATCATGTACATGGAATCACTGGGCTTTGGCATTTTCTGACATGTTTGGTTTATCTCTGAGGACAGCTACGAAAAAGAAAAGACGGTGGTCTGTCTTTACTGACATTGCAATGGTGCTAATTTTGACTTCAATGTCAATGCCACACCTGCACTCTAGTAGTTTCAGGGCAGCTACGCGTAGTAAGAAAATGGTTTACAGCATTACCATGGGAAAAGTCAGCATAACAATCCCTCTGTTGTTGTACATTGCTACAAAGTTTTATATCCTTTTTTTCATTCATTTTATAGAGCACCACAGGGTGAGATTCAGCACATGCATACTTGTAGGCCCTAAACTTCACTTTCTAGAGGGTGCTGTAAATTCTTTCCAATATTCAGATATACAATGTAGGTTAGGAGTGTCCATTTGAAGAGTTTGTTCGCAAAAACCGATAAGTCCATTTTTGAAGATTTTGAAGTACGGTTTCTGTCATAAAGTACAAAATAATACCGTTTAAATGATATATTGGTCACTACATTTAAAGGTATATTTTTGAAGTTATGGTCAAAAGAAACAAAAATTTTTTTATCATTCTCCTTATTTTTCTTGACCTTTAATCGCAAATATCTCCATTTGGCAAATATGGACTTATCGGTTTTTGCGAACAAACTCTTCATTTGTATTGAGTTATATGTCATTTTAAAGCTTAAAGTCTGCTCTTCCAGAATTCACCCTAACTATTGAAATATCCATGTCTGGCAACCTTTTGTTGGTTTTGTGATGCAAGATCACGTGTGCAGTGTGTGAGACCATACCAGCATTAGAACATACCAGCTAGAGTCAAATGCATTTTCACGATGAGCTCAATCTTTACCGGCAGTGTCAGTACTCAGTACTGCTGTATGTAGACAATAAACAACGAAGCCACAGTGTATTGTGGCTTTACAAGTGTAGCAAGGCCAACATGATATTTGAACATCAATTCTATGCATATCGCCCTCTTAATTACATATGTCTGGTGTATGTGTGCTATGAATTACTATTGCATACCAGATCCATGCATCATCAAATGTACAACGTACCTGGTATGCCCTCCACAAATTACTCAAGTATAGGTTTACTGGTACTGATATCCGTGTGTGATTCAAGGCAGAGCTTGCACTTCATGTATCACATTACAAAACTAAAGTTGATGACTTGCAAAAATTTATGATACTGCATCTTTACGAGGTTAAAGGGAACGCAAACCCAAAGAGCAATGTGGATTAAGTGAAAGCAACAGCATTTATAATAGAACACATCAGTGAAAGTTTGAGGAAAATCGGACAATAGATTCAAAAGTTATGAATGTTTAAAGTTTTGGTGTTGGAACCGCTGGATGAGGAGACTACTAGAGGTTATGACGTATGAGTGGACAACAATACAAAGAAAACATAAAGGAAATTCCACAAAAAATTCACTTTTCTAGCATTATGAAAGAGCACTTGACTAACCGCTTTCAGAAAGCAGGGGGAATAATTGCCACCCTTAACATATGTCATTATAAAGTTGATGGAATTTTTATAATTTTCATGAAAATGAATTTTTGTGGAATTTTCTTTATATTTTCTTTATATTGTGGTCCACTCATATGTCATAACCTCTAGTAGTCTCCTCATCCAGGGGTTCCAACACCAAATTTTTAAAGATTCATAAAATTTGCATTGATTGTCCGATTTTCTTCGAACTTTCACTGATGTGTTCTACTAATGTTGCTACTTTCACTCAATCCATATTGCTCTTTGGGTTTGCCTTCCCTTTAAAGACACACTTTGAGAGACTGTACATGATCACCTTTGTTTCATAACAGAGAACGTGCACTTTTTTTTTAACTTTGACCCATGCCCCACAAAAGCTTGATGGGTGTTAATTGCATGAAGGCTATGTACAGTGTATGTGGCCTTCAGGATGTTTTTAGGAGAAGAAATAAATTCATGGGTACGGTTACACGTAAAGTCTGACAGGCAGCATACTTAAAAGTTATCATGTGACACCTACAAAAGCAGAAGAAGAAAAAAAAAATGCAGTGTCATCCAAGGGTGTGTATACTACACATTGACAATTTTTTCAATCTGCCAAAACTAGCATCAGTACGACATACAGGGGAAAAAATGTTTATTGTGCATCCAGTTTACACTAATAATCAAAACCAACATAAATAAACAAAAAAATTAAAAATGTTTGGAAATCACAGACAGAAACTGAGCACAAGAGATCACTGGAAAAAACAAAGCAAAACAAAAACAAAAAAACCTCTCCTGCTGATTAGCCATAAAGAAACTGTGCCATTTTCATAAATTTGTTTTTTATTATCATCAACATATGAATGGCTTGATATCAACTGCTTTAATAAGATATGTGCTTTGTGCATGAAATTACACCTATTTCATGAATCATCTAATGTCAAGAATGCACAATTGCGCTAAATACCGACATGATTTGTGCATTAAAAAAAAAAAAAAAATCACTCCCTCTAAAGAGTTAAGTTGATAAATTTTGTTTTATCATGGGCGTATTGAAGATTGCAATGGAGAAAAATGGGTTGGCACATACTAAGACAAAGTAAAAAGATTCATTCATACAAATTCCAGAAAGTTTGGGGCGATGTTTCTTTTTCCAAGATATCAATAGATTGTAGATATGCAAGAGAAGGTGCCATCAAGGAATTAACTGTAGCCTTTTTCACTCTCACCCAACTTCATCAGCTCAAAGATGGATTTCTGTTCATTGATTGTTCAAAACACACTACAGACTCTTTCAGGGGAAATTTCTATTTCAAGCCAGGTACCCTTAGAGGTTTTGTTTGTTGGTTTGTTTTTGTCTGCTCTGCCCAATTTGTTTTGATTACATTCAAATGTTCAGAAGAAGCTCGGAGCAAGATGAATGCTGTCCAAGGGCTGCTGCAGACTTATAATGTATGAGAGTCTTCCTTGGTTGAGTAAATGACTTTGACTCTGACCTTTGTAGCAGTCAAGAGTAGTAGCCCACTGGTTTATAAAATTATTAGGGTCACACTGAACAGAGTCGTAATATACCAAACATCTCAAGTATGAAACAACTTCACATAACTTCATAAGGGATATAATCACTTGTATTGTTTTCTGCCAAATCATTGTTTGATGTTACTCTTCGGTCTTTTATTTTGTATTCTGTCTTTTTTCTACAGCATACCCTTAGAGTAGTAAATACTAAAACAGTTCAGATACAAATGAAGAGTAATGTTCGCAAAAAACCGATAAGTCCATTTTTGAAGATTTTGATAGTACCATCTCTGTTATAAAGTACAAAATATACCTCTTAGATTATATATTGGTCACTACATATAAAGTTACATTTTTGAGGTTATGGTCAAAAGAAGCAAAAATTTTCTAATTATTCTCCTTATTTTTCTTGACCTTTAATCGCAAATATCTCCGTTTGGCAAATATGGACTTATCGGATTTTGCGAACAAACTCTTCAAATTTACTGTATGTATGATTGCTACTGATATCAAACAGTTTAATATAAAACATTACCTTTACATGTAAGTTATAATGCCTCTCACACTCTCTTGGGTGGAAATGTGATGATGATCTATCATACGTAGGCCATATATACTCACATTCTCTCTTTTTCTGGAGAGTGTACTGTTCCTACAGAGCCCATGAACCTCCAGAGAACCACGGCTGATGTTCCAACGTCAAGGAGGCAGTCAAACTGTGGTACATGTAGCATATAAATATATAGATAGTGTACAGTGTATTTGGCTATGACAATGCATTGGTAATTTAGATGATTGAATTTAACAAACATGACTTCTGCTCATAGCAATATGTTCCAAAATGTGTGTTTGTGTGTGTGTATGTGTGTGTGTGTGTGTGTGTGTGTGTGTGTGTGTGTGTATGTGTGTGTTGTGTGTGTGCATTTGTTTTTATTGTTTTGTTTTGTATTTTTTCTTCTATAGATGCCAACTGAATACATTAAATAGAGACTCTAAGCTGGCATTGAAGTGGACTTTTTGGGTCATTTTTTTTTAAGCGTATATTGCCTGACTTTCCACTTTTTCATTTTTTTTTAAATTCTCTTCAAGTACATCACACTGAATCAATGTCTCTAATGGAGGGTACAAGAAAAATCAGATTCAGCCTGAACTTTTGGTTTTTATAAGAAAACAGCTGAATGATGCAAATTGCAAAATTTTCCAGAAGAACAAAGGAAACTCCAAGTAGGACAAAGGTGACTTGAAAGCTAAATACTACCCTGACTGGGTACCAATTAAACTTTCTTCCTGTTTAAGCTGTTATTTGAGATTTCCGACATACAGTGTATAGATAAAGAATCTTTGACCTCATAAATGGATGTTAAGCACTGGGTTATCAACCAAACTATTTCATAAATTTGAAATTTACTGGCACACAAACTCAGTTTCCATCCTACAATAGTGTACATCACATAAAAATTTGCAAACTGCAATATATGCTGGTACAGTCTGGTTGTACATAAAGCAAAATCATTTTTTTTTTTTTGTTAATGCCGACATCATTATCATTTCTGGACCTTTTTTTTTTTAAGGTAATTTATAAGCATGTAGCTTTCCCATCTCCCATTAAATTCACTGACGAGATGAATGCTGGTAACATGTCTGTTTTTTTCAATCAAACTACCTCTACCTGCAATGATATCTAATGAGGACCTACATGCTTGAATTTCTTAGACATTCAACATTTTGTTGAATGTCATACATGTAGCTAATTTGATCATCTTTTAGAGATACAGACACATAAACACACTCACTAAATACTAAAATGAGTTGTGCAAATTCAATCCATCGAACTGAAGACAAACCCCTAGTATACTCTTGCAAGCATCTTTTTGAAATGTATATAGAGCAACAATAGCTCATCATCAACTGGTTAACTCTTTATGTGCCATGGTGGAAACCCCCTGTGTGCCATGATATTCTGAGACACGAAGGTAGTCACGCTTTGAGAAAGAATTCTGTTTTTCCAATTTGTATAACTTCTACAAATTTCTGTCAAGCTGGACATAATAGTGAGTAAAGTTAAAGAGCAATGCCAAACTTTGCTTCTACGTATATGCAATGTATAACAATTCTATTTTTCAATTTTTCTTTTGAATTACCAGTTGCTACATTACTGTAAAGGCATGACTTTTGCACACAAAATGTGACCCTGCACCTCAAAACAAAGAAAAAGTCGCCAGATATAAATTTTTAGTTAAGACCATATTCTGAAAGAGCAGACTTTAAGCTTTAAAATGATGTATAACTCAAATCAAATGGACTCTCCTAACCTATCTAAATATTGGAAAGAAAGCACAAACTCAGGAAAAGTGTGAACTGAGAAAAGAGGCTCTGAAGTACAGTGTATATTCAAGCGCTTAATCTTTATACCAAACCTTGCTGGCTGTGCGATGAATAGGACAAAAAACAGGAAGTAAACCACCAGAGTAACAACAATGAAGGGATGATCAAATTAAACTGAAATTAAGCATGCCTCATTAACACATTCTTTCCATAATTAATGCCAACTTTCAAAGCACTAGCACTATCCTTTCAAAAGTTATTAGAGTTGAAAGTGAAGAGTGTGGACAAGGTTTTTCAGAAATGGAAAAGGGATTCTAAAGACACACCTAATCACACTATTCTACCAAAAATGTTCGAGATAAACTGCTAAAAAAACACACTTTCCTGCCCGTTTTATGATACCAAATTTTAGCACAATGTAAAAGAAGACCCGCTCTTTCAGAAAATATGAAAAAAACAAGTTCGTCTAGGTTGACCCATTTCACTTATGTTCAGTCCTCACGCAAAATCAGTGTGTGCGACTTTATGTTCGTTTTGAGGTGCACGGTCACAAATAGTGATAGAAACTTAGAATGTACACGCAAATCTAGTTGGGAACACTGCTTGATAGTCAATCACCACATAGAATGCAAGCCGTATGTCAGAGGAACAAAAGCGCGAGAAACTGTTTGATTGTACCGCGGGATTAGCGATTTATCGATCGGTTTTGCCGGCTTTGTTTGTTGAGCAGAATATGCGAAGTTGGCACGCCGTTGACTGAGCCGAACGTGCGAACGTGGCACATAAAGAGTTAACAAGAAGATATCAAGTTAAGATTATGAGGAACTTTTTCAAATTATGCACTGGAACTTTTTGCCTGTATTTCATACTCATACATGTTGCAAATATCCCAAGGAGCTTTCTAGGGTGGGTTCTTCAGACATTGTAAAATTGAAGGATGAAATATTTAATATTTCATCCTTCAAATAGAAGGAGATGACCAAGCCACAAAAATCATACACAGTGACACCACACCACAACAATCAAACATAATACAGTAAAGCAGAAACTTTCATGCGACTAGTATTTCATACTGGGGCTGTTTTAGTCAACATTATGAATAGTTTACAATAATTTCAGTGGAATAATGCATTTCTGCACACATATGATCAGTTTCTCTGAAAGGCATTCATCTGTTCTCATTATTCATGCCAGTTCAGAAGAACACAAGCCTTGCAAAAATTATCACGCATTCACAATCACTTGCAGTTTTCTAGATAGTGCAATGGATTACATACCCCAAATCCAAATGCTGCCGAGCTGTTCGTAGAGCCAGAGACAACTGCAATGAAATCGTATGAACATCTCATTTATAGTTTTGCAGCACATCATCCTCTTGTAAGAAACATAATAGTTCTGAACTTGGTTATTCAACTTTCAAATAATGACTTGACAAATACACAAGCAAGCAAAGAATCAATAAAGTTGACTGTTTCAGCCACACAAATTTGCAATACCAATGACCTGCAATTATTTCACTAAATGTGCACTGCACCATACATATTGACAGGGTGGGGTATCATGCAAATGCAAGAGAGAAGAAAAGGACAATTAACACACACTTACAGTACCATGACAACAGAGATTATGGGGATTGAAAATCTCTGTGTACACCTGGTTTCATTTCAATGTCACTCTCAACTTCCTTATGTGCACATACAGCTGTAGACAATCACTTTGGCTTAATTTGATAATGATGATGAATAGCATTTATAGCACAATTTTGTACATGTACATGCACTTGTAGAATATTGAAAGGTGCCCAATTTTAAAAAGATTTTTACTAGCAGTCCCCCCCCCCCCCCCATGAACTTGATGACCTGAAGATTACCCCATCAGATGGGAAGTTCATCCAGGTATACAGTGACACAATAATGATCAGGGGGATTAATACATCTGTAGGTTTATGTTCTACTCCTTGACAGTAGCTCAGTTTCAAATGTGGTTGCCCATGTCTTGAGGTCTTCAAATGAAAAAAAAAAATACAAAAAGAACAACAACCAAACATCCCAGTTTTCCAACAAGGTAATTTCCTAATAATATCTTTTGAGAACCTACCAAAGCTGCATACTCCAATGATGAAGAGGCCAACAACAGAAATCCAGGAGACAGCCAGAGCGGCATTTCTCCATCGAGATGTTTCGCGCATGCTCATCTCCTCTTCTTCGAGTAAACCTGAGCAGCGAGGATCAAAGAAAGATAAAGATAGAGAGATCACAAGAAGAGAGAGAGGGGGTGGGGTTGAAAACACTGAGGATGCATTGACATTATATCAGATTGTACCACTAGAATATAATTCAAAGATTAATACAGATTACTAAACTTATGGTGGACATGATCATGATTTTCTTTCAAAACTACATAAAGAGATGATTATAAAAATACAAAAAGATAAAAGAAAAATCATGAGACATACACATCTATGAAGAGAAGGAGTGTTACCAAGAACCGATGACTACAAGTAGGAATTTAAGATATACAGTAAAAGAAAAGAGAACTAAAAAAAAGAAGCAAAAAACAAACAAACAAACAATAAACCACCACACATTATTCAACTTGTCAATTTGCCTTCATAATCATCACATTTCTCTCTCTTCTGGCTCATCCAAACTGTATTTCATTCATGGCAGTGTGAAAGATTAAAATGGAAGAATTAAGCAAAGAAAAAAAAAGGGGGACACTTTCCATCTAGGCTGTTTGCCCAGGTGTACTTGCATGCATGTGTGAGTGATTGTGTTTGATATTCTTTCTGATGACCTACCCTAACAGACATCTGCTTTTCTGTAGGTTCCCCCCCCCCACCATATTATCTTTAAATCCAATATGAATGTGACATACACTAGAATGACTTAGATCTGTTACAGCATATGTATCACAAAATATCACCTAAAATCTGAATACACAGAATGTTAAAATATTTGTTACTATCCATCATTTCTCAAGATGTGTGTTACAAATGTAGATGAAATGAATGAGTGAAAAGATGAAGAGGGATTTACACATTCTTTTTTTTTTAAATGTGTGTGTGCATTCTTTTCTCCATAATGCTTGCACTGCAGTGTATGTGGACTTCATTAATAAAATGCATAACAATGTTTTATGCACAATATTCACTTCTGAGAGCATACAATCAAAAACAAGGAGTCAGAATTGAATTCATAGAGAATGATATAAGAATTAATGTATACTTCACAATTGTCAAGGTTAATCTGCCAATGACATTGGTGGATTGATGTTAAATTGTCTATAATACTTTAAAGGTTCTGAGAAGACTAATACAAACTTTGTACAAAGCAGTTTGTTGAAAGCCTATATAAACCGTAGACCTACATGTTATGTTCATAATAGTCGATCGTGCAAACACTCATCTCAAACAAACAGTCCAAGTTTGGATTGCAATCGTTGGCATAAACAAGCCGTTTCAAACACAGGCATACTTCATATTTCCTCCCACAAAGTCACTTTTCCAAAGGCCATATTTGCTCTTTGTCATCTGGGCATGGAATTTCTAATGCAGCTGACTGGTGCATTTACTCTGTTCCAGCAATCTCAATTTGTATGTGCATGAAACATACAGCACAAAATTGAAATGTTCTCTAAACTACCTCCCCCAGATGCATTGATGGCCTTCACAGTGACAGACAACAGCTGTTCAGTTCCCATCAGACACATCACATTAATCTGTGAAATGTCATGCAACTTCACAAATCAAACAAATAAAAACATAATTGCCTGACTTCTTTACACCATCTCTTTATCACAAATACTGGAATTTCTTTTTCATCTATTTGCACTTCATATTTTCCAAGTAAACATGTTTGATGTGTATATTTATATATATATATAGCATCATGGCTTGGCTGCACCCAAAAGACTGCGAAATGGCTCTACTGTAAAAAAAACACCAAAAAAAACACAAAACAGTGAAAACTGAATGACTTCTGAAAGAAGTTTTCTGACATGCTTGTAAATTTACAGATCAGCAGTTGCAATCTTAACAAATTTAATTTGTAGGAGGAGAGACAAAGTGAAGAAACTTGCACCTGAATGACTTCTGTTTTTTCAAACAACATTATTGTGTGAGTGTGAGTGTGGGTTTATTTTATCACTGGTATTCTAAACATCTCAGGGAAAAAAAGCATTAGGCCCTATCCATCTCCATTTCAATTTGAATTTCCTATACTGATGTTCAAAAATTGATATGAGACTGTTCAATATTGCGCATAATTTTAATTTGTTTCTCCATGAGAATACATACAATGTAGTATGGCCTCGATGAATGTACACAACAATGTAGTACAATTCGTACACTGCACCTATTTAGCCTGCTAATTTAGCTTGAGTAGATAGGGACGTTAAGGCTAATGGTTCCAATGATGAAAGCGGAACTTGTGGTAAACTTTCAGGTACTAGCTGTAAAGAGGCAACTTTTCCTACTTCTTAATCACAATATTACCTCTTCCAATAATGTTAATGACAATATCACTATTTTTATTGACACACACTATACTGTACATTAAGTACAGCCAACACTATCCCTGACATTTAATACCTGCCAATACTTACACTGTCATTCATTACTATCACCATTACTATATACGCTATTAAACCATTTCCACCAACATTATTCCCACTGCTCCTACCACACTACCACCACTATTAAGTACTACATTTAGTTGTTAACACTATACTAATTAAATACCTTCACGAAACTACCACCCCCCAAGTTACAGTACAGAATTAGCATTCCAACAACCAACTGTTGACTGTAATGGGTATGATCATGAACGTCGCATCAAACAGGTTATACCACAGCCACAGCTAATTTGGGGCAAATTCAACATGAATCTTGCTTTTAAAAGTCAAATTAATGCATATTTTGGCATCACAACTAAGCAAATTGATTCACGAAGCCAAAATATAATGATTTTGATTTCTTTTATATTTGCATCTCACATTTCAAAGTGATACACCTTTCTTTCAGAATGTCACACACCCATCAGCTCTTGAAATGATGAGATTCTTGTGTTTAGCGACAAAAATGTCAATGGTTACTCAACTGTCTATGGAAACCAGTAGGCCAGTATATTTGACCATGCATCATACAATAGACAAAAATTCACACAAACTTGTGTGACAAACCAAATAAGAGAAACTGGTTGGCCTAGTTAATTTGAGGGTTTTTTTTTCATATTTTCTGAAAGAGCAAAATTCTTTTACACTATTGCGTGGTCTGAAAGTGATCGTACATCGTCCTTCATAATAACATTATTGCTCTGGACTGAACAGGAAAAATTTAGTAACTTAAACTAACAAAGCCTTACCTTCCCCCATGTCACAAATCAAAATAGGTGAAACTGGTTGACTTCATCAATTTTGAGTTTTTTCATATTTTCTGAAAGAGCAAATTCTTCTACACTATTGCGTGGTCTGACAGTGATCGTACATCGTCCTTCATAATATCATTATTGCTCTGGACTGAACAGGAAAAATGTAATAACTTAAAACTAATAAAGCCTTACCTTCCCCCATGTCACGGGTGCTTGGTGTTCCTCCGTTGGAATTTTTCTCACCAGAGTCAGCGCAGGAGGAGTAGTACTGGGGAACGCTGGAATTGGTGAACGGTATCTGTTCCAAACAGACCGCATCCTTGCTGGTAGCGTTATTATTGCTATTCATGATGACACAGTACAATTAGCTTTCACTCGGTCAGACAAGACGAGCTGCTGCAATGAAGAACAAAACACATGACATCATTTGCATAAATTCATTCATTCACTAGACAACATATTTTGTTTTTAAATCAGGGCAATGTTCATTCAATATGTCCTGGTTATCCCAAAAATACTCCAATACAGAGATACATTGCACCATGTGGGAAAGCAATCTGTTTATCATTGAGAAAGAATATACTATGTGTATGTACCTACTTTTGCTCTCTAGCATCAAAATGCTCTTTTTTTTAATATCACCTTGTAATCACTAATAAGGAAAATGTAAAGAAAATTCCACATTTTTTTTTTTTTTTGGGGGGGGGGGGAGGGGGGGAGGGGTTAAAAAGTACAAATGTACATCCAATTCCCTTGACTTGTTACTGACATGCTAAAGGGTGATATAATTCCCTTTACCTTTTGAGAGAAATTCAACTGCTCTTACAATATCCGATAAAAGTGTACAAATGCTAATTTTCTTTATATTTTTAATGTATGTGACATTACAAGCTGTAGTCTTCTCATCCAGCAATGGCAGCACTGAAAGATTTTTTAAAAAATGCATGACTTTGGCATAAATTTGTCAATTTTCCTCAAACTGTCACTGATGTGTCATACATGGAAACACCTCGACGGAAGAATTTCATAAATTTGAACTCTATTCTTATTCCACACAATCCGGATTATGCGGTACTTTGTGTAATTACACATTTATATCCTGCTCATCTGGAAGTATAATTTCATTATCAAAACAATTAATGACAGATAGACACTGGGCCTTATTTTATTGAGATTGCATGAGAAGTATTTTATGCACTAAAAATATCAATCTAGTAAAGACATGATGTAGAAAGATTTTTACATAATTTAGTTTATGAGAACAACATTCACCCACAATGCAGTAATTTTACACAATTCTGACAAATACACCTTGTATAAAAGCATAAAACAATCACAAATGAACAATTTTCTGAATTCTGAGATACTCATGTTATGAACCACATACTCGTACATTTTTGTATTTTGTATTTTATGTATAAATACAGATAAGACAATCAAGATGATTCAAAAACTTACATGAATTACGCATTTAATTGATGTGTATTTGGATTTTACAGACTCACCTTAATTTCTGAAGACTGTATGGACTTGGAGCCTTACACTGCAATCTTTTCCTGCCCTGCAAGTTCACAAAAACGATTATTGATGAAACATCATCAGATGAAATCAACTGAAACTAAACAGCTCAAAGACTGCCAGAGTATTTAAAACATCTGTTCCTCATTCACCACCTCTACACACTGGAACATGAGTGTGCGTGTTTTTGTGTGTGTTTGCGTGTGTACATTTCTGGCTACGAGTAGTTTGGCCTGATTTGGCACGCAAATAACATGCTGGCCCTGTCTAATTATTTTGAGTAAACACAGATGCCTGCGTCTGCCGACCTGGTAGGCAGAAGGCCAGGTGAAAGAATTCCCATGGAATACTGAGTGTTAGCGCATGGGTTAGAGTTACACAACATTTATAATTAGTCTATAGTTCTCCTTCTTCACTTGGCCATGAATTGACTAGACATGAATGGGAATATTTGAGGTGGTGAGTATACATTACGATGAAGGCAAAAGTTTCATAGGTAGCTATCTCCAAATTGACAGTGCATGAGCAAGGGCCGAAGTATGGTACCAAACTATCACAAATTTTATGAGTATTCGAAATATTCCCCTTAGTATTAAAACTGTTTTTAATAAAGGTCAATTTATGTGAGACCATGATATCTGTCTTGTTGAAATGGGACAATGATTTTGTGAATGGAAAAATTTCTTTTATCAACCTAAGCACTATAATAATAATCAAACGCATTTAGACCGGCACTCTACTGTCGTCCAAAAGACTATCACAACATGTTTTAAAAAGAAAAGATCTAAGTTTGTGTTTCAAGAGCATTTATGCTGATGGAAGAAAGGGTCTAGCTTTATCAAATTTCACAGATGTAAATTTTCTTATGCACTGAATGGCAAATCAAGGTCCATTCTAATATCAAATTGACAAAAACTTGTGAAAGTTCTGAAAAGGCAGACATACACATATCCTTGGGGAAACTGAAACAAAAAGTAAAAGAATACCAATGGCTGCATGGAAGCAGATACATGAAAATCATAATTACTCTAGGTGAGTTTAAAGTTACAAAACTCCACACAAAATGGACACAATAAAGGCAATAACTATTCTAAGCTTGGTAGGCAGTAAAGTGACCTTGTCCAAATGAAGAATACAAAAACTTCCACTTGTAAATAAGCCTGCAATTCAACACAGTAACTTTGTATAAAGAACAAAGCAAAACAAAACATAGAACTCTGCACTCACCTCTTTCACAAGAGGAATGATAAAAGTTGGTCTACGGAATAAATGAGCTAAACTACAAAGAAAAACAATGCTTTTCAAAACTTACTTGGCAATGCAAAGTGAATTATAAATTGCAGAAAAAAAGAAGAAAATGTCAATAAACTGAAAGTGATATAAATCTCTTTCAGCACTAATACTGTACCTTTAAAACAAGATTCTTCTCTCAGGAACAGTAGTCTTTAATAGCAGATGATTTTCTTCATGGAAGTCCAATGTTTATCCCAGCTCATTGCTGACTTTAAATTTGTACCACCCGCACACAAATCTTAAATGTAGAATGCAGTGTTCTCACAACAGCAGCACCGGTCACCACTTATGCAAGTCTCTGTATGTTCGCACAGGCCCTGACATAGACAGTGAAATAAGAATGCTGGAGTTATACTTAGGTATTACCGGTTAGATAAAATTAACCACAAACTGAAGCAGTGAAGGGCTCTCCATGAAATGACAAGAGCTTTCAACCAAAGGGTACCCTCACAAATGCTTGTGAGCTACCCTCACTTCTGGATCCATTCATAAAAGCATGCATGAAGATCAATGTAGAGGGTAGCCCGTTTTCAAAGTTACTTTGAGGATGCACGGTTGATACCGTGACATGTCTTTGGTTTGTTTTGTTTTTCTTGAGTTTTATGTGCCACGTTTGCTTGCCCGGCTCAGTTGACGGCGTGCCAATTAGTTTGCATAATTCTGCTCAAATGCACGAGCCCTATCACACCAATAGATACATATGTATACTCTGTAGTGTAAATTGCCAAATGCCACAGTACCATGGAAGTGTTTCTTAACCCGTCGAGGACGGACTGATTTCGCTACAACACGCATTTCCCATAGACACCTGCCCGAGTATACTCGGGACTCGTCCTCAATGGGTTAATATTCCATTGCTGTCACATGTATCTTGCTTTTTATTTGGTGATTGACTATCAAGCAATGCTCCCCTACTGGTTTTCAGGGCTGCCAACTCTCACGCATTGAGCGTGAGACTCACACATTTTGGTCTTTTCTCAAGTGCTCTAAAACTTTATTCTTTTTCATTTGCATGCATTTCTATTGATCTCACTCATTTTGACCCCTAAATTATAGCATTGGCCTATGGGAGTCTCATTCTCAACTAGTTTCCAGTGTTGGCAGCCCGGGGATTTGCAAGTAATTATTAAAGTTCCTGTCACTGTCTTTTGTGCAGAAGTCATGCCTCTACGATTATGTAGCTACAGGTCACTTGAAAGAAAGAAAAATCATGTGCAGATTTGTCATACAATTTACATAAAGCAAGCTTGACATTTTCTCTACAATTTGGTGCATTACATTTCCAGGGTAACACAAATCTATAAAAGTTACTACTAGTATATAGATTTGAAGAACAGAATGCTCTCTCAAAGCACGACTGCGTTACTGTTCCCAATCAGAATAATGTGGCACACTGGGAGTTTACACTATGGCACATAAAGAGTTAATAGAGTCAAGTTATTGCCTGCCGGGTAAAAACAAACAAACGAAGAAAAAACAACAACAAACAAACAAAAAATGTCACAAATAAAGATAGAGTTAATAGAGCCAAGTTATTGCCTGTGGTAAAAAAATTAAACAAAACAAAACAAAACAAACAAAACAAAACAAAACAAACAAAAAACAACAAACAAACAACAAATGTCACAAGTAAAAATATGGGGAGAAATGGAATCAAAGGTAGAAATTCACTAAATTATCCCTTCCTCAACAGATTAAAGGGTCCATGCAATCCAAATGTGTTTGACCTCTATTGATGCCTTTTAGTTCATACATTTTAATAACCAAATCAACACTTAATGAAAACATGCATTCATATTAAATATTGTACTTCTGCACCCTGTTAAGCCCCTTCTGTGGAAAAAAAAAAATCCTCCAGAACATCTTTATTCAATCATTCAATTCATTCATATTCTCACTGCACATAATGCTCCTGTAACACCCGAGCTGAGCAATACAAGTAGACACTGTTTGGTGGTATGTGCTAAACCATTCATTACTAGCGTGTACACTGCACTAATACCCACAAATGCAAAATGAAAATGTTTCTGAGAAATATTCGACATAGTAACCAATGAATGGTTAGGCAGATAGATGCATGTGTGCCTATTGTTCAGCTCAAGTCACATGAGGAGGATGTGCAGCGGGAATATGAATAAAGATACTCTAGAGGATTGTTGTTGTTACCTGCATTGTTGTTTTCAAGAGGTGAGGCTTAACAGCCCTAGTTCAAAAAAAAAAAAAATGATAAGAAAACATGATTAAAAATATATGATGGCTATGAAGTTCATGTATTTCAATAGTGATTTGCCTTTGTATAGACCAAAGGGCATCAATAGAAGTCAACATACATTTGGATTGCAGGACCTTTTAAGTGCTTAAAATGGCACAAGTTAATGTGTTTTGTATGAAGTGTACAAATGCTCTGTTCAATTATATCTGTCTCACTCAAATATTTCTACAACAACATTTTCAATATCAGGAAGTGAATACAATATCTTGTCCAGTCATCACACTGTCATGTATAGACCAAAGGGTGTCAATAGAAGTCAACATACCGGTACATTCGGATTGCAGGGACCTTTAAGTGTTTAAAATGGCACAAGTTGATGTGATTTGTATTAAATGTACAAATGCTCTGTTCAAGATCTGTCTAATAAACCCAAATACAACTGTACAGTACTTCTAAAACAACATTTTCAATCTAAAGAAGTGAATACAAATCTTGTCCAGTCATCACACTGTCATGTAGGCTTATGGTGGCTACATTTGTGGAGATATGAAATTCTGTTTTGAGAAATCTTCACTAATTGACCTGGTCAAAAGAAGGAAAAAAAAAAGATTACATTAGAAGTTACCGAGTGCATGCAAACAAGTCATACACAATAAACTGCAAACAACAAACTACAAACAATATGTCTCTGGTAGTCTCAATCTTGCCATTCTTCTTCATTTACTAGTATATCTTCTTCTTTTTTTTTTTTGGGGGGGGGGGGGGGGAGGAGACAAATTCTCTAAACTTCACACGATTAAGAAATGGGATTTAATCATCTCTACATAATGAGTGCCTGTATCAGACCCATTTACATGTACCAGAAAAGGACCACGGTACAAAAACCACAACAATAGAAAGAAGCAAGAAACACAAGAAGAAAATGAAAATGATTTCAGCAGCAACCACAATCCAGCATTGGTCACACTTGATACATAAACGGTATGTAAACAACACAGCGTGAGAACTTACCTAGATAGACGAGGGCAGCAGTATTGACCGTCCTAAAGAAAGCTCGGAGTGTGCAATAATGACAGGACTTTAGTTCTGGCACAGACTTGTATAAGATGTTCATCCTTTGTTCCAGTATGGATTTTTGGCTTTCTGTTGTGACTGAGAAAAAGCAAGATCGGCAGAGTAAAAAAGCAATACAGTGTATGTAGCGCATGCCCCGAGGCTATCAAGAACAACTCCCAGGAAGCTACTGTAGAGGACTAGTGGCCTAGAATAGGAACTTAGACTGGTAGTGGTACTGGTACTGGTACTAATTTGGTCTGCCAAGAGAATATTTATATCCGCTGGATAACACTTGATACTGGTACATAAGGACAAGGTTGCATTCATTGGCATTGTCAAAATGTGTTATGAAATGAAAGAAGGGTAAAAAACATTGAATATAATTACTTATTGCAACAACCTTCTTGAACAAGGGGTTCTTGATTTATTGTAAGAAAAAGAATTTCTGTCGTATGATCTTCTAAACTTGGACTGGTCGGCTGACTGGTACCTTTTTTTATTCGCATGGTCAGGTCAGGAACTATTTATGTCTATACATGTAGATATTCACCTCCAGTCAGGATACTGGTACCTGTAGACAAGTGTTGCATTCAATTGCACTGTCTAAATGTGTAAAAATAAATGATGGGCAAAGGGTATCCATGTGGTGTTACAATCTTGCTTGAGGGATAAATTGTTGCTACTTTTAAAACTTTGTATACAAATGCTCCCTTGGGAACTTGCTTATATCCTGACCTCAGTAGCCACTACATACAAAGTGTATGTTTGTATGTTGTACAAGATCCACATGAATATTGGCTGCAATGACAGCCTACAGGGAAAAAAAAAAGGGGGGGGGGGAGTAAAGATTGTGACCCCCAGTGTAGGGCCTTTTAAGCATACTATTAAAAGAAAAACAAATAGAAAATCAATTCCAAAGATGTTTTGACATTTCAAATACAGCACTGTATCAGCCACCTTTCCATGCATTTAATTGCTGGGAATTTCACTGAAAATGAGTAGCGGTACAGAATTAGCAATATGACATTCTTTACTTTCTTTCTGTTCTCTTTTGTTTGCTTGCCAGGTAAAGTAGCAGGCAGTAGGACTATGTGTGATCCACGATTAAAGAAAAAAAATGAAAAATCAGGGTCATGTTCCCTCTATTAAAAGCAACACAAATAAGTCATTATGGCAGTTATAAAATAGGCTTCAATGACAGGTTTTAATCTTCCTAGACTATGATCACATATCAAATGTGCTGGTACCACAGAAAATTTGCAACTGAAAAAATTAAGTTTGTACCGGTACCGCAGTAGGATTTCATTTCCTGAGATCTCAGGCGCCAAATAAAAGAAGACACTTTAACCTGTTGAAGACCAGTTCCAAGAATGCTTGGGCAGGTGCCTATGGGAAATGCATGTTATAGTAAAATTAGTCCATCCTAAACGGGTTAAAGGAAAATCAATTGTCACTTTTAGTCTTACACCACTGCCCATCACAGCTGGCGGAGCTGGGGGGGGGGGGGATATATTGCCCTAGGGCACTAGCACATTTAGACATCGTTTGTTGTGGTCCGCTATTGTGAAGCTCAGTTTACTGTTCTTTTCATGGATCGACAACCAGCTTATCCTTTTATTGTCAGGGGAGGTGGGGGCACTCGCTTGTAACACAGGAGTAGACTGAAAAAAAAAGTTACCAGTATAATAACAGCACATTTTACGATCAAATGTGTCACTCTTGCTTTATAATCTTTGAGATAATCTTTTCATTGATAAGAACTTGGTACTCGACTGCACAATTTTATTATTTGTTGGTTTGTGTACAAGCTCGTTTACTTCAATCATAGGCCTATACAATATAGACTCTACTTGCATTCCTGTCTATAGTCTATAGATAGGTCCTAAATAGGCTGCAGTAATAAGTCTTAATCATGCCGTGGATAGGAAAACATTATTACTTTAACCCGTTGAGGACGAGTCCCGAGTATACTCGGGCAGATGTCTATGGAAATTGCGTGTTGTATCAAAATCAAACCGTCCTCAACGGGTTAAGGCTCAAGATGTAGAGGTCTAGATTAGACTCTAGAACTCAAGATGTAGGCTCAGTGGAGATTATCCATGTTTTGTTGTTGTTGTTTTTTCCATTAGGCCTACAGCTGTGTATCAAAACCATTGATAACAGGAGTTAAATTTAAACCATTCAACTACACGTATAAGTTAAATATTACACCCACATATAGAGCATACTGTTTCTCTAGTCGTAATTTCCAGTAACATTTTACAATCGAGTCCTTTCAACTCTTCTCATTACAACCATGCCATGGACAGGAAACATTTAGATCTTGAGGTCTAGACCAGACTCTACACTGTAGAACTCAAGATGTATTTGAGGTTATCCATCTTTTTTCCGTGTGGAGCCACCCGTATCAAAACTATTTCAAACAGGAGCTAAATGTAAAGCATTACCAACAAGTTATACCAGTAGTGTATTTGTGACCCTGCACCTCAAAACAAACAAAAAGTCGCCAGACATGAATTTTTAGTTAAGACCGTATTCTGAAAGAGCAGACTTTAAGCTTTAAAATGATGTATAACTCAAATCAAATGGACTCTCCTAACCTATCTAAATATTGGAAAGAAAGCACAAACTCAGGAAAAGTGTGAACTGAGAAAAGAGGCTCTGAAGTACAGTGTCTATTCAAGCGCTTAATCTTTACCAAACCGTGCTGGCTGTGCGATGAATGGGACAAAAAACAGGAAGTAAACCACCAGAGTAACAACAATGAAGTGATTATCAGATTAGACTGAAATTCAGCATGCCTCATTAACACACTCTGTCCATAATTAATGCCAACTTTCAAAGCAGTAACATTATAATTTCAAAAGTTATTACAGTTGAAAGTGAAGAGTGTGGACAAGGTTTTTCAGAAATGAAAGAGGGATTCTAAAGACACACCTAATCACACTATTCTACCAAAAATTGGCGATAAACTGCTTAAAAAACACACTTTCCTGCCCGCTTAATGATACCAAATTTTAGCACAATGTAAAAGAAGACCCGCTCTTTCAGAAAATATGAACAAGTCAAGTTCGGCTAGGTTGACCCATTTCACTTATTTTCAGTCCTCGCGCAAAATCAGTGTGTGCGACTTTATGTTCGTTTTGAGGTGCACGGTCACATTTTAAACCCACACATCAGACTATGATAAATGAATGTCCCAGTGGTACTTGGTAGTTTCTATAAACTTTTTATTTGAGCCCTTTCATCTTTCCTCATCATTTATATCACAGAGAGATTCGTCACACATGGTCTTTTAATTGCACAAGCTTCCATTTGACATTAATAACATGGATTGCTACTGTTCATAATAATGTGATTATCAGAATACAGGCCTATGGCTCTGCACTTTATCATAAATAATCAAATTTCATATCAAATCTATGCATTCTATGAAAGTTGAGTCAAATGAGTCAACTGAGTCAAATCTATGTAAGCTATTCAGACTCAGATGTGTGTCAAATGGAAAAGAAAGAAAGAAAGAAAGTGTCATGGCACATTGTCATTAGCTCCATCAACTCACCTTTACCACACACATCTCCACAATCATTTGTAATGATTTAAATTCTAAAAATGTGAGAGTGAGACTAAGATGTGACTCATGCAATATTCCTAACCTACTTTTGTACAAATGTATGTATTACCATTAATACTTGTCTACTGTTCATATTGCTATTGCCAACAGATCACAACGTTCTGTCACTTGACATTGCTGGGGTGGGGGGTTCACAAAGAATTAAGTCAAACTTTAAATGACTGTAAAAAATTATGGTATGCTGTGCTACTGTGTGTGTCTTCAATGTTCCTGCCCTTTGTTTTGGCAAATGAAAAGATTTTTGAGACTTTTGATGTAGCCATTGATAAATAATAGACTAGCTTAGTCTACAACTGTACAAGATAAAAATGAATAGACGTCTAGATAACAATGCCATGGAATTATTCTGTAAACATTAAAATGATGATTTTAAGTGGGTGGTGATAAGGCAAATGGAATTGAACAGAGAAACCAGCGGCAAAAACCATGATTTTTAGTCAATCTTAAATTAAATTCAACTTCATGAAACACCACTGGGGGCCCACCACTGTTACCATGAATACTGGTAACTAGAGTAGGCCTACATGAGTAGATGAAAAGGTGCCTATATAGCCTAGGGCCTGGGGCCTACAGTGTAGACTCTATGCCTAACGTATTAAAAGTAAAGTTTCTAAACACATCTCTGCCTCTGCAATAGCTGTTCATCGGCATATCCCCTTCCTTCTGGTTTTGGTATAATATTCTGCTATTCACAGCAAACAAAATATTTGTAAAATTGATTAATTGCGGTGCTATAACTAGCCCTTACTGTGTGAAGGCCCCGGTCCCCGCTTTACCACACTACGGGTACGGGTACATCCTGACGAAGGCGCCAGGAGCCCTGCCTGAGCAATACAGTAATGGGCCGCCGCGGGATGGCTGGGATCCACTATGTCTCTGCCTGACGTTGATCCACTGAATGAAGGCGATGGTGCATACATGGGGGATCCGATTATCGAAAGTCAATGAATCGATCTGTTATAGTTGGTTTAGAACGCCTTGTCTTTCTAACTATTTGTTGGGGACAGATGTGATGATAAATTTATTTTACTGTCTTTAACTCTAGGAGCTCAAGAATAGTTACAAATCAATAGGATAAAAAATACTTACGAACCGTTGATACACTGCTTCGCTTGCTTGTGCTTCGTGTGACCAGCAAAAAAACACGGGATGAGGTGAATTGAAGCGGCCTAAAATTATGCTAAAATGCGATGAAAATATGTCACATCAAAGCAAACAAACAAACAAACAAACAAAACAAAAACAAACAAAAACAAAAGGTCATCACATTTCTTTCTACTACAAAACGCGGTGCCTCAACTTCTAAGTTCCCAACTGAACTGTGGCTCTCAATCGCCAAAACAAAACAAAACAAACAAACAAACAAACAAACAACAACAACAAAGTACGTCTTCACCACTTTTTAGCGTCAAGGAGCGTCCAAAAATCGGCACCTTAACGAAACAATTAAACTAACCAAAAAGAGGCACCACAGTACATGTACAAAAAACAGCCTGGATATAATTCCTTTCTGTGGAAATTATGCCAGAATTGTGCTAAAAACAGCCAAATCATACCTAGCATAATGCCAGGTGCTTTATTGCGTTCAATTAGCCAGAAAGCATATTATGCCAAGTCTGGCAACATTGAGCGCGAACAGTCTATGCTTTTATTTTGATGAACAGCTGCTGCAGCGTTAAGCTGCGTATAGGCCTACATCTATGCATTTTTTAAAAGAATTAACTTTTATCTGTCGATTACACGTCACTAGTCTAGCAATATGCAAACATATACTGTATAATATAGATAGATAGATCTAGATAGATAGATAGATAGATAGATATAGATAGATAGATAAATGATAGATGAATTAAACAATGAAAATAAATGAATGAATAAATGAATAATAAATGGATTCTAGACCATGGGGGGGGGGGGGGAGGAGGGAGGGCATAGAAAAAGAAATTGGACTATTGAACTCTCAGAAAACTAGTCTTGATCATAAATACGAAATAAATTGCGTTTTCAGACCTGAAATTCAATAAAGTAAGGGGGGAAAAAGTAAGGAAAGCAAATACCCAGAGCAACGTGAATGACAAAGTTGCTGTAGGCCTGGGTCTATCTGTGTAGAGCCTATAACAGTGTAAAATCGTGTTCGTCGCTCATCACTGTTGGACCTAAAGACTCGGTTTAATACAACGGAACCGAATCAGCTGCGAATCCACCCTCCGCAGGCCATGGGCTGTGGGAGGAGGTACATGAGGGAGCCTTTGCAATGTTGTGATCGCAGTTTAACGACTACTGGTTTACACTGCTGAAATATTAACACACACACACACACACACACACACACACACACACACACACACACACACACACAAATCAATCCCCAAAGTGTAATAGCGGCATAATTAATGAATTTTCCGGGAGACTATACCACAGTAACAGAGGGAGATGTGGAAGGGGGTGTCTCCCAAACCCAGCATTACGAAGGAACTTTTGCATGTTTAGAATTGAAATGAAAATAAGGCCCCTCTCATATACACAAATTAATGGAATATGTGGGAAATTGTCAAACAAAAAAAGGGAAAGCTTATATTATGGATGGGAAGCGACCCATGGGAATCGAGCGAAAGGGAGGAGGGCCTATACGTAACCCCCCCCCCCCAACACAATAATAAGGGAAATTTTAAATTTGTTGGAACTGAAATCGGAACAGATCTTGCGCACACTGCATGATTAAATCAGATTATTCGAAAATACGTTAATCTCATTTCATTTATTTAATTTCACTTTTACGTTCATTTCCAACAATATACAAAACAATGACGTAATTATCCAACACAATATCGATACAATGCACCGTATCTCCCTATAGAAAAGAAAAATACGGGACCCTCCGAATGATAACTTTAAAAATACTCACAGTAGATCTAAAATCAAATACATGTTCAGGGTATGAAACTATAACTTATTACCCACATCTTACAGAAACCCCCATCCGATTTACTTCAGTGGTCAAAGAGAATTCGAGGATTTTTGCAGAGCATGTCAGGAATCCCTTCCCTCCAAGTTGTGTCCATTGTGTTCACACATTACTACACAGTTCCAAGTGCATCCAAATGCTAAACTTGGATCAGACCCATGACATGCTTTACAACGATTCACATTTCTCTATACGGACCCTAAACCAAATTGAATATGGGGTTTTCTGCAAAATGTAGCTAAGATTGTATATTTTAAGACCCTTAAATATAGCATTCAGACAGTTTTATCACATTTGAAGTTATCAATGCGAAAATCATTTTTTTTGGGGGGGGGGGCATTATGTAAAAGTTCGAAGAAAAATACTATGAAATTTATAAATAGGGCCTACTACCCATCATTTTCAGATGATATTGAATTAAAATAAAAGTCGCAGGAAATGGAGGAGACGTGCTTAAAAGCCAAGCTTGTATGTATTTTGCAGTCTCCTCTTGGACAACATAACTAATAATGAACAAAGTTATGTAATAACAACAAGATGTAGGACTACCAATCTAACTGTATTATGGAAGGGGACCTAAAGAGATTTTGTATTTTCGGAATTTGAATTCAACGATCTGGTGCAAACGCTGATTGAAATATTTGGACAATTTCTATCAAAAAGCAAGAAAGTTCCCCGCATTTCGGACATTTTAGGCCCTTACCCCTCTTCCCAAATAAGTCGGGGGGGGGGGGGGGGGGGACTGCCCCATCCCCCCCCCCCCCCCCCCCAGGACGGCACCCCTATCACATACGAGAGAAATCTTCCATTTTCAGAATAAATTGAGATTCAAAAATCTGCACACTTTGGGTCATAATGTTTGAAAAGTTATTTATTAAAACAGCAAGAACATTTTCCACTTAAAGGGAATTTTGTAAGTTTCCGTGCCGTCATCTCGGAATAAGCAGACTATACTTCATGATGTCATTTTGGACAACAATATGAGAAAATATACAAGCAGAATTGAATACAATTTGTTTTCCATGAAAAGTTCACATTCCGTAGACTTGTCACTGATATAATTATGTTGAATTTTCATTATATTTTCGACCATGATGACGTAATGAAAAATGGTGACCCGCCACAACAAAAGGATCCTAAAGTCGCTGACTGTTGAGCTGAGAAAAATCGAGTTTGAAATCAGATCATTAAAATCAGTCAAAACCATCGGATTTTTGGTTTTTGCATGAGTTTGTAATCTAATGTATCGTCTATCATCCGCCAAGATTTTGAAGCTAATCTAATGATCGAAGGGAATTCCGACAAGAAATTAGCATTTTTCTGATGGGCCATGATTTTCCGACTTTCAACGGAACAGAAGAAATGTGTCCGAAGATTTGGATTTAGTGCTGCACATACTTAGAATCCGCCCCTAGCAAAGTGATCTTATTGGTCAGTGCGTGGCATCCTGGTTACTGATTGGTCGTGCGTATAGACCGCTGGCGTATAAGGCATTATTTACCATCAGCAGATGAAACAAAAACCCAGTTTCAGTGCTTCAAAATGGTTCTAAAATGTGAGTTATGGATAAAAACAGCCAATGTAAAAATTTGAATTAGTATAATCAATGACAAGTACTGTTAACTATACAAAACGTGAACAATAGCTATAATTAAAATCTTTCCGGACTAACCGTCTACAGTTATGGTCTATTGAGAAAAACGGTGATATCTCCTAATATTTTAGGCTTTAGTGCAAGAATTTTGTACGGTAGGGTGTTTTGTGATACTACTGACCTACACATATGCATCAAATGTGATATCGTAAACATTTTTTTAAATCACTGCTCCCAAAGGTAAACAGGACCTTTAAGCTTGAATGAACATGGTGGAGGTTGCTGGGAGCATAACTTTTATAATTGTCAAGAGGTAAAAATTGTCTTTTACCTCCCTTGATCGCGATTGCGTTGGAAGGAAAACTTTGAAGGCGGTTTTCTCGTAACGCTGATTTCCCAGACCACTCGATATAATATGCTCGAATAAAAATCATCGCTATCTCCGAAACCGATTTCTTTTGTTATACAAACATGAAATTAAACTGGAAGAGTGAGGGAATAATGTCGTGTCATTTTCAGAAAATCGACCTCCCCGACTTTTGGATCCTTGTGTTGTAGCGGGTCACAATGTGACCGGACGTTACAGAAATGTCCCACACGATAAAAGATTTTGTATAATTTGTAATTCCGGTGATGTAGATACATGATATATTTCATATTTTGTATTACTTTCAATGTTTGATGTATATGTATCAATCTTTTCCCACCCTGACCCAAATATCTTAACAAGAGCAGTAAATGAAGAATTGAAAAAGGTCATACAATGGATAATACGCATATGAATTGTCACTAAACATTCAAAAAACAAAATGTATGCTTTTTAGTAACTCTTTGGATAGCCTCCAAAGCAATATATTATAACATTGATACTACTCCCCTAGAAGAAGTTTCTTCCTTTAAATTTCTTGGTGTTTGCGTTGATAACAAGCTTTCATGGAGGAATCATAATCATTTCACGTAACATTGGCGTAATGAACAGATTAAAATATTATCTTCCTTCATCTGCATTATTAACTCTTTATTCTAGCTTGATAGTACCTTACTTAAACTATGGGATCCTTGCTTGGAGTAATACATATCAGATATTACTTGATAAACCTTTTTATTGCAAAAGAAAGCGCTCAGAATTGTTTTTAATTTACATACCCGAGAACATACAGATGCTTTGTTTTTTTTACCATAAAATACTAAAAATACAAGATTTTTATGTGTTTCAACTTGGTCAGTTCATGTTTAATTATATAGCAACTTTTTACCTAAAATATTTCACGACTCATTTCATCGAAACAGTCATGTACATAACTATCCCACGCGACGATCCAACGAATTCCATCTTCCATTAATGAGAACCGCACATGCCCAAAATACATTTCTTTATACCGGACCCAGACTTCGGAATAATCTAGATAATAGCTTTAAAAAGGATTCCCCCAGATTTGTCACATTTAAATACAAATTTAGAAAACACTTACTCTCTACTTACAATTCTAGATAATTCAAATTGTTTTAATTCATGCTTGAGCTTTCACCTGTCCTGATGTCGCAGCACTTGACGTGATCTGTATATGCAGACCTCTCTTCTTTCTTCTCTCCTCTTCCTTTCCTGTCTTGTATTATTACCGTCTTCTCTCCCCTCGGTACAGTAACTGTCTCGCGTCTTATGTGTGTGGGTAATTGAATGTGAGTACATGTATTGTACGTGTGTTTTCCTTGTCATATTTCCCGGTACACGTGGTTCAGTGAACAGTGCCCGGGCATTAGCATTGATATTCTATTTTATTTTTCATTTTTTTCCCGACCTGCGTATCTCCAAATAACTACATGTATATCTTTACAAATGACTTAAATAATCTATATCAAATACATATATAAAAAACCTCGAATAATATATCATTTCCTCATTATTTATCTAGCGATCTACGTCCCACAAGCTTTGCTTTTTAGCGGATCACTATTTTCCATAAACGAATTTATTTTCCGCACGCCCACGAAGTATATATGCATTGTTCCTCCTAATCATTGTGTATATATATGTTCTTATATAATTTATCTCGTACGCTACATGAATCTTTTCCAAATGTTTGAACAATATTATTTCATGACATGTATACTTTGTACTATGTTTTGATTTTCGTTGATTGGAAATAAACTATGATTGAATTGAATTGAATTGAATAGGCCTTTTTAGGCCGGCTGTCCGTGTGACGGGTGGGATTTTTAATAAAGAATAAACTAAACTAAACTAAACTAAACTAAACTAAACTAAACTAAACTAAACTAAACTAAGCTAAGCTAAACTAAACTAAACTATGTTTAGTCTATTCTTATCCAGCGATGATGGCATGCGCCGAAACTTTTTAAAATGCATAGCTTTAATCGTCCGTTTTTCCTAAAACTTTCAGCTATGTGTTCCACTATTGATGCTTCTACTCTATACACATCTACATCTAAACATTGTATCTGACTCTTGGTTTCCTTTTAATAAGTGCATCAACATATCAGCGTCAAATTAAAACTATAACAAAGACCGAACGTGCCGAGATGGGAGATTGTGAGTGACGGCATTCTTCACTCTTGTTCTCGCGGATGTCCATTGATAAATTGCCACAGGTCTTATATAGTTCTATTGTATACCTCATTAACATACACATTCCGTGACGTTGGACAAGAATTAATATAGGTTTTCCGGCCAACACTGTTCGCACTTTTGTCAGTCCAATTCCTAATTGCTGCATTCAATTTAGCAAAATCTAGCGTAGATGACATGTTCGGTAGTTCAATTTTATGATCTCTTCATTGAAATTCATTCTGGAGCATTCAAATTACCTTTAGCCTCATTCTAATTAACACTTTTTTAAAATTGAAATTCGCAAAACAAGCACCATTTCGTTATTCGTTCATTCAATTTAGAATGATATAGTCATGTGATCACGGACATGCCACACTCGTTCATTCAAATTCATTTTTGGGTATCCGATTTAACATCTTTTGCAGTCAATTTAGCACGCATGTTTATGCTTTGGTTCTTTCTTTTTTTTTGGCAACAATTTTTTTTTTTCTTCAATGTGCTTAGTGATTCTTGCAGTCCGAAGATATAATAATAATAATAATTGTTTTGGATATAAACTCCAAATTTTATTGTCCGAGAATGGAAATTCTTTTTGCCCAATTGATCGTGGGCCCGGCAGCCACTGAGCAGCGCCAGATCGACGTTGCTCTAACCTTTTCAACTGTTGAACGGCAAACAAGGTAGCAGTAACTCCCATCTTTTAACGTCTTTTGGTATGACGCGGCCGGGGTTTGAACCCACGACCTCCCGATTGTGAGGACAGCCGCTCTACTCACTGAGCCAACACATGTGACGAAGATTTTCGCTAAATTGAATGAATCCTTTATCAAATGGACTGAGAAAAGTACGAAATTGGCCTGGAAAACCTCTATTAGAAGAAAAAATAATTATAACAATGTTATAAGGCTATCTAAAGAGTTCTTGTAACTACGTCATCATAAAGTCTTCTCGCCCCCCCCCCCTCCCTCTTTCGTCATAAAATAAATGTTCAATCTGAAATTAGAAACTGACAAACACAAAGGTAAATATTTTCTTATCAGAGCATGCATACAGACACGTTAAGAGTATATACTGCTAAATAGTGGGCCTAATTTAAGTTACTGTTCAAGCGTCTTGAAAGTAACATGATAATTTCCTCTACCAGTGAGATTAAACAACATAACATGTAGGTAGGGCTTTTATGTAGTATATATTTGTAAAGGTGCTGGTACACGATCATGTAAGAGGAGGGTTGTATAGGGGGGCGGCGCCCAAAACGATCGATAAATCGCCAAAATGTCACAGTACGTAATGAAAGCGTAAAGCGCATTTCCATTCCTCTCACATGCATGTAGCTTGCATTCTTTGTGGTGATTATTTATCAAGCGATGTTCTCTACTGGATTTGAGAGTAAATTCTAAGTTTCTGTCATTGTTTTGTGTACAAAAGTCATGCCTTTACAATAATGTAGCTACTGGTCATTTGAAAGAAAAACAATTATAGATTTGTCAGTAGTAAGCAAGGATATTTTGGAACATTCTAATCTGTAGCCTAAGTTGTTGTTGTTGTTGTTTTTTAAATCTTGGGTTATCCTCCCTTTCTATTTGATTTCCTAATTTTTACATGTCATCCATCTTTGGTTTCATCGCAGTTTGCTGATTCGTAACCTTACTCTTATCTTCTTCTTTTTTACTTGAGTTTTATCTCTATGGCGAATAGACACGGTTGAAGGAAAGTTTTATGTATTCTCATACAGCCTTTCATGTATTTATGTCTTAACAAGAGTACTTGGCCTATGAACCTCGCTGTCATGGTCGTTGAGGTAGAATTAGGATCATCATTGCCCTCGTGCCCTGTCAGATGGAAAGCAAAAGTGTTGATGGCCCAGTCACATCTTTATCCCAGGTAGCTCGTGACAATTTCCGGCAGAGTCGGCGGCCGCCATTACACGTGACGAGACACCGGCAGATGTCCCACCCATCACCGGCCGGCCGCTGGGCGATTTCCCTTAAAAGTCGGCCGTTGGCCATTGGGGGATCGTCCAGTTGCCGATGGGACATCACTCGGTGACTGCCCGGACTCTGCGCGGAAAAAAGTCCCCCTACTATAGTATTTCGCCAAGGTTGTTTTTGTTGTTTGTTTGTTTGTTTGTTTTTTCTTCTTCTTCATAAAAGCGACCGGTGACTGAAGGGAAGTCGACAGAGCATCGCTCGGGTATTGCTGCAGTTTCAGTCCGCTCGACATTCCCAAAGATCGTTGGCGATGCCTAAATTCCAGCGGCGACCAAGCGGGACATTTTACCTCGCCGCCCTGAGTGGTGACCGTAGCCTCAGTCAAAGTTAATTTGACACCGTGCCATCGACTATGTTATTTCAATCAACCCTCCCCATCTAGCCCTGAGTTCCAAACTGGGCACGTCAAGTCCAACTCGAATCTCACCGAAGAACTCGTGCCAACTAGGCCCAGGTGTTGGATGACGAAGGGAAATGGATTATGGACTTGAATTCGTGGGGACGGATCCCCGACCACGCCCATTTGAAACACGTTATTTGCGAAATCCAGCCAATAGAAATGCGAGCCATCACATTCAATCTTTAGCTCAGTGAACGCGTCAGTCTCATTCCAGCTGTGTTCCTGCCGGCGCGCAAAACGAATCTTCCATGAATAGCGCGGGCAGATTTCTATAATAAAGAAGGTTGCGAGAGAATGGTTTTATTAAATAATCATAACAGGGGAAGGAAGCATTCTAAACAGTCTGCAAAAAACTATCCACATTGACGGAAACAGTATAATTTCCAACGATACCATGGAACTAGAAATGTCGCTATGGCATTACATGCTTGTCACTGATGTGTTCAACGTTCACTTTTCTTGAACTGGGTTTAATTGGATGAATGGCTATATTGTCTACAATGAGAGCAGGTATCCGGGGATTTAATGATTTTACTTTGACTTTTGACCTCTTATAAGTTTATGCATTGAGTAATTTTCATATGAGGGAGAAAAACTATATTTTTAGTATTAAGTAGTATACTTTTAGCATTTTAACCTGGCCTTTGATCCTAATCTTTGACCCTATGACCCTAAAATTCTCAAGAAAATCAATGTAGGCAGAACATGCATAAATGTGTAGATTGAAGTTTCATGAAGATACATACCTTGAGCCACTTCCGGGATATCGGAGGAAGAAGTAAAATTTAACACTTTTACTGGACCTTTGGACCTTAGACCTTTTGGCAAGAAACTATCTAGAGAATCTCTATTGGGTAATACATAAATGTCAAGTTTCCAGGAAGATTCTGCAGGCATTGCAAAAAATATGAGGAAATTTGATTTGATTTGATTTGATTTGATTTATTTCTGCTGAATTCCGTTACATCAGGTATGATTTTGTACAAGTCATTTATGACAAACAGTATGTCAACATAATAGTACAAAATAAGACAAATACGAACAGCTTAGGCCGGGAACTTAAACAGAAGGGTCTCCAAAATAGTGCAATAGTGAAATTTTGAGGAGTTGACCTCTACCTTTGACCCCTGACCTTCGACCCATGGTCTCAAAACTCCCTTGATAATCACTTCCAGTCTGTAGGCTCTACATTCATATGATTTATGTACTAAGATCCATGAAGAGGCTGTACCTTTAACCATTTTGAGATATGGAGAAAAAAAGTGAAATGTTAACATTTTTACTTGACCTTTGATCTTTGACCTCACTGCCTGAAACTCTTTTTAGAATATTTTCATTGGGTTGTACATGTATACATAAGTTTCAAAACAAATATCCTCTGGCATTGCAATATAGGGGGGACAGTGACATTTTGAGCACTTGACCATGACCTTTGACCTTTGGCCTTGAGCATGTGCACCCAGATGTTGATAGGCGCAATTTCGCTAACTCATACATAAATGCCAAGTTTTATTAGAATATCTCAAATGGTTTTCAGGAACGCTGTCCACAAAATTAATTACGGACGGAAGGACGGACGGACAGACAACCTGAAAATATAATGCCTCCGGCAACACTTTATGGAGGACGCATAAACATGAGTAGTACATTATGTAAAACAAAAATGTAAGGCAACATTATCTAAATTAGTTGTAAAAAACAAACTAATCTAAGATACTCCTGCTAGGGATCAAAACACCACACAGCTAGAAAATGTCACTGAATGGCGACTAGTACTAGTATGCATTTACTTTATCGAAACTACTCTCAAGTTGTCTGCATATTGTCAATGTGAGATGACATTAAACAAAATAGGACAATGTCCCTATAAAATCATGGTGCAATAATCCGCTAACTTTATCAGTGTATGCAGTGTGCAAGGGCAAGTAGTGTAATTTTAGCAATTCAACATAACCTTTGACCCCATGAATAAAACTTCCTAACAGAATTGTTGTAGGGCACTGCATGTAAGTTCTGCGTTTTATTAAGATACCTTGAGCCAGTTGGAAGATTCTATGGAGACAAAAAAAAACTAATAAAACTTTGGTATTTTCAGTGGACCTTTGACCTTTGACTTTTGACCAATGGCCTGCAAACCTACCTACAGAAACTTTACCTGGTTATAATGTTTGTTGTTGTTGATGCTGTTGCTGTCTATTTTTAAGTTGTGAGAAACAAAAAGAGCTTGTCAGGTA